>NC_058021.1:15356763-15678937 GCF_019176455.1 Solea senegalensis
TGTGAAAAAGCCTGGTGCTGTAATGTCAGCCATGTGATACAGTACAAACTGATGATTTTCACGATCAGAACGGACTGGTTTATAATCACCTTTGCATCACTTTACATGTACATGTACCTTTTTGTTGTTAGGATTTGTGCCGTGCTTGTAAAAACAAAACAAAACAACACCAACACATGTATTACCCTTTGTGATGATATTACACGAACAAAACCTTGTCCATGTTCACTTATTCATGTCTTATGGGAACCCTAAATTATTTTCCTCTACCTCATGTGTATAGCTTGTAGGTATAAACAGATCACAAATGACTGGTAAGAATGTATTTAAGTTATTTAACATCTTTGTATAACAAAGGCGAAAAAAATCTGAAATAATAAATGAATTTTTAAATTATGTCATGTGTGGCTTCATTTTTTTCTTCTCCTCACTATTGAAATATTGACCACTTATTAGCCAAGTGATTATGTATTAGGTGCCATGAGGGGGAAAAACTATGACGTGCAAGTTACTGAATTGAGTGTTTTGTAATTTCTTATGATACATAATGCTGGAAACACTAAAATAAAAAAGAACAGATCATTGACAAAAGTAAATACAACCATTGAAGATGAGGTAAGTCATTTGGATGTCACGCAAATGTTCGGAGGATCAAAAATCACACGAATGACAATCCTCAGTGACAATTTACCACATTTACTTCTGAAAAAATCTGTAATTATGAATTACAGATTTTATTCAGCCACTGATTTACATCATTACAAAGTAAACTTGTAAGATGGATTTATTTGCACGGTTCAGACCGAACAGACTAAATAAACGCCTCAAAAACACAGTCATTGAGGGGATTTCCCTCGAGTACTACAGCAGCAAATCAGATGGGAAGGAAATGGGAACCGACCAGGAGGTCTTCAGTTCATATCCCTGGTCTGTTGTTAAAATGTCTGAGGCCCACCTCTTGATAGAAGAATAGTGAGTGAAGCACAAAGGCCTTCCTGCTATGTAATCAGATATCATTGTTGAGGTTAAGTGTTTACAGGAATCCGATCCAGACGTTGCTGGATTTCACAGTTTCAGGCAGGATCACCCTCAGGTTGCTATGACATTTTATATTGATTTAGTGTAAAGTGATTATCAAGGCCTCAGTCAAAGTACACTGCACACGGCCGTGGCAGTGGTGTTTTTGCTCCAATGTCAAACAAAGTTACGATGAAACTAATTAGCGCCAGATATAAACATTTCTGTTTTGGATTTACAGTGTTCTGACAGACGCAGGTGCCGGAAAATTACCCTGCTGAACTGCTATTATTTCAACAAGCTTTATTCCCTCAGCAGACGAGTGGAGATTTCAGGGAGTTTTCTCTCTCAACAGTCTGGCATATCTTGTGGCCTCATCATACGAAGCCTTGACACTGGACTAATCCAAAAAGAAAATGGGGCTTTGTGAATTCAGGCTGTGGCTAGAAGCTTAATGTCCAGTTGGGAAAAGAAAACAATTTCAGTGTGTATCTCTTCTAATACCTACACATCAGTAGGAAAGCCTGTGATATCCCTGACACGTGGACCTAAATCAGCAGTGCAGGAGTAGCACCCTCTTGGTGTCAGCTATTCCTCCCCTGGGTCTTAGCTGCTTCGCTTTAAGAAAGTGAGATGCTTTAATGTAGTTGCTCGCCGGTCTCACCTCTGACTTCCTGGCCTGTACCAGACTCTAATATGAGCTGTAACTTTGCGCTGCGCTGTAATCCGACAACGTTTTGACAGCTGTTACTGTGAAGGAAGTGGGTGCAACTATAAAGCACGGACTGAAAAAAAGGTAAAAGAAAAAGGAAGCATCAACCTCCCAAACTTCTTCTCCTTTCCCCATCACGTCCCCCCGGACTGCCAGACAGTGGACAGATCATTCTTGAACTGTTGAAAGCGGCAGGCGATTTATTTTTCCAGCATCATCCGACTGCACAGGATGTCTGTGCGCAGCGCTGCGGTGGGGGGTGGTTTGTGAGGAGTGTTGATTGTGGTCTACTTGTGCTGGATCGTGCAACTGGTTGCAGAGTTCCTGTCATCACATGCAAAGAAGCAGAGACAATCACGCAGAAAGTCTCGGTGAGAAGTCAACGGAACTGATTCTTAAGAGAAGAATTATGCTTTTTTTGGAGTTCTATTCGACGATCAATAAGTCTGCGACGTGAAAGGAAGCTGCTGTGCTACTAAGAGCAGGTGGTTAGCTTTACTTAGAATAAAGACTGGAAACAGAAGGAAACAGTGAGCCTAGTGACCTCACTGTGGTGAATAGAGTCCAGCAAGGTCCTTAGCCGGGCCAGCAAATGGTTCTGGTCTGGCACAAGTCAAATAAATGTTTTCAAATCACTGGCAATGTGAACATTTTCTGACTCAGAAATGTAATAGCACACGACCGGAAGCTTACCAAAATTTATTAATTTAAAAATAATAATAATACTAATAAAGTTAACCATAATGGTAGCAAACATTAGAATTTGGTAACACAGGCGAAAAACATCAAATGTTTTAAATGGGAAAAAAACTAAACGTTTTTTCCATTTTAAAAGATAAATAATATCATTTTAATTGTGTATTAAATATCTAGGAATACGATGAAATCAAAGGTTCCAACTAAAATGAAAGAGATGTATGCAATGAGGATCTAAGCATTAGCCAACGCATGGGATGAAACATATGTGCAAAGGCTTATAAAAACACCTTAGCTCATGCCACAGGTCTGTGAAACTCACACATTTATGATTTTTTTCAGCTTGCATGGGAAAAAGCGAGTTCCTCTCTGGAAAGTGTGATAGGGGTCTGAAGGGTATGTGCCTTCCTCGCCTCCTTCCTGTGGCCAGCCCAACAGCTTACCCTGTTTATAACTGTTTTTGATTGTTGTTAAGCACCTGTCAGAGCTCCGACTTGTCCCTCATGCCTGGAAAAACACATGATCTCAACAAACCCTCAATACAGGAGTGAAGTGAAGAAGAAGAAAAAAGGCAATGCATTAAGGAAAAATAATTAGTGCACTGTATATATGGTGCAAATCTGCCACTCTCACAAGGACAAAGTCAACTTGTGTGAAATTGTTTTATGGGGGCTTTACGTGGCAAAGAGAGACATTTCGTTTTGTTTCTGCAGTAACATTAAACACACAGACACACACACACACACACACACACAAGCCAGTGCGCTTACATGCACATTGAAAGTCCGATTGAAGTCGGACTAAGCCAATAATTCGGTTTTCTTAATGTCATGTAAACACATTAGTCCAACTACAATCGAGCTAGTCCTATTCGGACTAACATTTCTGGATAATGCGATTCATAATCTGATGACTCCTGCATGTATACACTTAGCGTTCTGCACATGCACCAAAATGTCCTGCCCGGTCTTTGACCCGGAAGTAGAAGCAGGCAACGTATAAACTTTTTTACATGCTCTATCTACTTTGTATCACGATTAACAGGTACAGCAGGTACGACACATACAGAACCGCAGCACCGTCCAACCCGCCGTTCCACGTTTGCTTTTCTGTGGTGTTAAAGGTCAACAGGAAACTGATTAAATACACAATAGCTATTGAGAGATAGATTTTCTCCTCCGCATGTATACTTGGACTCGGCAAGTTGTCCAATTGTCTTAGTTGAACTACGGCCTCGCAGCACAATGCAAACACAATGTCATCCTTTTTAAGATATTTTGAGATGCAGAAATGTTACATATTATATCTTTAAGCTGTTCAAATTACAAACTGCCAGTACGAGCATCCATTTGTAATATATCTTGTGACGCATGTGCTGTAAAAACTATCAGTGTTTCTTTACTGGAAGTGAACGGCTCCACACTCACTCACACACAACCCCTCTCGACATGGGGGAAATCTCATTGACCATGTCTGAGGCCTCCCCGCGAGGAGCGATGGATAATGATGATAACTGGCTCGGGAGGTTTTCAACACTTGCTCACAATCATAAAAACGTCAGCTTCACATGACCAAGCTCATTTTTCAAAACCCCCTCCTTTTGTTATAAGACGCTGCACTTCTACCCAAAAGTCCAAATGAAGAATTAAAATACAGTGGACCTGAGTTGACATTCTCCTTCTGGAAAAAACAAGTTAATAAACAAACAAATTATTCTATAAATAATAGTGGAGCATGTGTTTCTTGCATTGGCAGACATACTTGGAAGGAGAGGAAAGCCCAGGAGACCCCATAGCACGGTTTCTAGGGGGAAGGGATAAACATAGATCCTTGTGGACGCCTAGGTTTTTGGCAAGCTTGCCGTACTTGCAAATTGCGCCAGGAGAATACGAGTGCTCACTAGGAGAGGTGCAGGGTTAGCAACATTTTCTACTTGAGGAAATTCCTCCTATTACTCCATTATTCATCGGAATCCCAGAGGGGACGGATGCTCTAACTGCTCTAGCAGAGACTGTTTGCAGAAAAACAGTTCATTACCGCAGAGCTCGTTCTGATGTATCACCAGTAGGATGTATGCGATGGACATGTACTCCTCAGTCCATCAATTCACTTTCACGATCATTGAATGGACATTCAACACAATGACTACACAGCATTTAATGTCAGCGTTGAACAGCCATTTACGATTGTTACAGAGACATTTCGTTCTACCAGGTCACCACCTGTTTTGTGCATCAGCGTTTAATAAAATGTTATCTACCGGGACAAAGTTTGGGTTTTGTTTTCGTTGTTGTTGTTATATAAGGACATGAGGGGAAGTTGTTCAGCTGTGAATCAAGGACGACCTGGAAGTTTCAATCAGCAGCTGTGCTGACCTATGACCACTCAGTTGTGTCTGCATGTGGAGCGATGGTGAGTAAATTAGTTGTTTTTGTGGTGACGTGTGTGTGTGTGTGTAAGGCCGGTTACAATTCCATGCCGATGAAAGTGAGGGGGTTTACAAAGATGACACTGCTGTCCAGCTCATGCTTCAATTGTGCAGTAAAGATTCCCCAGCTGTCCTAAGGATTAGCCTGTGTGCTTATGTGATTAGGATACATGGCACCGCGGCTAGACCAGGCGTCGCTGACCCGGAGAATGCAGCATGAGATGAGACGGGAGAAAAAACGGGATGAATGGATGATGCCAGGATGGACAGTGGAGGCCAGAAACACTGTGCCCCCAACATAACTCCACAAGAGTGAAAAATAAGCCTGTTGCCGCCCCACGGTATGAAAACCAGAGGGATATTTTTATATTAAAGCTAGATTTATGTGTGATTGAAAGCACAATGCTAAATGCCTCAAAGTTGGTGTTTATATTATTTCTTTACTTGTGATATAGAACAATAAAAACATTGTATAATTTTTTGTAATGTTTAGTGAATATTAATGCAGGGGACCATTTAAATTCAGACTTAAGCGTAATGGCAGACATAATTTATCACTCACACTTTTTTATACAGCTGACTTGAGAAGCCTAAACAAAAGCACTCTTATTGCAAATGGCTAGCGCACAGAACAACCTGTGTTATAGAAAACATCATGCGTGTGCATTTCTTCAGCTGATGTCCTCCTCACCATGCTCCTCAACCAGCATCAGAACTGTGGGCTTTATTTCCACACGTTTGTTTGGAAAGAAATGTGCAATTTGTGACTGTGAAATCATAGAGTAAATAGAGAGAGTGCTCATTAAGTCAAATTCAAATTCATTCATCACAATTAAATGCTTGGGCAAGTGAGAGCCACCTAAATAGGGAATTTGTCAATTATACATGTATATATATATATATATATATATATATATATATATATATATATATATATATATATATATATATATGTATGCGTCATGTGTAAAAAATAAATCTCCAGAATTGGATAATGAATGCAATGTAGAAGAAAGTTTGAGGAGCATGGGAAGCACTTCAGCCTAAGTTACCGCAGAAAATATTTTATTCATATCATTTTATAATTTCATCACATTTTAGTATTTTTACTGCTCTTGTTTGACCACAAAACTTTTGTTTGATATCCCCAACAAGGTGGTTAGTTGTTAATGTTATTTATAATTATTATTATTATTACAATAAAAAAGGTTGATATCCCACATATAGAAAATAAACAAACTAAATATAATATATATATATATATAACAATACAATATAATAATATAAGTGAATACACAGTATATACATTACATTACATTACATTTCCAATAAGAAGAGTCACCCTTCAATTGTGTACAGACACACTTGTGCTGTTTGTTAGTTAGTTAATTAGTTACTTAGTTACTTAGTTATGGCTGTGCTTTTCTGTTAGTCTGCCGGTGGGCCACATGCTGCAACCCCCAGTCGATGTCCTACACTTATTTTAAAATTATAATGAAAACTGGCCCAAACTGACCAACAGTGAACTACATGTTATTTTGATTTAATGTTTTGAGTCTATTTGCATCATAACTATGTTTTGTTTATTTGTGAACTATATTTCAAACACTTTCAGATATACATTTCATTTCTAATCACTAAACAGTTAATTTTTCCTGAAATGTTGGACTTTTTTTGACTTGACCAGCCCCCTCCTGACCAGCCTAGAAGTTCACTGGCCCTCAGGTCTTTTTGAGTTGGAGGCCCCTGCTCTAAATTCTGTCGGTTGCATTATTTGATATGTAATGATTATAAAGTGTAGAGGACATCACATTCTTGAAATCCCTTTACCATGGATTTTTACTAAAGCTTACATGCAGTATGATCTGATTGATCACACACAATACCAAACAAAATGAAGGCTCCTGCATTGACTCAATGATATGAGAGGTAGCTGTTGGAACATAATGTACACTGGACAGTATGGGGGGGAAGATTAAAAATAAGGGAAACACTGATGCAAACACAGGAAGAGGCCATACTTTCCCCCCCTGCATCCTCTTACTGAAATGTGCTCATGGTCTGGGACAAGCTTAACATGACTGACATATGGAATGACAAACAGAGTGACAACATAATGTGTGTGTGTGTGTGTGTGTGTGTGTCTGTGTATGAGAGCTGCAAAGCTGCATGTTGCTGATTCTGCTGTACCAGACACTATGGCACAGGTTCAACACTAACGTTGACAACCCAGGTCACATCCAGCACTGTCTATTAGTGAAAAGCCACGGTCTATAAATTAAGACAACATAACCTAATAGTTTGAATCTATGTATAGCATATATATATAAATAAAGACAACTGATTTATTCACTCAACACTCTTACCATCACAACGCCAGCGACAAACTTGGCGTGAGAAGGAGTTAAGGAGATAATAATCCCATCTATAAATGCAGGATGGTTTGCTCAATTCCCACCCTCGCTGTGTCTGCGGCACACATTCGCCAGCTCAATTGACTCCAATAGGCTAGTGGGGGTTTCTTTTAACGGAAACAATCTCAACAAGTGTGGCACGCTGCTTATGAAAGAATCAAGGCACAACCACATTGTCAGTCTTGGTGGCAGAGGTCAGCTCCTTAGGATTAGTGGTGTGTGTGTGTGTGTAGCATAAACACTGACCTTGTCAGGACCAGTAGTCCTCATGGAGACCAAATCCTGGTTTTCATGTGTGAGGAACTGGTTAAGGTTGTGTCTAAAGTGAAAATGAGAATTGTTGTTAGGTTAAGGTTAGGCATTAACTGGTTATGGTTAATGTTAAAGATAATGATTCAGGCTGTCAATGCAGAATAGCTGTGTGTGTGTGTGTGTGTGTGTGTGTGTGTGTGTGTGTGTGTGTGTGTGTGTGTGGTGGGGTTGGACTTAATTGTTAATCCATTGATTTAACTCGAGTTAACATGCTGGCCAGGGTCCAACAGAGACTTAATTCATGATTGGAGAGGGGCGTGTGTGTGGAGAGGAGATGGTGGGAAAGTCGAAAAGCTTTTGTCTGAGCAAAAAAGTAGAATTGAAATTGCAGAAACAGTCTGTGGTAGGTTTTCCGAAATGTCATCAACTACTGTCTACACTACACTTTGTGATTTGCTGTTGCTAATATTGAAACAAAAATAAGAAATACAGGGGAGAGAGCTTGACATTATGAAAAAAGCAGGTCATTGGCAGTAAATTAATATTTTTACGCCGACTTATTGAAAAGACAAATTGCACAAACATCATAATCGCGCGCACAAATCTAAAACAAATGTTTTCCTTCATAGCACACTGACAGAGCAGTATTTCCTTGGCAGTGTAAACACGAGAAACTTTGTCATCATGCTTGAAAACGGCGATGAATAATTTCATTTTAAAGATAATAGAACAAGGAGTGCATTGTCGAACATGTTGACCTGTAGAAAGATGCAGAGATTCTTGGAACATGTTAAAACAGGACAGTGAAAGCGTAACCGTCCATGGACAAAGAAACATTCCTTGTGTCAGCGATACTTGTGTTTTTTCACGTCCATTTTTTTCAATTATGTTAGCAGGCTTGTTGAGAGAGACAAGCAAGATTACCATGGAAAAAAAAGAGAAAACACTCATCATTCTAGACAGCTATTTATGGTGCTGTTGTAGCCTCGCAGGAATGGTCCTCCACCTTGACTTATTGAATTATGGAGAAGTTGTTGACAGGTTGAGCAACTGTCTCCTTCTCCCTGTGTTTCCTTACATTCACTTTACTCAACACGGTGCTGCAGCTGTCAGTGTGCGCTTCATTCCTTGGCTGCAGCCAGCCAGGGTAGATAAGTGCACCTTGCAGTCTCAAATCACAGTGACCTCAGGTTGCTATCGTTCAATCTGCCTCTCATGCTGCCGGTCAACTGGTCACAAGAAACTTCCCTGGCAACGGCAGGCTTCTGGATGCATTGAAAGCTCAGTTGACCAAACGCTGCTCAGGTTGCTATAAAGCATGATGAGTATGATCAACCTCTGATCTATGATTTCTCTGTTTATTCATAATCCTCCCACTGATTAGAGTACATCAGACCACTCTAGGATTAAAAGAAATTGCATACTAAATTATCGCATCACCTTTTGCTTATTTTCAAACAGATAAAATGATCGCTAAAGGTGCTGTCAGTGAAATATTTCAGTTGAAATATGTGTGGCGTATCTCTGTATCCTGATAGCTGTCACTGATCAGTCTCAGGCGTCTTGGCAGGAGCTAAAGCCTTGTTCAGACTGCCAGGAAAAGAATCCGATTTTTTTGCATGTCCAGATTTTATCCACATCAGTTTTGAATGTCTGGACAACAGAAGAACATTTGAAATTTGATTTTCTTCTCTCTCTGATTCAAATGCGAATGATTCAATCATTTAAAAAGGTATGAAATGAGATACAGTTTTAAGTCGATATTTTTGTCGTCTGTGTCACTCTTAACTAGTGCTGGTGTTGTTTAAAATATTCAAGATCATATTAATATTAATTAATAATCAATATATAATCAAATCAATATCTAGACTTTGATTGCAATTGCAATTGCCATCTAGATCTCGGTCAAACAGAAGGCTGCATGCTTATTGGCTGATGCCTATGAGATTAAGTCCCTAAGTATCAAAATTATGGATTGAGTGACAACAAAAAAACAAAACAAAAAAAGAGCTGCAACTAACGATTATTTTCATAATCGATTAATCTGTTGATTATTTAGATTATATAGAAATTAAGAAAATACTCAGATTTAAGAAGCTTAAACAATCAGAAATCTTGTTTTAATCATGAAAAAAGCTTCAAAACGATTAATTAATTATCAAAATAGTTGTCGATTAATAATCGATTCATCGATTAATTGTTTCAGCTCTAGTGACAACACACTTTTCAATAAGTTTGATACCCATTCCAAAGTCCCAAAAATAGTATACTAAAAAATTGTATTTGAACAAACTACATTTCTATTACTATATTAAAATGTACAGTATATACAGAGGCTATAGGAATGTATGGAACTATGACTATATGGAGCTATATGGAACTCAAAAAACTGAAAACACATTTTTTTCAGTATATACACCCCATTTGTCCATATAAGGAGTTGTATATGATTCCCAAGGCAAATTAGTATGGGTGCACCCATGGCACTGATCCGTGCCGCTTGAGCACTAAGGGTTAATCAGAGATCAAAAATATTTAGCACTAGAACTCACAGCTGACCATTTGTCTTTAATGTCTTTATGTTAGCACAATTGCTCAAGCATTACTGAGGTTCTGGGGAGGAAAACATCCATCAGTTAATTCTGAGTGGACTTAGTAAACAGAGTGCTGAGGCTGCAGTCCCCACAGCTCCAGCCAAGAAATACAGTGAATTATAAAACAGGTGTGTTTTCAATGAAATCACCTACATATGTCACTTGAACTAAGTGTACATACCAGCCACACATTAGTATTAGTAATGTGTTGACGGCTGTAAGCGTGCACAGCTGTCTGCTGAAATCTTGCTGAGCTCTCCTTTCTTGACCAACTTGTTGTTCCAGGTTTGTTGTTGGACACATTTTTTACACTGTTTTCCTGTCGAAACGTAATGCCACTAAAACACAGGTCAAACAAAAAGAAGCTGGTAGAGTGTTAAATTACTGTTTTCGAAAGAGCTTTATGGCTCCAATTTGTATTCAGTTCTAGTTGAATTACCAGAACATGGTTGGCTAATATGTGGTGGTGGTGGGATCATTAAACTGTGAGTGTGCATGTTGAAAATTGTGATCCTTTTAATTCACAGCCAGCTCTGAGGTGTGATGGAAACGTCACAGTGTGGGTCTCGAGGAGAGCGACTGACGAGTACCAAGCCCATGCATGGACCACATCCAGAAACACTGCAACCTCCAGTGAAGCAGTATGGAAGGTGTTCAGTTTCATTTAGGTCAACGATGCCCCTGCCAAAAAGGCAAATTCGTGTGAAGCGGATCTGCCACCTTCCTGGCTTTCCCCTCCAAGCCCCAAACCACACACTCTGTGGCAGGTATCAGTTAGTTACATGCAAAGCTGAGCACGCCAGCCTCCACGGCACAAGCTGAGGAGCGTGGTGCTGCTTGGCAGGAGAGAAAGGTGTGGCAATCAGTTGTTGCCTTGTTAACTGGGAATATCCGGCAGCCGAGTCAACTACAGATTAATGTACAGCAGGTGTTGTGTGTCTAGACTAGTGAGGAGAAGTACACTCGCTGAGTAATTGAAAGTGCAGGTGCATCTTGGGCTTCTGCCAGCATGGGCTGCTGTAATGTTTTTAGCTGCATGACATCTCACTTTTAGGGCTGTTACATAAAAAAAGCCTCAGAGTTGTGATGAAAAACATGATGCCTGAGCAGTGCCAGATTTGCTTGTAAAACATCCCTCAAATATTATGCACTTTTGTTTCTTCAACTTTGACAGCTATTAATGTAATTTCATAAGTTCAGGTTTATGGTTTATTGAAGTGATATAAAATTACTTGGCAAGCCATTTGGAATAAAAACCCCTCCTGACTTTGTCCTCCTAATCGTAAAAACCTGGTGGGTTTGGCTTCCCCTGCTGACACAGAATGGTCCGAGCCAAGAAATACAATCAAATGTTCCTGAAGAAGTCAATCATTGTGGGTAACAGAGACAGGATAATGTCACCTGGTATTCAGTGATAGACGGCAGTATTACAATGGCCTGGGGTCATTTAAAGATAATAACTTAAAATACCCATTTGTAATGACAAATAGGTTGAATTTACAGTATTCACATATCTGCCGCTTTTTCATAAACCTGAAACAACAACATTATGCAACTTAGTGGAAAAAAAAGATACTGTACAAAAGCACATATGTCAAATCTGTTTTTAAAAAAGGTTTTTTTTTGGTTCATGGGGAAAATGAAGTATGCAGTTTGCAAAGTTTGCAACACATCAAACAAATTTACAATTGTTGTAGTGGAGTGGTGCCTGTTTTATGCTCTGACCTGTACGGCTGCTCCTGGCTTGAGGCCCTCACTAGCTATCAGTCTCCGGAGCTAAGAGGATAATGTGTTAGCTGATATCTTAGCTCAGTGTGGTGCTGAAATGGGGAAAGGGAGTGAGTTTAGCAGAGGTAATGATGGACCACTTTGGTCTGCCCTGAGATTGAGAGATTCAGGCCCAATTTCAGAGGGTGCACTTTACACTATGCATACACAAATGCATTGGTTTCCTGCATACTGATATTGCTTATGTCATATTAGTGCTCCAATATGACTATTTAAAACCAACAGACCATTTCTAGTGTTTTCTTTTACCATATCAAGGGAAAAAGAATGCCGTAAACTCAGATGTTAGTTATACTTTATGCTTTAGTTGTAAAATATGACAAGGCTGAGACCATGTAACATGACTTCATCGCTGCCTTTAGGGTGAAATCAGGATGGATATGGTGCCAGGCAAGGGTCCTCTTTCTCTCCTCACACTGAGCCTCTCCAGTCATGGATCACAGAGCTGGAGAAGCAGCTAATAGCTCTCTCTAGCTGGGCCTGTGCTAAATACTCCCTCCACTAAAATTATTCCTCTGGGAATCAATGGGCCCATTCTTTTGTGGGCTGCAGTTTGCTTGATGGTCCCAAACTCAATGTGAAACATTAGACAGCAATGGGGAAAACATAAAACATAATACTTGTGTGACCAGCTTGTCATTGGCTCCTCGGTGCCTGTGTTAAGAATTTTGCCCAAGATAGCAGATCGAGTGAGGGAGAGACTAGTGAGGGTAACAAGGCTCTCTGCAGAGTAAACACAACACTGATATGAGGTACAGGAGGGGCTCCCGATGACGATCATTGTAAATATTTTGGGTGCCTTTCACAGAAACACCAAAATGCAATATTCAGTGTCAAAGCAATGTCTAGTGGCATGGAGTGATCCAGAGTCAGATAATCACCACATTAAGTCACTCTGCTTAACAAGGCTCAACTGTAGGACAGTAGAATCGCTGAATTGCATTGGTTCAGATTCATGGACCCAAGCAGCCTTGCACGATCAGCAAGTATTAGCTTTAACTTTCTATATTGTGGCTTTATCAGCAGGTAAAAATGTCGCTGTGTTTCCATCATGGTACAATTGAGTTTTGTACCCTGGGTCAGGCTTGCGTTTCAACAGAGAACAGTACCTTTACTTGGTAGGAGGGGTGTGGGCTGTGCTCGACGCCCGCGTCAGTGAGATACATAGTGTGACATCGTACTGGTGCACCAACAACAAACAACGACATCAAATGCGACAACAGCAACACAACAGACAACAACGGGGGACATCCAACAGCTTTTCTGCTCGGTTTGTGGCTGTTTGTCTCAAAAAGGGAGTGATGCTTTGTGCTATGTCGTGGGCCTATCTCCACCTGTACTGTACCGTACCATTACTCTGGTACACCAAAGGAAGGGTACCAAAAAATGTAACATTTGGGGCTGGTTATTATGGTAATATTCCTACTTTAAATGCAAAAAAAAACATGTTCCGTACCATACCAGACCTAACTGTTCCACATCCAGCTTTCTGCATCACTCAGAGACAGAGCATGTCATTTTCTCTCTGTAAAAAACTACAATTAACTTGGTCTTCTACTTCAGCTCAAAAGCAAAACGTTTTATTTATCTAAGATTTATGAGGATAACTATCACCATAGACTGATCTGAAACTTTCTAATAATGATAACATATAGGATATCCAGATAAACAAGGACAGACACATGCTCTCTCCGCATTGACATGGAATTATCCCTTTATTTTTAGGTTGTTTTGTGGGAAAAGGCAATTGTTGCCAATGCTGGAATGGTTAACCTTAGTCGAAGAGCAAATAGGAGTGTCCCACTCTGAACTGCCCTGTGATCAAAGTCCCATCACATTTTAAGTTCTCTCTCAGATCATTTGGTTTACATTATGCTGAAATTTTACTTTGGAATTATTGTGCAATATTGCCAAAAACATGTTACCCAAACTGTGCTGCATAATTCTAAAGAGCAACTCTTTAAATATAACCACGCTGAATGAGAACATTTGATCAAAACCAAAATCAACACCAATGTATCTCTCTAGATTGATATTTTCCCATACAAATTGTTCAGTTCTTTATATGAAACACACAGAATCGGGGGTTAATTATTATACAGGAATTAGTTTTCCTGTTTTGGAGCGTGGTCAGAGCCAGCACCTTGAGACCAAGGATCCAAACTGAACCACAGTCTTCTCGTCTGCATCCCCTTTATTGATTGAGCTCCACAAAAATGTCAAACATCTGAAACGGAGCAAAGCGTTTAGTGGAAAAACAAACATCTCTATTTCAGCCTTTTATAATCCTCATCATGTCCTGTCTTGAAGCCCCTTTTTAATCTTCCTGTAACTGTTCTTTCAGTCAACCACAGGGATCACTACCCTTCACCCAGAGAGTTTAGCCTAGCCCTTGACCACAACATCTCCGCTGTCTTGCCGCAATAACCTGATTCTTACTTGCCCATAATTCACACATGCCAGGGTTTCGAGGATCTTTGCTTCCCAAATCAATTATCACAGATCTGACTTCCTCAGCTGATGACAGCATTCTGTCTGACTGCCTTCTCCTCATACTCAAAGGCTCAATAAAAAGAACACAGATCCAGTTTTAAAATTTGGGCCCAAGTTAAAGACGTTAAAGCAAGAAATTGCAGAATAGATAGAAAAAAATAGATTTTAGTGTAAAACCAGGCATTTATATTATTTCTAGAAAATGCAAAACACATGCAGAGTGACACAGAACAAATCAAGTACATCAACTTTTGTCTGTGAGCTTCTTTTATTGATCATACTGATGCTTTTAATAGACCACTTGTATACTAGCACTGGATATGAAACGCTCTTAAATCTGTTATTTATTGTTTTTGGTCATAATACGTGTCTAAATGCCGTCTGGATGTGGCTCGTGTTCATTACATCCCCCTGTCTATGCCAAACCTCAGCTCCACTTGTCTATTTGGTTACTACTACTGAGCCTTTGTTTGTGCTTCAGTGGAAGCTGATATGAGTCGTAAGAGGAGCCTGTTGCTACAAGAGTCTCTGCAAAGGTCAAACATGGTGGTTTGTTTTTCCTGGGATTCCTTTGGGATGCAGAGTGAATAACTTTAAGGCCTTTTTTTTTTACCTGTAGGCAATAAGGTGCAACAGCACTCCTGCCAGTTGGTCAATTAGAGACAAACATGTCTTTATGGTCCTGGCTGATTGGTGAAGGGTAAACATTTGACAATGATGACTAAAACTGAGAAGAAAAAAATGAGGAAAATGGCTTGACCACAGTATATATCAGACTTTTATCACCACACAATTATATTTCAATATGAAACAATAGCCGAGAACTTTATTTTATTGTCAGACTGAGATTCAAATTATTATTTGGTGAGGAACCTGTCTGGTTTTTGTGGTATTTATTTTGACTGTTAGTCATTTGGTCCAACCTACAAAACAACTACTCATTTGCAGTCACCACAGCTCCACCCATGAAAGACACAAAAGCTACTTGGAGAGCACCCTCTTTGAATAATGTGGGACAAATTCAATATTAAGCTGTCTCTTGAACATATTTGGCTGGTCTTGGAATGCTGATCACAGAGACAGAAGACAGCTGAAGTGGTTTATTGCAGCAGCAATAATAACAATCATTTTGCTGAAAATTCGGCCCAAAATGGTAGGTGTGGCTGCAAAAGGCTAAAGCAGAAGGAATTTTGAGAGTTTGATTTGTAGCATTCATGCGTTAACCTAGTTCCTGTTCAAGTTCAGGTACCATGATTTTTTATTTCCTTAAATGTGCAGTTGGGGCAAAATTAAAGAACATACATATATTCTGTATACGGCAGAGCCAATTTGATGGTGATTGGGCCGCTACATTCTGTAGGCGTGGCTGCATGTGTGCTGCCTAAATCGAGAGCACACTAACCCCACCAAGTTGGCCTCACACCACGAGCAGCATTATGAAATGGAGACCTTATCTCAGCTTTGCTGTTGAATGGCAAACAGCCAAAAACACATACCTTCTCCTTATTGTCCTCAGTGTTTAGATATGCGCTTGTTGTATGGGATACAACTGATTTGTCAGTCACGTCAGGCTCGAGAGTGATGACAAGTACAGGGGGAATGTTAAGTGCAGTGTATCAGAAAACATCAAAGAATACACAGAACCCTGGGCAGCGCGTAAAATTAATGATCCAGATCGACTCCTGTGCAAAACAAAGAGAGGAGAGAATAAGCTACTGTATCAAAAAGGTCACAGTTTAAGTTCTGTGTATTTTACGGTCTGCTGGACCATAATGTGTCACCTATTGCAAACTTAACATCCTGGATGTGGCATCAGCTTGGAAAGAATCTGGGCATCTGCCAAGAAAATGAAAACAGCTTTGAGAACCTTCCTAATGCCTCCAGTCACAGCAGTAAACCATTTTATAATACTGCAATACTGCATTTTCTTAAAAAATAGTATTCCAATTACTTGGACTAATAACTGTTTATGTAATCATATGGATTACGTTATGGCCGCAAATATGGCCACATATTTTACCACACAATCTGTTGTTTGGCAACTGCATTTCACAGTCATCTAACCCTGTTTGTGAAAGTACTGAAGCGAACCCAATCTGGAAACTATCCAAATCCAACCAGCTGGCCAGATGCTTCTGTGGTGCCTGAGCGCTGCTCATGTCCATGGCGACAATCTCTGGCGACCAAGCAAGAGAGAAAAGCCTGAAAAGCTGCTTCCTGGGTGAGCTGTGGTGCCACTGGCGCCTGCATGAGTGAGATATAAATCCTGGCTGCTTTGAAAATAATTAGCACAGGGATAAAAGCAAGCAGGCCAGTCTCCCCGGCCTGGCGCTGAAGAGGAGACAGGTGCTACCAGTGGCCTAAGCCACTGTAGTTGCACCCTTGTAGTACACAGCAGGCCCAAGCTTGCAGTAAGTATGCCAACTTTGATTAGACAAAAGAAAGAACCCCACTGGTCAGGCAGCTCTGCTTCCCTTTTTGTGCTCCTGCATCACACAGTTCAGGACTGTGGGAGGCTGCAGGGTGTGGGATTTATATGGGTCTTGGAAGAGAAAGTGGCAGGAGAATTAGGTTGGAGGGATGGGATGTTTGTGTCCACCCCTGTGACCTGACCGTTGAACTGACCCCCTGGTATGATGAAAGCTATGTTTTTATTTGGCCAATATCTACAGACGGCAGTGGAGTCCAGTGCAAATAGATGACGACGAGGAGATTGGAAGAATGAAGACTTTCCAAAAAAACAAAGTAAAATCCTGAGTTGAGGACTCGGCTGAAGACTAGTTAGAGATGTGATAAGAAAACACAAAGAACACACACACACACCTGTTATTTTCCATTAACAGAAGTCATGAGGGAGACAACACCATAGACTGAAAGCTATGTACACACTGGTTTGTTTAACAAAGACAACATGGAAATCTTTTTTAGTAACTTTCCATAAGTGTGAATACATAACTGACCCATTTCCTGTAGTGATGGGCCACATGATGGTGTGATGGTAGAGTGAGTCGTCTTTCAACTTGAAGGTTGTGGGTTTGATTCCCAGCTCTGCTACTCTGCATGCTGATGTGTCTTTGGACATGACACTTAACCGAAGTCTCTATCATCATCACTTCATTGTGTCACTAACTTGGTCAAATAGAAGGTTTTATAAATGTCATATTGTGTCTCAAAATACATTAAGGGTTGACATTTTAGTGCTTTCACACCAATAATGGATTTTCGTTGTAAGTTACGTTTCCCTCAAGTTTACCCTTAACTACAAATCTAAATTCCAACTTCAGTGCCATTAATTCAGTATCTGATAAGAAGAGATCACTCCACAAGCTTTGCCTGTGGGTTCCCATCACTCGGAGTGTGTTTTATAGCAGTGATCCACCTCTGCCATCGTTAGTATCATTGAGGAAACGGTAAACTGTTCTCCTGTTTATCTTCCCCCAACTGTTTAAGTGTCCTGGTGTACAACAGCTTTCCACCATCTCCATTTGTTCATGAAATCAGCCGGTGAGGAGACGAGTGAGTAGACGAGTTGCCTGACATATTGCCCGGTCTATACAGTAAGTCTATAGATGTGATCATAGCAGCTCCCTGCCAAAATAGCATTGTTTTGCTTTCGAGTCTTGCATGATGGGATTGCATGACATCAGCTACCAGAGCACTATAGATCTCACCCCTTCCTGTCAGCTCTCTCGTTTAAGCGCAACCCTCAAAACACAAAAACACTGCCTGACAACTGCTAGAAGCCGAGAATAGGAGAGAGTGTTATGGAGACAGCTGCATTGATACTGACGACATCATGGCATGACTACATCACCTCAAGCAAGTTTCCATGGTTATTGTCGCTTTTGACCAAAATATAAGTTGTGTGCCACCAACTGGACAATGAAATGTTAGACTACAGGGAGCATGAGTATTTTGGCACACAAGGTTTGTGCGGACTCAAACTTGAAATGTGCTCCCGTTTGTCTGCGTGGGGTCCACGTGGACCACTGCAATGAAGAAATTTACATCATGGGGACCTCTGCGGACACGACCCTTTACTACATCAAAAATACCATGCCAATGCTAGGTGTCTTTCAGCCTTTCTTCTGAATGGAGATGCCTTTTGAAATTGTCAGTGCCTTAAAAGTGAGCTCAAGTGAACACATCTGCCGAGTATGGTTCTGTTTTGTAATGGAGCATCTTGCATATGCCTAGCCTCATGGAAATTATTCTTCCCTCACGTTGAGAAACTGTCAGTCATTATCTGCAAGAACGACATGAGACCAT
The DNA here is from genome assembly GCF_019176455.1 of Solea senegalensis. NCBI lineage: Eukaryota > Metazoa > Chordata > Actinopteri > Pleuronectiformes > Soleidae > Solea > Solea senegalensis. Next base: position 15,375,427 of record NC_058021.1, read on the forward strand.
CATTTTCCACGTTCAGGAAGCATGGGGATCCCTGGCTGCGGTCATCCGGTGGACAGGAAAAGGAAAAACAGGATGAGAGGCAGTTCCCTTCTCTATGGCAAGTCTCCAAGGTCAGAACCGGGGATCCCCTCTCCGATCTGACTTGTGGTGTTCAGTGTTGGAGAAACTGACAATTGAGACGTTCCCATGTCATATTTTCTATTGTCTTTTGCACTTGGGTCAGGGATTCTCTTTCCTTGGCGATGATACTGCTGCTGCCAGTCGCTGGTTCTATGACTGGGAGTCTTGCCGTAAAGTCCTCAAGGATGACACTCATTCTCTTATCCACCTCCCCCGTGGAAAGAGGCAACTCATTTGTTGTGACTCACACCTGGTTACTGTATGACTTAATAACAGTCATTGCGATAGACACTTAACGGTAAACTAAATGTGCCCCGAGTGCTGTAATTGTGAGGCACTTGCTATTTCATTTTATGCCACTTCTCTACATAACATCCTAGAATTTCAGAGTGAAATGTGTAATTTTCTACAGCACAATTATGTGACATCAGCAGTTGCTTGAAACTCTCATCTGACAAGCCTATGTAATGGATCGCGTACTAACGTTCTGTTTTCATGTTGGTGCTTAAATCAAAGTAACCATAAACATATAATATTCTGAGTTAGGTCAATACTTTAAAAACAATTTGCTGCTAGAACTTAAGTGCTTCACTATAATATTGAGCAGGAATTGCTTTGTGGAGAATATTCTATGTGTAGTAGCTAATTTGACTTGATTTATATTCAGCATGGGAACACACACACGCACACACATGCAACAATCTAATGACAAGTTGTTCTGTCCAGTTATCCTTGTTGAAAACTCTCTTCTGTTGTAGAAACTATAATTGCTCAGATAATGCGTGTGTGTGTAACAAGAACCAGGATGGCTTTATTTAGCCCATGGAGACGAGATCAGTCACAGTGATGTGAAGGGTGTTTCAATCATTCATGCCAACAAGCTCATACTTCATCTGGATTAATCATTACCTCTCTCTCTACAGGTGAGTTATGGTGTATGTACAGAGATGAGTGGGAGCAACAGGACTGATGACATTCGCCTCAAGCTCAACGTTTCTTTAGCTCATGCTCAAATATTTTGTCATTGACCAGAAGGTCAGTTCCTATTATTACCCAGAAAGAAAAACTCTCACGCTCACTTTCTAAGTGTCAAGTAAAATTATAACTGCCTTGGCTGATGCCAAGAAACAGTCTATGTCTGGCATATCACTCTTACATGCATGTGCCAAACACACTTCTCCCTCATTAGCTGTCAAGGGAGAGTAGTACATTTTGTTTATTGAAATAGTGAGTGGGGATTTATTATTTCCTCTTGCAGAGGAAATGTGGACACTTATTAAACACCTCATACTCAGGACATTTGTGCAACAACGAAAAAGAAGCCGGAAAAAGCAATAAAGAGGGGAACCCAGAGAAGAATGGGGAGAGTAAGTGTGCCAGCCTTTTAGGAAGTTTAATCTGGAGACAACACCCTGCATTTGTCAAAGACTTGTGCTAAGGTCATGAAGCAGACTTGATGAGGTGATAAAGTGCTCAGGTACTTCTCATGCTCAGCAGAAGCAGGAAGCCTCTCTGTCTTCCATGAGGCCCAGCCACAGAAAGATTTATTCAACTAGACCGAGCGTTTGAGCCAAGGCAGTGACGACCGTGGAAGACTAATGCATATATTTTTAAAAGATTATTTATTGGTTTTGTTTAATTGAGTGCCAATGCCACATTTGATTTAGTGTCTGTGGCACTAAGCTGAAAAACAGCCATGGGAAAATCTGAGTTTTTTTGTAAATAATTAGCACTGAGGATAAAATGGGATACATTTTGAGCAGACACTAATTTCCATTTTGAAAAAGGAAAAAAAAAAACACTTCTGTAAAAGTAACATGGTAATTGTTTGCCCAATTTGTCCGTGACCACAATTTGTCGGGATAAATCATATGACTGAGATACTTCCTTTCAAAACAGTATTTAAGAAACCACTGAGATATGAAAATCAGCCCTTATTTTCAAATTAAAGGGCAAGCACGTTTGGAGTCCACATTACAGAGATTCCTGATCAATTTTAAGCTTTCAAGTTATTTTATATCATTGCAACCACAAATGTTTAATGCTTCAGTTGTTTAAACTGCTCCAGGACTCGCATAATGATTGAACATTGTGTGTGCTGGAAGGGCTCCACATTTTTATATTGTGGGATATCTGCAGTAGCAGCCTTTCACTGGTTTCCCTCAGTGAATTTAAGAGTAGGAAAGAGGATGGCTGTTAACTTTGTGTATGTACTGACATCAGCCACTGACCAACGCTGTCGAACAGACATCAAAACATGCACTTAGGCAAACTGCACACTCCCTTTTCCCACATCCCATCCCAGAGCCCTTTATGTTGTCCACACAATGGAAATCCAAACACACAAGAAAGATTTTTCCATGCAAATGTGAAATCCATACAGGAAAAAGAAAAATATGCAGTTCAAGATTCACCATGCACCCAAAGAAAACAACTCTCTGCAAAGTGCTTGTGTTGCCAGCCCGACAACCTCCAGCCTTTCAATTAAGCTGCCAGCAGTACATCAACTTGACAAATACTGAAGGATGTGACCTCTTGATCTGAGCTGAACCCAACCTTACCTCAACATTATGGTCAGTGTGAGCTGACGGACAAAACAGTAATCCATAAAAAGGAGTTTGTGTATCACGCATATTCGGTAGCTCCAAGCAAATGGACGAACAACAAGGAACACTTTAACCTTTTTTTTGTTTGTTTGTTTAATATTGCGTTACTTAAGTTCAAATATGACTGTGACTACACTTGAGTGACTGAGATGTCAGGAAGGCCATCTGTAATTATATTCAATCACAGGGTGGGTCAGTGTTTGGATTAGCTCCACTTGTATCAGTTTGTAGATAATATGGACTTGTGTGGCATCTAACGCTTGCTTCTTTAGTAAAACCTAAATAAACACCTGATATTTTACAGATGACTTTACAACAGCCTCATTATGGTGCAGTCCCATGTTTTTATTTTCACATTATTGCACATTATTTTGTTCCTCGTGTTGTTTTTCTTCTAACATTTTAGGTAAACAGTTGACTGTCGATAGCATCAGCAGTCCCGGTGGACAGGGGACAGGCTGTGGGAAAGTGGCACTGAAACGATGATCACTCTTCAGATGGGACACTTAATTGGAGCTGTCTGAACACCTCCTCCCAGTCTTAGAGACACTGTTGTCTGAAACATGCCAGTGCTGTTAACAATTGTCTGTTAAAGCATACCGAGGTCCCATGAGCTCCAGACGTTTGAAAGCTGCCTGGCTTTGGTGCAGCACGGCTACGCTGACAAGCCAGATGTGTCGCAGTAAGTTCCTTGGCGCAGTCAGCAACTACGCACATTTCTCAGCCCACAAAAAAGATGCAGACAAGATAAACGTGGCTCTGCTAATTAAAACAGACGCAAACACATGAGCAACTATGACTGGACCGTAAAAGAACAGTTATCTGTTACTAGACATGCAAATCTACCGTATATGTACAGTTGCATTCTCTTAACTCAATCCCATATCAGATAGACGGATACATTTTTTCACCAAATTTTTTCCTTGGATGAGTTGGCTACTGCACAACAGTGGTTCAAGGACTTGTCAGCCAGTCGTACTTTTTAAATGGCTAACAAAATGAAGAAACGCTGACATGAATGACAGGTTACTGTTTGGTTTATTCATTCAAAACGTGTTAAACATCATTGTAATATGCTGCAGAGATTCGTTGACGCACAATAGGAGCATGCACCAATGACTAGTAATAAAAAAAGTGAAGCTAAGAAAAGCTTACAAGGTGAAGGTTATACTATTTACTGCATGTATGATAGACAAGCACACTGAGGTTCCATGAGCTTTATTTTATACTGTGTGTATTCATGTTTCATGTGTCAGAGTGCCACTTGTGTCCCCCCCACCTATAGTCCTCAGAGGTGGGCTGACAAGACTTAAACAATAATGTGTGGTGCTATGCCACAAGCACGATCAAAAAATCCATTATCAACCACTTATCCTGTGAGTGTAATGGGAGGATCATCTTGAACAGGTTCCCAGTTTGGGCCATTGCAGGACCAACAATCATCAAAGAAAATAATTCCTTTGCTGATGTATGATTAGTCCTGACCAGTGTTTCCTAAACTTTTTATATGGGGACTCACTCTTTAAAGATGCCAAATTATCTCAAGCCTGTTGCCTCACAGCCAAAAAGTCACTGGTAAAAAAAGTTGTGTGTTTGTGCGTCTTTGTTTTACTTTAAAATCACTTGGTGTCTGCTGTAGGTGGCCACACTCCGCCCCCTTGAGAGTACAGAGCAAATATAACAGAGATAGATGCCATTAGTTTTTAAGGTCTGGCCCGTTTCAGTTTGCATAAGTGTTCAGAGGGCCTTCCTGTAAATTTGATTGGCATGGCCATAAAATTAAAGGGAGCTATTGGCAGGGACACATTTGACAAATTGTAAACCAGCTGAGAGTTTACCTCTTCAACCTTAACATGTAAGACTTGATGTGAATGAGTCACAGAACTCTGCGATGGATCTGCCAAACACATTTACGTGCCTGGTCAGCATGCCAAATACAACACATGGATCCAAAAGTGTGCGAGTGAGACCTACACATCCATTTGAAAACCACAAAGACATTATGAAGAGTTTTATTTTGAAAATTGGAAAAATACTACTAAGAAAATATAAAAAATATATAATCTGTAACTTGTGTTACGAACCGTTTCTTGTGGAATGAAGAAAAATTAAGAATATGGCCATTATCATCCCAACTATTACTTTTCTTTCTATGTTTTAGATTGAATCTACAATTTTTTGCATCCTTTTTCCATTCAAAATGTTGATAGTACACTTTCAATTAGCAATCTTTATTATAATCTGTTCTTTGCATGTATTACCAGGACATAATATGTTAACTGCTTTAACCTTTTGCTGTTTTTTTACTTTATTCCCTATTATGTGCATCCAACTAAGCTGATATGTAATTATTATCAGTTTGTAGATTTCACAAGCGAATAGTTTGTGCGTTTAGAAGAGACACATCTGTATTTTTCGGAGCGTCAGGTTTAGCAGTGTCAGCGTTGAAGCGACGGCCAAGATCGACATTTGATCAGACAACATCTGATATTTCTCAGCTGTAAATTCCAGTCTGGGACATAGTGCACACTTGAGAATACAAGAATGATGCAACAATATCAGGCATATTTGACAATGACGGACAGGAGTGCACAGCACGAATAATCTATAGGGATGAGGCAACAAAGCTCGTCTGTGACATGCATAGGTGAGGTTCATTCCATTACCATCTCTAGAATTCACAGCTTAGACACAAATGCAAAAAAAAAAAACATCCAGTTTAGTGAGAAAGAGAGCAGGTAGAGCAACTTTAGGGGCAAAGGTTTTACAACAAATAAAATCAATTAAAGAATATAAGAATCTGTGTGTATTTCTCTTGTGTCCTGTGTGGATACAATAGCACCAAATAAAATGTTAGACATAACCAATTCAATAATAATTCCGATAAAATGAGAATATTATTACTGGAAGGTGAGGAATCTTTTCCTGGAAGGAAAAGGATCCAAACCTGGCAGTCGAAGTTAAGATTACTTATCCTTCATGCGACACACAGGCTAAGTGGTGTATTTATATAACATACATGTCCCGGGACATACTGTATAGTGGATGTGAAATGGACCAGAGGAATCTGAGGGAGAAAAACAAGTCAATTTCTCAACCAAGAAAATGGGGAGATTTAGGAATGTGGCCTCAGTCTTGGCACAAATATGGAGGACAGTCACGAAGCTGAATGTGGGCAATAAACAAAAAGTCACGCAAATGTACACTTCACATGCAACACAGTTGGTGATTCACTTAACCGTCTGGCTGAAATTTTATTCCCTTTGGCATCATCTCTTTTTTTGCAGCAGACAAACACACGAGTGAAGCTGAATGCAGGTTATCAATATAATACTCACAAATGACACCATGCTGAGAGAATCCAAGTAAACCACTTTCACTGCCAACTTCATTTGAGACAATGGAAACCTTTTTGGTCTCCCCTCCCTTATGAGCAGACAGAGCGTTGCTCCCTCTTTACGTCATCTCCGTTCCCTTATTAAAACAATATACGAAAGACTTTGTGAAAAGGCCATTAATGACTAGAGGAATTAATATTGAGCCACGGCCATGTCTCAGAGGGCTATGCCGACTTCCCCGCACTATGAGAGTGTGCTGTGCAGCAGACTCCAGCGACCACCACAGAGTCGCCAGGACACAAACATTAACAACAGGACCTACATGTTCCCTCTTAATTGGATGCCTTTTATCAAACAATTTAAAAGCCGGCTTCTGCCAACCAGCTGGGAAAGGAAGGGCTCCACAGAGACAACACAATTACATACAGTAGACGAAAGCCATGTCAGAGGTGCTGAAGGACAGAAATAGAGATACGAAAGACAGGAACCAGTCAAGTCTCAAACAAACCCTTTTCCTATTATGTAATTCATCATCAAATCAATAAAATGACAAGCATTTACAGGTGTTATGGATGAACAGCTTTGGTATTAAATGTCATTACACCCTTTAACTTTAACTATGACATGCAAGAGACAGTTGATAACATTTAAAGACATATGTGACATTCTCAGCTTTAAAATATCAAGTATTTCCAATAGCATCAAGAGATTTTGGTTAGCTTTTAATTATGTTCTCTGTTTCATCGTCTCTGTTATAATTTCAGGGTCAAAACCCCGATGAAAAGTCAGAGCAAGGAAGGAAATATCTAGTACTAGTTAGCCAATGTGTTGTCTTTAGTCTTTTTCTGGCTCTCTCTGTAAAGTGTGAATGCACAGGGGAACCAAACAAGACAACAGCACATCCCATGATCCCATGCTGCTTCCCGATGTCATCAAACTAGGTCTTTTGTTATTGAATTTGATTGAGAGACTCGCAGCAGCAGACACACTGTGTGTTAAATTAGTATGTTATGTTATGTTATGATAAGTTCTTGTAGTTAGAAGTACGTTCATTTGTAATTGGCCATAGATGAAACACACCTGGGAGTGGTCAGGAATGCATGGGAGAGTTATAATGTCACAACAGTGAGATCCTAAAAATCAACGTTTTAATCCTGAGAAAGCACAGACTAGTAGATCCAGTCCAGAAACAGGGTCACACACTTTTAACCTTTAATCAAGACTATTTCAGGGATTCGGGATCTCACAGAAACTTGTGTGATTTAACGTGACTTCAGAATATAAACAGACATGGAGGCAAACTGTCAGTGTTGTTAGTAGCTGTTGTGTGTGCGATGTTTAGCGGTGAGAAGCCATGGCTGAGAAGACAGAATCAACTTGGCTTGTACAAGTTACGGTTCTAAACAACTCACTCTCGCTGGTTATTGCGGGTTCTGCTCACGCCCCGATATCTGCTTGTTCATAAATTCATACAATTTGAAAGAAGGAGACTCTGATATGTCTGATGATGTTAAAACCACATCTGTTTATGCCTCACACATCTGTTTAAATCAGCCTAATATCGGAAAGGCACCCGTGATTGTCAACAGGACCAGATCGGGACCGGTATGTCTCGCTTTTCGTGCTTTATATGTTAACAGATTAGAGACAGCCACACACAAAAAGTCCAACTTATTTTCTCTGCTTGTGGTTTATAACATTATTTTGTGGTTCAAAATAATCTTTATGTATAAATCTGTTGAATATATCACACACATAAATACTCAGAACAATTCCTGTACCCGTTTCAAAGTAAAAGAAACTATTTAAATGTATTCCAGACATTTAGTCTTCATACACAGGGATTGGAATGATATTATTTTTGACCTTTTTAAAGAGAAACTCTATGTAAAACATAGCAGCAGTCAAACTCCCTGTGTGAGCAACAGATGTGCGTGAGACGCAGTAGATCAGCATCGCAACCATCAAGCACAGCATATGCATCCAGTGTGGCCCGGGCATTAAACGGTTTTAAAACTTCATTTTGGCATTTAAATAAAAGCTGACTTTCTTGCGTAGAAAAAAAGAAGAAGAAAGAGACAACTATGTTCAGTCGGAGGAAAATACTAACACATCTGGTGGGACTGCTGTGGCAGCGGGTGAGGGACAGAAACAATCATCATTCATGCCAAACTTGGAACACATAGAGCCAGGCTCTGGGGTAGGTCGTATTTTTTTAATTTCCTGTAGTGGCTGAAAATTACACTTTCTAATGCTCATTCAGTTCAGTGGAGTCGGTCAATTCGTTAAAAGAGTCATGAAACATGAGTTGTGCGGGGAACATCCGATCTGCATTAGAGCTGATAAAGAAACAGAACTTTGCCGATATGATCTTTAGAGCTGCAACTAACAATTATTTTCATAATCGATTAATCTGTTGATTATGTTAGTCGATTATTCGTTTGGTCCATAAAATGTCAGAAAACCTTAAAAAATGTTGATCGGTGTTCGTCAACCCTGAAAATGATGATGTTCTTAAATGTCTTGTTTTGTCCACAAACCAAAATGATTCACTTCTACTGATTTCTTTGTTGCCCAGAGAAATAATCACATTTAAGAAGCTTAAACAATCGGAAATCTGGTTTTAATCATGAAAAAAGCTTCAAACCGATGAATCCATTATCAAAATAGTTGTCGATTCATTCAGTAATGGATCATCAATCGATTAATTGTTTCAGCTCTGATGATCTTTTTCTTTCGTTGTTCTTCAGTAAGAGTTTGAACGACGCTCAACACTGTTTATATTACAAGCCTGTTATGTGGTGCTGTAATGCTGCCACAGAAAGACAGTGAAGAAGCCAACGAGCATGCGCATAACGCTAGTGGGATATTATAATTGTTTTCCTAAAGTTGCAATATACACGAAAACACAAAGGTGCCGTTTTGAGAGCGTTATAGGGCAAGAAAAAGCAGATATTTTGGATTTTCCTAAACTCATTCTCGTGTGTACGGGCCGTTCGCTGTGTCTGGATAATGGTGTTTCAGTGCAGTCTGATTTCAAACTTGCAAGAGGTGTAAAATAAAGTGGTTTCATATTTTGTTTTTATGTGTTAGTACTTTAAAATCCATCAATAACTACTAACATTTTAGAGTCACAGGTGGGGTGATTTACAACACTGTGAGTTATAGTAACATCTTCTAGTGTTACAAATGTGAAAATATTAGCCATTGAACTATTCTGGCCACATACCACAATGGCTTGAAAGATTCATGTTGTGTTTATGATGGAGTTAGCAGGCTTTGGCCTCTGGGTTCAAAGAACCATCCTGAAACAAAGGAAGACGGAGACTGACCTGACCTGGCTCTACAGTGTGAAATCACTCCCAGGTCACATGTGTTTCTGTTCATCCTCTTCACCTTGAGGTTTCAGACGATGGAGCAGATAGCACGCAATGGTGCACCAGACCTGCTGAAGGCCACCTCTCTGCTCCAGATGCTGGCTTTCATCTTTTTTTAGAAGCACAGTTGTGGTAATGATTTCTGTACTGACAGAAAGCCTGTGTATGATCACAGCACGCTGTTGCTCGGGGACAGAACAGGCATGTGGTTTATGATTCTGAAACTGGAGAATATTTCATGGAAATATTCTCTGCTAGTCACGGGGGTGACAGCCTTTCACGCTGTTATTGACAACGTCTCCGCAGCGAGCCAAGCGACTCCTCCAGTTTGCCCTTTTCACAGTCTGCCTGCGTGTGTGAATTGCAAAAAAAAAGAAAGAAAAGAAATTATCACATCGGTCAAACGCTCTGAATATATAAAACTAATAGGGGCAGCAGCTGACACTAGACAGTCAAGATCAAATGAGTGCCATTATGCACTGAATCTCGACAAGTTTTTTGTGATAAGGGAAGCACAGTGAGTCTCTCCAGACCTGCTCTGCTGTCCCCGCACAGATAAATGGCTTCCTCTTTTGGAAGGTCCCACTCCTCATTTGGATAAGCAGCGTAATCAGCAAAACACTTTGAAACATATTCCCTCATTAATGTTCGCTTACGCTTTGAAGTGAGGGACTTTTGTTTGCACCCAAGTCAGTTTGGATATAATCCATGCTCTGATTAACCTTCGTAGCGCTGAAACTTGATTGCTCACCAAAACATGCGCTGTCACAGATGTTGGCTGCTCCAATTACGATATTTGGCTTTCATGTAAATGGCACGAAAGGGAATGTTGTAAACAAAATCCCAAAATAAATACACACAATGAAAATATTTCTACAAAAGTATTTTATGTCAGAATGGCAAAGGAACATCACAGCTGCGGATTCACATTTTCTGAGTAAAACCTTCAGTCTGAATTTTCATTAGCATAACTTCAAAAAAGTCCCAGAACAAACCAAGACAGCAAGGCAGAATTTAAAGTGAAAACACAACTTAATGACCACAAAAACAGACGGCAGAGGAATGCCTTATAATAATGACAAGATGTTAAAATAATGGTGACATCTGCTCCTCTCAATGATGTTGAATTTAGAAATCACAAAGTGTTTTAAGTGGCTGCAATTAAAAGTGTTTTTTTTGTATTATTATTCTTGGGTAACACTTTATAATAAGGTATAAAAAGTAATTAACTTATCAAAATTGTTAGTTCATGTTTGGTACATGATTTTTTTGTGCACCCTATTATAATGTGTCACCTTTTCCTGATTAATCAAGTAGTCGAGTAGATTAATCAATAATCAAAGAAAATAGTGGAAAAAATTGTACCCTTGTTTTTCCTCAAGTGTCTTGATTAGTCTAAAATATTTCAGTTTACTGTCACAGAGGAGCAACATTTAAGAAGAAATTAGAACTTAACTAAAACGCAAACCGATGAATCAGTTATCAAAATAGTTGCAGGTTTAATCATTAATTATGAATCATTTAAATGTCACAACCCTACAACTAAGGCCTCGTTGCTTAAAAAGCCATTTTACACATATTATTATTTTTTTATATAAATTATATATATTATATATATTATTCGGTCACTGAGCAACACTGACAAGCGTTTTCTTCCAAGTACCGTTTCAACACCAAAGACGTTCAAAATACATTCATTCTGTGTGAAGATTAAGTTTTTCCATTGTTAGTAACCACCAGCCGATGTCAAATGAAAAGCACCTAACATGAGGTCTCCTGCTGTTTTCCATTACATAGTTATTCAGACAAACTGAAATACAATACAACATATGGTTGCACTTAAACATACGCTCTCCTCCATTATGTTTCTAAAGATGACATTATCTTTTCATCTCGTTGTAAACATGTTTTTTCCTCACCGTGAGGCCACTTTTTCCATACTTTTGTTTATAGAGAATATTACTGATATTGTAAAAAAAGTGTTCGAAAACTTTACTTTTTCATTTTCTTTTTTAAAAATGAATCATCTGTGACAGGCGTTAATGGCTTACTTTCACAATTCCTTGGGATGATTTACGACGGACGGATCTATCTGTTCGTACGGATTTTTTTTCCCCTTCTTCCCATCGCCGAGGAAGTGAGTGTGCAGAGGGGTGAGTTATTAGTGAGACATTTATCTGGGGCGCTGAGGTGGTGACACATCGTACACTCACGCAACATTTTAATTATTTTGCTTTTTAAAACGAGAAAAATGAAAAACACGTGCGACGTTGCCTTTTGTCTGAACCTTCCGTTTTAGTGTCATATTTAAATCAACTACAGCAAACAACAATCATTGAAGTTAATGAGTCCAAAGCGTTGTCGTACGAGTCTATCAGCTCAGCAGTGTTTAGGTCTCGCGTCATGCGGCGACATTCCTGTGCTGCACACAGGAAGCGATTTGTTCTACGTCAAGCATGATGCAGGCAACAGCAACACTGCTATGCTGAAGTGATACAGCTGCAGCGACTGCTCAAAACCACATGGCCGTTCGTTCATCACTTTGATCAGACAGACGCCACTTGCACTGCCGGTGTATGTACACAAACGCTCTCTCACTCAGGTCTGAGAGTATTGCTTGCTTTGCCAGAGCCTCTTTTTAGATGAGGGATGCAGCGCACAATTAACGCTGCAGTGTCTCGATTCATGAAGACCAAACGGAGGCAGAACAATAAATTAACAACACAAGTCCATCGAAATGTTACTCACTGGAGCTTGAAGTCTTGAATGATTTTGAAATTTACGATAAGGAGGGAGAGTGAGATCACTTTCATCTCGACCAAAACAAGAATTTGGCAGTCACGCAGCTCCAAGTGTTTTTAAGGACAAAGAGACACAATTAAAGCCTGATCGCTCCGTACAGATTTTGCAATAGTCCTCATTGTATCAAGATTTTTATGGAGGGGTAAACTTTCCATGTTGGAACTTTCCCAACGCCTGATTGAGAAATGACGATGATTTGTATCAGTTCATTATCCAAACCAACTTTTGACTGGAAGTAAGAGATCATTTCTCAGTGTCGTTCTTTCAGATGACAAATTTTAAGGTTGTGAGAGATCATCATTTAACGGCCTTGTGCATCTGCCTCCTTTGGCTTCTCCAGATGTTTAATCCATGTGTTGCATTCTAGTCCAAGTGAAATGTGCAAGCACAATATGCATGTCATCTCAGAAACATCTAAGAATGTGTTTGTGATCAGATTGTATTCGGTGCCATCGTGGCTTTTTTGTAAGGAAGTGTAGAGTTGGTGCCTGTATATATACACACACATATGTATATAGATATATATATGTATATCTATATACATAGATATATATATAGGTGTATATATATATGTATATATATCTATATATATGTGTGTATGTATATATATAGATATATATACATATATACATATATATATATATATATACATATATATATATATATATATATATATGTATATACACATATAGGAATGGTGATTACTTCATTCTTATAACTTCTTGCTGACAGAGAGCATAACGGTTTTCCCCGTCTTTTCTCGTTGTGCACATCAGAAACACAAACTGAACGCAATTTCAAATTAGTACTCAGGTTAACCCGGGACGGCAGCAGCTGTTTTCCAACACTGTTCCCAATCTATCGATTTGATCTGGTTTAATAGCTGAACCGCAGACGGCTGCAGTTTATTTACTTCACATTACCACAACGAACATTAATAAACTTCAGTCTAATGATATTACGTCAGCTTTAATTCACTGTGAAGACAGAAGAAGAAATGCCTTTTTACATAGACATTTTAAAATGAACTTTACGGAGGCAAAGCGTATCATATGGTCAGATATAACAAACAGGAAGGGCTGTTTTACATATTAATGAGAACACAACGGCAATTAAATATGTTGTGACAGGCTCAGAAGAGACATTCCTTTAACATAGTGCAATTTTTTATAGTAGGGGGAAAAAAAGGCCCACTTCCACCCCCTTATTCTTCATCTTGCTTTTAATTTGCATTGACGCTGTTGCACCACATATAAGCCAGTCATAACACAGTTTTGGAAAAGGGTGTAGACTTAACAGTAACAGACTAAATTTATGGACACAATGGCCTAAACCTGAGCCCACCCCTGACTGTCAAAACTAAATGAAACTTGAGTGCAGAGAAAAGGTTTGGAGAGTTCACAGAGTTGTTTTGTGTCACGGCTGAACTTGTGATGGGTCGTCCAGTCTCTGTGTTCACGTAGATGCAACACGTTGCGAAACACTGCTGTACCTGCGGATGTGCTTGTATTTGTTTCCTCTTGGAGATCTTTTTCGGTGTTAAAACTGACTTGCTCGGGACAAACAGTCCTCATAGTGTCAAAAGCTTGGTCTTGAAGACTAGAACCTAATTTCTAAAGCTCTGGTTAATGATAGAGAGAAGATTTGTTAAGGCATTAACAAGCTGGTTGACAGATCAGGACCAGTAGCCATCAAGGGGATGAAAGACTGGTCCTCATGAGGCAGGACCTCATTTCCGAGGGAAGGAGTTTAAAGTTAGGATTAAGATGTGCATTGTGGTTTTGATTAAGGTCAGGGTTAGGCATGAAGTCGCTTTGTTTAAGGATAGAGATAATGTTTTGCTTAGACTGTCCAAGTGAATGAAAGTCATTAGAGTGTCCTAACAAGAATAGGTGTGAACAATTGTGTGTGAGTGAGAGAGAAAGAGACAGTTAAACAGCTCAGGGCCGAGTGCTTGTGGTAACTTCAAAGCATCCGGAGATTTTTTGATACGAATTCTGGAAAATGTGATGAATACCAAGAGTCCCTTCATTTCCAAGCCATTTCATAACACGGCGTGTTGTGCCGACAATGAATTGTGCAGTGACTGCTTTCAAAGGAAAACGTTAACTTAATTTACAACCCCAATAACATTAGCGGAAACACATTTTTGAAGTTTTTTGTGGAAACGCCAACTCTGAAACATTTTAACAGCCTTTATCTGAAGACACATCACGTGACAGCTTACATGAAGAGCAGCATACGAGACACTTTCATCATGCTCTCATCACCTTAATCTCAACACTAATGCGGTTATACTCAAAGTAAGCACTAATTGAATGACGACATGAGGAATCTGATCTTAAACATACATGTACATACACATGTAATCAGGATACTGGAGTTTTGGCGTAGATTTGAGTCATAATCAAAGCATGTGCTGTAACATGTTCGGGAACATAAATGGAATACTCTTACAGTAACTGAACGTCATAAATGAAATTCTCAGACGAAGGTCAGTCACGTGTCCGTGTCCACATATGTACACGATCAGTGTGTACGCACCGAGCGTATCCGTTTGTGGTAACGTGGCTATTGTCATATTCGAGAAGCCCCTTCTCTCCTGCAGCTTCGTTGTTGTGTGATGTGTGTGTCGTGCAGCATCTGCTTGTTTTCTCAGCCGAGTGTCCACCTTCACTGTCATGCCCACAGTCCGCGGTCTCTGCATCGCGAGACAGCAAGATGAATGCGACCGCTATGGGCAGCATCATTATTAATGAAAAGTGACATCATCGCGTGGTCTGCTTAACAGCAATCAGGCCTCCCTCTCTCTCTCTCTCCCTCTCTCTCTCTCTCCACAACGCTCAATGCAATCCAGATGTCCGTTTGATTAAAGGCTTAAACGAGATTGGAGAGGGTGAGAAGGAGGGAGGCAAAGCACAGGTCAGTCCCTGGATTCTTAAACAAAGAGTTTTAATAAATTTCTCTCAAAATAAAAACACATGGATGGATGGATGGAGCCCCTTTCCCTCTGATGGTCCTCACCTGGTTTCAGGCAGCAGAAGTACGTGATAATCAGCATGGAAATTCTTACCTAATTGGATCTACTGCTTATTATAGCATATTTCTTACTCTAATAATAGTTGTGGGAAATTCACTCGCTGACATTTCAGATCAAACATCACTGCTTGGTGTTTAACTGCAGTGATTCACATTTAGTGACGGAAGGATTATTTTTTCTGTTAGTCGTCCCACAACTTTGGTCAAGACTAATTATCAACAACGACTAAATTGGGTTCTAGAGTAAGTAAATCCAAACGACTGTCCTATTTTGCAAAGGTGAGTTGTAGATCATTTCTCACTCCTCTCATGTATACACACTCAATTCTTGTTGTCAGTTCCCTGAGATATCAGTTGAGCTCTCAGCTGTTCAACAGCTGGTCTTATCCGGTTACCCAGCGAGCTTCATTGTTAGCTTATCATCTTTGCTGCTCGCTGAGTTTTTATTTTTTGTTATATATACACATGCCATTGATGCTACTGTAACCCACGCCCTCCACTCCTCCCACATATTCACGATTATTCACCCTTCGTCCATTTCAGCAAGTCATCAACCACCATGTAGTCTCAGCAGGGGATTTACCGTTAGCTGCTGCCGAGGGCACATGCGTTCAATTACAATATCTGTCCGGCTGAGTCCAAGCACCAACAACTCTATCAAACTTTATCACCCACAAATCATCTGTTCAATCTGTAATACATAATCACCTTTCATTCATGTGTCTCTTTAATTGAAAACATCAATAAAACAATTCAATGACTTTAATTTCATTTGGAGCAGATAAATTCACCGTCCTTACATCCTGGTAATCCTCTGCAGAACCAGGTGTAGTTGGGCGTTTGTGACATTTATTGATATATTCCGATCAGCCTCAGCCTTTGTTTGTATTTACTGCTGATCAGCCTATAATGTGGCCAGCATGGTAGATATTCTCAACTTCTCAACATTACGGCAGTACCTGTCTCTGTTCTCTTGCATTTCTCATCCAAACAAAGTCAAAGTAGACACTGCACACACAGGAGCCCTTTGCAAGTCATGTAATGTTACGAGCTACTTTACCAGGAGTGTGTTCACACAATAGGAATTAGGGGTCTGTGTATTTGAATTGCTGTAATGTGTCAGAAACTATAGCAATATTACACTAATCATTACATTACATTACATAACATGTCATTTAGCAGACGCTTTTATCCAAAGCGACTTACAATGAGTGCATTTCAACATTTGGATACAAACAAGAGCAAGTAAAAGTAAGTACTAACCCCATAATCTTTAAAAGGAAGAAACTGACTCTTAATTCTGATCATTTTGATCCTGTTGACAAAATGAACCTCAAAGGATGGATAGCGACATTTAATTAAGTATAAGTATGTTAGTGAAGAGTGGCCTCATCACACATTTCTCAGTCAGAACATTTACATGATGTATAACTGTAGCTTGTAAATGTAGTGGCTGACTGAAGAGAGGAGGACACAGTGCCAGTGATCACGCAGCATTGCTGTTGTTCCCTCTCCAGCCCCTCAGAGAGGCCCCTGTTTCAGCCCACAGTGCAAACTGAGCATGCTTGGATGGATAAAAGTCAGGTATATTTATTTAAGGACATCATTAGAAAGCCCAGCACAAAGTAAAGGTAATAAATCCTAAGGCCTATAGTCTTTGAGAGCATACACACAATGTGGATAACCCATGACAGATCGGTTGATAGCTGAACTCCAAAGCAGCTGATGCGATGTCCAGAAATTCCTGGAGATTGTGGAGTAGAGTTATCCCCATGCTCAGCACTAATTCCCAAATTCATGGCGTTAGCTCCAATCATTGTCAGTGAAAACTCCTGTAGCCATTCCGCCACGGAGTCCAGGACCTTGTGAGTAAGCCCACTAGAGACCCTATCAGAGATGTGATTATAAGGTCATCCAAATATTTCCCCGGGGTAAGAGAGTGAAGTAGACAAGGATTCAAGTTTGTTATTGCAAATGATAGAAGAACAATGGGGTTAAAAGCCCCTCCCTGGGGAGAGCGGCTGGTATTGCACAGGGATCAAACTCATAGGATCCCCACTACACCCAAGAATTCTAAGCATAGTCACCTCTATGGACATTTAAGTGAAGGCAGGTAGCGTAGACTGCCATGAGCTACGTCCCTCAATTTCTCGCTGAATAACATTCCAGCCGTTTGTCTTAATCGAAGCCTGAGGACGCCCTGACCGTTTCACAGTGACAGATGCAGTCATCTGGCAGTGAAACCAGGGACTAGCCTCCTGTCCAAAAAAAAGAGGGATTTAGGTAAACTACTAAAAAAAACACACACCTGTCACAAATGAGAATGAATCAAGTCTACCTCGATTTTTCCCTTCTCTCTCCAACCAGCATTTGACCTATACTGGCCACAAGAAGACGCGGGCGGTTTGGACTTACTGCAACCTGAACTGCCACATAAAATGACTCACCTGACGCTGACTGGGCGTGACCCGTCCTCGGCTCACATTTTCCCCCACCAATTTTTACGAGAGCAAAGCCAAGGTCGAAACCGAAGCACAAACCCACCCAGTGTTTTCTTTAGCATATATGTTGCTGATGCAGGATGGATACAGGGATGAAAAATGAGAATCGCTGACTCATTTTATTTGCCTTATTCCCACTAATGGCAGACATGATGTTTATCGTGTTACTATGGCGGTGGGTCTGACAGTATCCCAAGCTCTGTGACGTGTTGTTTTCCACCTTGCTACCATATTGGCGGGTCATTGAAAAGCCTAAATATTACTAAGAAGTATCTCTGTTTTGTTTTGACTGTGCAGGTACCATAAAAACATGGAGTCCCACTGGGGAACTCCCTTTTCTGTGTTTCTGTGTGTCAAGCACTCTTATTCTATGTGGGCCAAATGCTGTGCAGGGGAAACCATCACTCACTGTCTGTAACTCTGTTGGGTCTGCAATGATGCTATCTGTTGGTGTTAGCCTGAAGGGTGCCACACATGGAGGCTGTGAGAGCAGGGGAGCTATGTAAGACTGAGTCAGTTGCAGGGAGAAAAGTAACAGATGAGCGAAAATGAAAACATCAGAGAGAGACCTGAATGAGGAGTGTGTGAGGCCTGTCCCTCAACTTGTTTGCATGTTTGTTTTTAATTAATAGTTTGTTTATTTATTTATCTGTGTACTGTCTGGCCTACAAGCTCCAAGAGAAGGGAAACATTTACAGCATTTCCATGAGCGCAAAAGGTGCAACACAGGCAATAATCTTACAGCGGTCTTACATTTGAGAGTTTAAAGCTCTCAAAGGTCAGAAACCGTCAAGCTTTACATGTAAAAGTTCATCAAGGATTAACTCTGATTGAGGCAATTCCAGCCAAATAAATTCAAGTCAGATTTTAACATGTATTTTTTCTTGTTTAGACAAACACCTAAGTGTGGGAAAAAAAACAAATATTGCTACTGAAAATGACAGTAAATGTAGCATGACAAATATTTGAATTGCCACAGTGAGTTTGAAAAGAGTTAAGACAACTACATCGTTCAATGTAGCAGAACTCAACAAATACCTTTATCTGTGTTTATATATCTTAAATATATCTTATCAAGAGGGACTTCTGCTTTCTAAACACAGTCAAATCTCTCTTTCCTCTCGGGGTCTGAAGAGACATGCAAAGCAGCCCTCTGGTCTCAGGATGTCTGTCCCTTGTTTGAAGTTTATCTAACTACCATATGTATTTGTTTTCCCAAGCAGAGTAAATGATGATTCTCTCTGTCCACTTATCATCCTCCCTCCCCCCCACCAGTGCACATGTTATTTATTATGAAATGACACCTTGCTGTCCGGAGAGCCTACTGTAGTGGGCATGATTTATGGACAAAGACTATGAGACACAGGAAGGACATTAAAAATCCTATCAACATCATGTCACAGTTGGTGGACCATGAGGAGGAAACTGGATAGCCAGCGAAATGTTTTATGTTCATGTCTGTTTTACTAATGGGGAGTTCATTTCAAAACAGTATGATCCAACCTTTCATGCAGAACGTAACATGATCATATTTTATGAGAATTATGAGAATATTGGATCTATATAGAACAAATGGTTTAACATTTCATTGGATGAGAGAATGAATGCCACTCTTTACTCACTACAGCCAGGAGTCAGTCAGTTTAGCATCACATCAATGCTGAAAATAGAGGAAAACAACAAGCCTAGTCTTGACCTAGCAGCAAAACCTGTGTATATTCACACCTCTACGGCCTGGGTCATACTTTCCATATCCGTGTGTCGGCAGACGCCTGCTATGACCCATGTAGACATCGATGTCATCATCTGCCAGTGTCTGCAGCAGGGTACTCGGACCCTCTGCAGATGAACATGTCCACCTCCACCTTTTATGGCCACATGGACCACACTATGCCTATTGCACATGCTCCTCGCAGCACAATACTTTCCACTTCAGAAGGTGGTGGGCTTTCGCTTTGGTCAAGAGATAACGGAGAAGACATAACCATGGACATTTGCTTGGTTACGTGAGGCGCTCCACTATTACCCATAACTGATGCTGGAAAGGAAATGCATAGCAGCTCACTATATGGACACAGAACACAAAAATTACGACCCAGACATAAGCTCAATGATTGACATGGTTTAGTACGTGGCTTGGTGAGTTCTCACTGGTCAATGCCAACATTCTAAGGCAACAGTTTTACAGCATTCTATCACTCTAACAGACCAGTGCAAGGGATGCTGTTCTGATCATACAGCAGACCATGTATCAATCCTCCATAAGAGGCTCTGTGAATCTGTCAACATAAACTCACTGGTGGACACTGCGTGAAATCCATCTGGCTCAGAAAACTAACAGGGCATGGAATATTACTTTCAATATATTAGGAGAGAATAAAACCTTGAATTCGTGGATAATGGCTCACATTTCCCTCTTCAAGTAAAAGAAAAGGAGGACAAGTAGCCAGAGTTTAAGAGGCACAGAGCACGAGAGTTCTGGGAAATAGGTTGCAATCCATGCACTTTTTACTCAGTTTAACCTAATGGGCTATTTAATATAGTGAGAGTTATACAATTATAAAAAAAATGCCATAAATAACATGTTAACATGTTTTAATGTTAATTTCTCAAGAGAAAGGTTTCACTCATGGAAGTCATGAACCATTAAGAAAGGAAAAACAATCCCTTACATATCTGACTTGTTAAATCCTTGTATAAATAGAGTCTAAGATCAGTGCTTAACTATTTACATGTCTAATTGTCTAACCGTAAAATTAAGAAAACAACAAAAAAAGGTCAACTTGTGAGTCAAAAGCCCAGGACATTAAAAGGACGATGATCTGTTTGATGGTATTTAAAACCATGGCTGGCAATGGCAAATACAGCGTAAATATCCTGATGGGTGCAGTTGCAGCTTGAGCTCAAATGAAAAAAAAAATCCAACATGCAATGTTTATGAAACTAAATCCTTAAGAGCCCAGAAATTTCAGCTTGGTGATAAATTTCCTTTTTGGATTGTTTCAATCTTTGAATGCACTTAGATACACATTCTAGCTGCTTTGAAGACTGGAGGTGGACATATGGCTCTCCCTTTCCTCCCCTCAATTTACTGATACATACCAGGTGTTATACTTTTCATGTTGCTTTCTCAAGATAAAGCTTTCATTCCTGAAAAAATAAATAAATAAATAACACAACACACACGTTGCTGTGCTACAGTCAGAGAGTTTGCTTTTTTCCAAAATACATTGTGCTATCTCATGGCAGAAACAAATTCTAATTTCTTTGTCAAAGAAGCAAAGGGCCCTGCATCCCATGTGGCCCTCAGATGTTTCTGTTATTACCACTACGCTAAGACAATTTATTATAGAAAAGTTCGAGGACACAGAGAGACAGAAAGAGGCATGAATTTTCCTCTGAGACATGCAGCAAAGGCCAACAGCGTGGTGGACCAAATGAACAAAATATGGCCACAAGAAAGAATGTGTTTGATAGATAATGAAAAGATAAGAGGGAAGGAATGACAGTGCTTTCATTGCCTGTCTAGTTGTTCTGATGGGTGTCTCCTTTAAAAGTCTGTGGGTGGTCAATATCACACACTTCACAGAAAAATGCATGGAAAATGTGGAGTGTGGAGTTCTGGTGGTGGCTGTTTTGAATTTATCACAGTGATACAGTCCATAACTGTCACACTAGACCATTTTGTTTTGGAGAGAAATTTCTCATCTAATTTTAAGTTTGTGTAGATCATAGGGTGTTTGACAAGGATCTGCATGGTTCCATCCAGTGAGGTAATGCTCCAGTCTACCGCGAGACAAAGTTGCCAGGAGGACAGGCTCTTGTCACATTAATTTGGGGAGGTAACACTAAGCACCAGCCCAGAATGATTCATGAATCAGCAATAACAATGGGCCATCCCGATCAGACACAGATGCATCTTAAAGGTGGACTATCTCACCCATTACAAGTCCCATTATTTTCGTTCTGTTGAACCCAAATAATCCCGTACCAGATGTGCAAATCAATCCGAGCAGCTCGCTAACTTTCTGTCAGCCCATATGGAAGTGTAAATCCTTTGAAAAATGTCAATAAAAGCTGCAGCACTGTAGTAACATTAATAGCCCTGCCCTTTCAGAGGGAGCTGTATGAACAAATCCGGTGGATGTCAACATTCCTGTGAAGTCGGTGTCACTCTTTTTCATAATCACATTTAAAGATTTAATCAGATTAAGCATGTACAATACAGGCTTACCCCATGTGTGGTCTCCTACCCCAACCCCCCACCCAAATCCTATTATTACCCATTTTAATTACAGGATAATACCTGTGGGATATTGTATCATTATTGTTGCTAATATTATTAATATACAACACATGTTTTGCTTTTGAGATGCCATTTCACACCTGAGAAGATGAATGAGTAGACAAAGACTGCTAATGACAACACAGCAGTGGTGGTTTTAAATGGGGAAATAGTCACTAAATCCTACCGATTGTGTCAGTGTGGACATTATATAATTGATAACAACTGCTCCTTCTATTTTTACAGTCATGGGAATAGCAAATTAGTTTCTAAATATAGAGGATTAGTTGACACGCATTACAATGATTTGTAAAACAGGCTGCTGTAAATGTGTCCCTCTTAAGTCTTAATAGGCTTGACTCCTGTTATTTTATCTACTGTGTTCAGAGTGCTACATCAAACTGTTTCTAATTAGAGGGAAGTGAGTTCAGGGAGAGGCAGGGAGGTCTGAGGAAACCCAGCCACTGAAGGTGTGAAAGATGAGGACAGATGTTGTGTTGTCTCTGATGGTGAGGTCACTTTGATGGCTTTGACCTCATATGCGTGAGTCTCACAGCCAACGGGTCATAAATATATGCCTGAAATCAGGAGGCAGACATTACCAACATAGTGCTGCATGACCTAATGATCTGGCAAGCTATAGATGGTGCAGTGTGTTGTTTTGGTGTGCCCGTACTACCATTCATTCGCAGTGCTAAATGAATACTGTAAATTGCTTGGTTTTGCTGAATTACTCAATATGATGGGCTAGTGATCAAATAGGGAATAGAATATTTTGGAAAAATTATAAAGCATTGAAAGTAAAATAAAGGAAAGAAAGTAAAAATAAGTTTTATGGTTTTTATGGTTCTTTTGGTCAAGTCTGTATTTTTGTTTGTTTTTTTAGCTATTCCAGGTGTCATGCCATTAAGATGCCCTTGACCTAATACTTGCGTGATAACAAAGGAACTGTTGGCTAATTGAGCACTTTATACTCGTTATAAAAAAAATTGTGTTGGTCCAACCATGACCTCTTAGTCTGCGTTTGATAAATCACCAAAAGTCATGAAGCAGGAAACAGTGATACACTGCCCACCATTGACAGGAATGCATGCATACAAGATGATGCCTAGTACACCACACATCCATTACCTAGCACTGTGGGGTTTTGGGGAGGTTTGCTTAGTGTGAGCTTTGTTCACTTCAAAGCTCTGTACAAAGCTCTGCTTCGCACCACAAGTCTGAAATCTTAAAGGATTGCTCTCAAGCTCTTCCCTGTTGTTTTGCAAAAATGACTGTATCAGTGATCACGTCCCCAAACAGGTCAGGCAATTCCAGTTGCGAAGCCACATGGAGGATTTATTAGAACCAGATGGGCTGTGCTCCCTTACAAGTTCGACCGAGTCGAAAAACACTGGGCTGGCTTCTCCCAGGCCTGCTCTGGGGAAAGAGAGCGGCTGGTCCACCCATTTCCTTTCCTTGCCCTTCCCAGGCATGTCAGAGAGGAGCCAAGCCAAAAAAAATCAGACCTGCAGTGGCTTTTGGACAGGCTGGGACTCGAACAGTGTGGTAATTACGGATGGCAAGAGGGAAGGTGTGTGGTAGAGAGGAGGGGGGCTGCCGGGCGGAATCATCCATTGCCAAAGGCTTTAAAAGAGCCACTAAGGAACTAGAAGAAAAATAAACAAACAGATTGCTAAAAAGCCTTGGCATTTTTTTTTTTCTCTTTGACATTCTCTTAACACCGAGTGTCACAGAAAAGTTAGTTGAGTTTTGTTGATGATTTTTGATGACAAATGGTGACTCATTAGGCTACTGGGCTATGAGCAGAGGCAGTGATTAAGATGCTTAACAGTCAACATTGGTGTGACCTAAAGTGAAGCCATAGTTTAATACTGTTTATATCTCCTAAGCCATCTCCCAGCCACCCTTACAAGGGCCATTGCCAACAGCAATTTACACTTGTCTTTACAACTCATTTACTTCTGTCCAACCACCTGTTTTTCATCGGTCAGAAACACTACTAGTATCCCTGTCCATCTCTTAGCTGAAGCAGCTGCACTGTTTCCATTGCTTGAACCTGGCTGGCAAGAGTGCAGTATTTAGTGGTGCTTTAAAGGAGCCCTCTTTTATTGTTGAGGAATTAAAAGAATTAAAACTGAAACAACATCTTGTGAAGCCACAGAGCATGTGTACTACGGGCAACAATGTAATGGGTCAATGTAAGCATAGCTATCATTAACATCATGATGTTATCAAAAACTTTGAACTTAAATGGCTGCAAGATTTGACATACTGGAAAGTTGAAAGAAAAAGAAAAAAACAATCTGTTATTGACCTGAAAGAGTTGAAACTGAATTGCGTGAGAAACCATGACTCATTTGGACTTTCCCTCAATGTCTTCAGAGGAGACTTCAGACTTTCATGAGACTTGCAGTGAAACTTAATTTACATTTGTCTTAATTAACATGAGACACAACTAGGCGTTAGACTTCTTTTATGTTCAAAAATGTTATTTTACTGTACTCAGTAATAGAATTTAATATTCTTAATTATATTGTCCCCTGGTAGACATCAACTTTTTTTTTATTTTCAGCCACTATACACATTTAGTCTTAGAATTGTTCCAGTCAGGAGTGACTTTTTGTGTCAGTTAATATCAGAATCAGAATCTCTCTATTGTCATTGCACAAGTACAACAACATTTAGACAGCAGCTCTCAGAATCAGTGCAATTAGAAGTATAAAGCAATACAATATATTATTATTTGTTGGTTTGTATATATACATATACAAACTAATATGGACTAAACTATACACACGTAGTGAAATGCTTAGCCAGATTTAATGGAGCAGGACTTGGTTATTTAGTTGGCTTAAATAGCTGGACGCAGCTATGGGACATCGAGGTTCAGTTTTCCTATTCTGCCACTGGTTCCTTTTGAAATGTCCACTTGAATCTCAAACAATATTAGGTGTTGCAGAAGATGAATCTCCAGTGTGATTCATTCTCTCCAATTTTTGGGTGCAAAGTATTGCCAAACCTTATTTTCTCATTAAGTTCTTGCTTATGATTCTTCACAGGGACCTGAAATGATTCAAAGATATTTCCAAACAGGTGGAGAAACTTATGAGCATGGGTGGATTTCCTGAGGAGAAGCATAAAATAGAGCAGAAAGTGGAAAAGCAGAACGGCCCTATTAAAGCAAATCTGGCTTTTTCTCCTGTTTGTAGTAAAGCAGTGGATTAATATAACATTACACAATTTTGTTTTGGGTGGCCTTGCATATCCCCCCAAGAAAACATAAACAGCTGCTGTTCAGGGAATGCCCTAATATACTTCATTGCTTGAAGAGAGGTTTTTCCTTACAGCTGCCATATTTTGCCATGACAAGTGCATGTCTCAGAAGGATCATGTTAGAGAAACGTTGGCCAGAGGTGCAGTTGATTTACTCCATGAAGTACTCAAAACCAGAGGGGCTTTTGTTGCTAGACACAGATTGAGAAAACAGGTAAGCATCAAGGCTTAAATCCAGGAAAAACATGTTTCTGAGCTACTGTTTCTTTCCGTCAAGGACAGAGGCATGTCTACAGTGGGTTAGTTTGTGACAGAGAATATGAGAAAGTAAGGACAAGACAGATAATAAAAGGAGTTAAGACCTTGAAAGAGGAGCTTGTTCAACACCATTTCCAAGATTTCTAGTGAGGCTCACAGTCTAAGAAGCTCAGATTCACATGCTAAAGGCACGTTGGTGCTTTACAGTGTAAAGGCCTGAGCAGCATGCAGTAAAACTGAGTTAATATGGTATTAGCTGTCAAATTAACATTAATACTATACTGAAAGTTAATAATTTTAAGTGTCCGGAATTTCATGAATTGAACAAATTAGAAAAAAACAGATTAGGGTTTAGATAAAAAAGAACATTTGGGAAAATTGAATTGAATTGAATTTTTGCCAATTGTTACACAAATGGCTAAATACTCTCATCTGTGTACGTTTAACATGGAGGATCAGAATATTTGGTGTTTCTTTGCTGTGACACAACAGAAAGTATTACACAGCACAATGGTGTAGGTGTACAGATGTTTGTGAGCATAGCATAAAAAGCGTCTGTTCCAGGTCACAGAGGTCACGCTGTGCCTGTTCATTTTAAGTTTGATGTACCAAGCCTTAAACTTATTGCTACATCAGCACACATCACTGCCATAGCTGTAATGCATGTAAATGCAGTGGAGCTTATCGTCACCCAATGGAACCTGATGGGTTGGGGCAGGTTTCAGTTAAATATCTTTAATTTGGTCTGAGTTTGGGTTAAGTCATACTGGCTGGGCCTGGCTGAGTACATGTATAGCACTATATATACATTTCTCTTTCATGTCTGTGTGTGTATTCACTGTCACTTACACTGCACATGTGTGTAAACAAAAAAACATCAACCATGGTAACTAAGTGGACCTCCCTATATCCATTATGGAGCCGCCATATTCCAGTAAAAAAAAACAGAAATTCATTGATGAGGAAATCCTTGTCATGAAAATCCTCTCTTTGGTATATGATGACTCAAATGCGCTACCTGGATTACAGTGGATTACTTTCTTAAAAGAGGCAGATCATTTTCACTGCAATACAGACGTGCACTTTCACCTGTAGTTTCCATACTTGCAACTTTATACATAATAAATGACTCTTCATGTTTTTGCATAAAAGTCCCTCTACCCTCCCATGTTTGCACACATGTAAAAGCAGGAAAAGCACAGGTTGGCCGTCTGCAGCAGGTGGACTGCGGTTCTAACCATGTGCAGTCCGTCTCATTGTAGCATTCCATGTTTTCAGGCGCACAATGTGAAGGATTAACTTCTGAAATCGGCTCAAACATGTTAGTACATCTGCCCCAGTGAGCTTCAGAATGAGATGTGGTGCCAGTGAACTTTTAGCAAAGTCAAAAAACAGCTGTTTACAAGCCCTGTTAGCTTTTTGTAGCATTTATTGTGTTAAGTTCTGGTAATGAGCTTCAATGATGTGAAGATCTAGCTTATAAGACAGTGGCTCAGTCTGTAGATTCTGTAGACAATGTAAACACAGAGCACAAACAGATTTGTTACTGAAATGAGTAGCAGTTTTTCATTTCTGATTATGGCAACGTATAATTGACAAGGTTAGCCCAAGTTTAATAGCATTTCCTTAAGGCAGTATGATGTACGTTTGTAGATGGTACAAAATGAACATGAAACAATTTTTTGGGATGTACCATTCTGCTCCTGCCAAAGACACACAAAAAATTGCAATCCCTTGTTGAATACTAAAGCGACTCACTCTCTCCTGAAGCTTGGCACAAGCTTTCCTGCTGAAGCAACAGCGAGCCTCTTGATGTGGTCTGTCGTTTCCTCTTAGCTGGCTTTGCTACAGCATGGGGGTTCGAGGAGTGTGGGAAAAACCAGTGTGAAAGGGAAGAGAGGAAGTGTGTATTTATCTCTGCTGGTGGGGCATGATTACCACTTTGATCTGTCTGCAGACCAGCTCCTGGACTGCCTCGCGGGCAGCAAAGGCCATAAGGTCACTGTGTCAGCCAAAAAAGGTCTAGCACAATGTTTGGTTTGCACCTGTCTTGATAATATGGCAAAAGCCCTTGTGCATTTAGCTAAATGCAACAGGTGGAATTCAAGTTAAAAACAAACTCTCTTTAAGGTTCGCTGGCCTTTGTTACACTGTAAATGACTGACAGGTTGACCCAGAAAATATCTACACATGACATCATCTTGTTTAGTGTCATGACAACTTCTCATCCCATCCAGATCGAGTATTAAAGGTTGATCACTCAACAGCAAAGGATTTAAACTGTCTTGATGACAGGACAAGAGTGTGTTCGGCACAAACGAATTGTGGAGTAAGTTTTATCAAGATTATTTACAGTAAAGGATATGATATCATGGGGTTTGGTCTCCTCCATAGCTATCCGTCTTCAATCCAACTCCCAATCTTAGTCACTAAGCAAACACATCTTTTGTTTGATCTTCTTGTACAGGCAGGAGTGGCTGATTAAATGATCCATTTTCCATTGTCTGGAAAATGATATATTTAATTAAAACACAAGCCACATGTCAACACCTCCCCCAGTGTAGAGAATGAAATAATACAGTTATGATGTGTCTTCAATCTGTTGGCAACCCACACTTTATTTTGCATTCAGGGTGATTTTCCCAATAGGGGGTTTAATTGGTAAATGTGTGCTCATGCATGTACTCTATATCTATACTCAGGATTTCCAGCCATGGGTACACCCAGACTTTCTACTCTGCTTCTGTGTGCATATGGAGGAAGTCGGTCAGCAAGAGTGCAAGTGGCACATGGTAGTGAATGGTGGCCTGAGAGCAGATTAGCTGCTCCTGTGTCTATCTGGTGCTGACAGTTCACACAGGCCTTTTTTTCCACTGCCTCTGGGCGTATCAACACACAGTTTCCCTTCTCAGAGGGCTCTATCTCCTGACTTCAGGGCTAAAAAAGTGAAGGTATACTGTATGCATGCCTTGAAATGTAGGCGACTTAAGAGTAAAGCATTAAAGGCAGATTTGCTAAAGAAAAAAACAAATGATTTGGTTATGATTCCTTTAATCTAATTTTGTGTTGTTATACTGGTTAGACGGTATATGGCCAAGTAGGGCCAAGCACAATGAAAGTATGCCTGCTAGTTTTAGATAGCACTGTTATTTTAACGTCCTCTTAGGATAGCAATATCCGACCACAAGGGCAGGTGAGTAATGCACGTACAGTATATCTTGCTAAGGGGCAAGTGCAGCAGCAATGACATTATGCAATTGGTCACCTATTTGACCCGTTACATTATTTAACAAACCAACAAAGAAGACTTAGAATGTCTTACTACGTGGGAAAGGATGTTTCTTTTTGCATGTTGTAGCCAAAGTTCAACCATGAATAATTCATTAGAAAATATTATTGATATAATATCAGATATTGAGCATAATAGGGCAGCAGTGTTGTGTTTTTGACGCTACTGGATTATTTATATGAACACCGATCTGAATCATGAACGGTGTGTACCAACCCTCTTGATCGGAATGAAATTTGTTTCCGAATGTGCTGTATAGGATCACAATTTTCTGACTTGACAGATTTCTATTCCGATCAGACTTTTATTCTGATTATTTTTGTCCACGTAAACATAGTTACTGAGAGCAAACCTGTGCTGCCACTATTGACTGGATTAATTCTTTGGGAAACACTATTGTACATATTATCTATTTATCTATTTTATACTTTTGCACTGAACACCTTGTTCCTTTTTTATTATTACCTGTACTTTTGTACGTGTACTTTGACACTCGGTTGCTGCTATAATTTTGTTGTACATTGTGCAATGACAATAAAAAGGATTCTGATTCTGATTCTGATTGCACACCCACCTGCATACCTGTAGGTACAGTATGTCCACACATAATAACATCACTACATAGTTCTCGTAGTCCAAACTCTGAGGTTCTGATTCCTGCTGTCCACCCTACCTCTGTGTTTTAGAGCTCCAAAAATTGAGAAGTTTAAAAATGCTGCAGACTCTGTTTTTGTTTTAAAACGCTGGGACTGCCTTTAAGCGTGGACAGGCAAAAACGAGACCTTAGGAAACTAAAACGCTGTTACCCACATTCACTTGCTGACTGGTTCTTATCAGCCCTGAATTGACTATCAGCTGAGAACAAAAAGCTCCATTAACACACAAACTTTCAGTTTCAATTTATTCTCATTTTCAGTCTAATTTGGAAAAAAAAAATCCTTTTTCTACTTCTCACTGATTCTTGTAATAGTAATGTAATTCTTTCGGAAACTGAAACAACTGCAGAAGAGAAAATCACCTTGCTGTATACAAAGGCACACATGACCAGTGCACCTGAATAGTTTTTGAAAATGCATGTTTTTTTTTAAAAGAAAACATCTAAACCACTCTGAGCATGTATCTGATCTCTTAAAGGAAGCAGGGCTTTGTCTTGGGGACTCTACATCACGGTTCCCATTTGGGGGTTTGTTAATCCATCTTTTATATGGACACTTGGTTTCCTGGATGGAAGAACCTATTATTTCCCCCCTGAGCCAACAATCATTATTGAAACTGCTTAAAAAATCCCTCTGTCATATTAGAGTCTGTGTCCAACCAGGCAATTAAAATAAAATGAATTCACTCATCTCAGCAGTTGACTGCTGTTTTAATGTTATTCAAGTTAACAAACAAACAAACAAACCAAAAATAAAAACAACCCAGCAACAACACGTGTTAAGCGTCCGCTTTCTGTGTCTTCACCTCTGACTGACTTCTCAGTTTTACTCCAGCCACCCATTAGAGTCTCCATCTGCTTCATTATCTTTATTAATGATGTTCCTTTCCTCTCTGTCACATCAGAGGCTTTCACTTATTGCTCTGGTGATACTGCTGGTCATTAGGACAGCTCAAAGTGTGGGATCCCATCTGGAGTGTCTCACACAGAACACTGTTAGGGCCAGAGAGGCTGCCGAGGCTCCAGCAAACTTTCAACAGTTTTCTCAACCAGGTCCCTGTGTTGTGGAATACGGGATTTAGAGAGACAGAAAGTCTGTGGGTTTTAATTCTCCATACGTATGGCTCAGAGAGTGAACAGGAAAAAGTAGTCATATTATTTGGAAAAGCCTTGAAGGGGAAAATTAATCAATATTCATAGTGGATGTAGGGGACACAAGCAGGCGTAGAGAATTCATTACAATGGAATGAGGTTCACGTCTCTACAGAGAAAGCGTTCCCAAAGCATGATAAAATTGAATGCATCTTTCCAGCTTTTAATCATTTAGACATATCAACTTGCAAAGCATAATTTAAAAGAAAAAAAAAATCCAGTTGTTACTGATTAGCATAAATAAACGAGAAGTAAATGTTAGCATAAGGAGCCTTGACAGTGATGGAGGGCTGCAAAATTTCCATTTGCAGTCACGCACAGTAATGTCATCGCTTACATGGATATTCAACCCTCCTCTAGATTAACAAGCCCAGAAAACTTTGCAGAGCAGGTTCAATCACCTGACGTCACATGCTCGCTGGGAGTAGGGTCTTTTATATGGAGTGGCGAGGGTGTGGTGCGCGGAGCTCGCAGACTATTAAGCTGTCACCACTCTATTTCTGTGGCGGGACTACAGTGGGTTTCGCTCACCCCCCCATGGAACTGGTAATGATGAGATTTGAGGTCAGTCAGCCACTTTGCCGTGTGCACAATCAAAACTCAAGACTGCATTTGCAGCTACTGTGGAGCTGCAGTGAGTGCGTACATGTGAAAGGGCACATGTTGTTGATTGACGGTAAATCTGCAGCTCCTTTAATAAAGCAAAATTATAGTCCTTCACAAGAAACAATTAAACAGATTAAACATAATTGGCAGGTATGAGTGCACCATAACACAGGCATCTGCTACACGGTGTACGTATTGGTTACCATAGCAGCAGATGTTTTTGTGTTAATCACTGTCAACTTACAGTTTACAGCTCACTCAAATCAAGGGTTTAGCAGCAAAGTGTAGTTCTTGCCCTTATAACCATCTTATTTTTAAACCAGGGTGTTTTTAACAAACCTTTAATTTTGTCATATGGCAGGAAATATCGGTTCATTTATGAACATAAACATATTTCCTGGCATGCTTTTATGAGAGAAGCCTTCCAGGTGGGTAAGAATAGATGACGATTTCATATACAAAATGATATAGCCGTAACTACTGGGAATGCATGATTCACCAAGCAAAACAGTCTGGGTACAGGATGACATTTTTTTAATTATTCCCCACTTACAGGAACTCAATTTGGTTGCTCAGATTATGAGACCAGTCTGACCTTAAACTCATGGCCTTTACCATGGTTTCCTGTTTAGCATTTCTGCAGACTTCCTTCTGCATAGCGACAGAACAGGAAGATACAGTAGCACCACCTTGTGTTGTGGCCAAGACAAAGGTTAAAAGGTTGGGAGTCAGTTAGGCATCTACATGAGGCAAATGACAGACTGTACACGTGTCACAAAATCACACTGATAATATATATTTATGATAAGACAGCGTTGGCACATGAGAATGGAGCTTTGTGATGAATGTGGGCTACATGAGGGCTTCCCCTTGGCCTTTATGTTTCATGCACAGAGAAAAGCAGAATGGCTTGTTTTGGCTATTCCTAGTCTAGCCAAACTCAGCCAGACACTGAGTTGTTCTGGCATAATGTGAACCTGCTGCAGATGTCTGAAGTATTACCTCACAGCAAAGAACACGGCTTCCCCAGCTAACAGCCCCAGCTGCCTGGATCTGGATTTTATTCCACTACTGATCAATGGGGAGCTCCCTACACTTACAGCCACCATTGGTGCTGTATATTGTCGAGTCAATTGAGAGGAGGAGTGCTGGGGTGGTAAGATTTGCTCCTCCATTAAGCATTGAGCTGAGTCGATGCAAGGTTTTCCTGTATGACCGTAGCTGCCAGGGTCTCAGGCTGAGGGTCATCCAGAAGAAACCGTTTCCTCAACACAGATATGAACTTTATTCAGTGGGAGGACTGGGCTCTCCTCCTGCTTGATGGATGTTTCTCTACTATCCTGGTGTTGAAAATGTGCTCATACAGACACTAGGGAGAGCCAGTAAAGAATATCCTGTGCTGTATCAGGGGGACAAAAAAACTGTATTTTTCCACTGTCATTCAGTAAGTACTCAGAATTCATTAATAAAGAAATTAATAGAGCACTTACAGTATATCACATAAGGCCTTGCGCTGTCATTGCGCAGGCACTATAATGTCTATGTACATGTCCCTGGTGGCAAAGAATAAGCAGAGACTCAGAATAAAATCATGTGAGGGTCAGCCTGGGGACCAAGGCTGTCTCCAAGGTCTCCTAACTGCCTGAATCTAAACTTAAGGTCATTCCTCTGCTGCTCGACCAATTACCCACGCACACAGCTCTGCAGAGTCTCAGCCAGACGCTTTGGCTGAATGGTTCCAGGACATCCTCCTGTGGGTTTACATTGGAAATATGGCCTGCCATCGACTGACATTTTTTCATCAACCACCAATACACAGAGGGATAGATTTTGAGCATGCCAGTTGCAATAAGTGGTTGATGGACATACATTTGCACTGTGGAGAAGACTATTTATTTATTCTTCTTCTTTATAATTACTAAAGGGGCATTCAATGACACATCCTTGCTCGCCTGTCTCAAACGCATTTTAATAATTTCCATATCTCAACGGAAATGTGCAATTACTGCCTGATATTTTCTCAGGGATGTGTGTGCTTTTTTGGTGTCTGAGACATGGTGTCATTGACATCAGGCACATATTTGTAGACACAGTTTGGTGGGGTGAGTCATGTCATGACTTGTCTGTATGTGTGTTCCATAACCCCCGGTCCCTGCAGAGAATCTCATTACAAGGAAAATTGTGAGGATTGTTTTGTTGTGATGGGAGGGGGGAATCTTGATATGTCAAGCACAGATGCAAGGAGAGTTTAATAATGAAGACAAAACTAAAAACATTTATGTTAGTCATGATGTCAAGTCAGCTTAGTCAGCCTATGGTCATTTTTATCTATATTAAGTCATCAACATTGTCATGTCGACGAGTGGGGGGAAAAAAAAAGACACTTTCCAATTGCATACTGGTTTTGAACCAGTATTTAAACATCTTATAGTCTTATAGTCAGTTATAACTCTCACTCTTTAAGCTGTTGCCCAAGTGTCCTCACTGATTGTTTCGGTTTTATGGGCTGCAAATATACATTTTTTTAGCTTCCATCTGTATTTTGTATAACATACTGTACTCAGACTTGAACAGCAAAAAATATGTTCCTTTTATTCTTTGATAACAACCAGATGGATGTAATCATTTAAAAGGTTTGACAATTACATTGTAAAATAATAATAATAATAATACTAATAAAAAAAAGCCTGCATAATGCCTGCTGCATGTGTGTGTAACCCCAAATCCACTGTGGCACTAAAAAGTTAACTTCAGCATATTTTCATTTTAAAGATGAACACACACTCCACATACTAAAAAAGCCCCCAGACGGAGTGAGTCCATCTTGATTTATGGAGAGGAAATAGTTTCATTCTCCTTGCGGGTGGGCCTGTGAAACCCATGTCCCCCCTCACTCTGACGTGGCGGCCTTGTGTAAGTTGCAGCAATAACCCAAATCAGACAAGGTCACCATCTCCAATAGTCAGTTGCTGGTCTTAAATTACGGCTTGGTCACTGTGGAGAAATATTCCCAGATGTAGCTTCATTTTGAGGGGGTAAAATATACTCGATCGCTCCCAACACTCAGAGGAAGAAGGGCCGTCCTTTGCTGCGCTCCTGAAGAGCGCATAACGGAGCGAGTCCCTCGATCATTGAGAAGGAAAGACAAGCTGGAGTTTATTCAAACTGGAAAATCTAACACAATAAGTGCAGAGCATTCACTTGTTATGATAGAGTAGTGTGTGAACTGACATACAAGGGGAATAATAAAAGTAGACACGGTGTCAGAGTTGAACGCTCATTTATCGCTTCTTTGGTTCTCAATACTTTTGTGATGGACTGTAAAAATGCAGGATGTGTGGCGTGAATTCACATAAACGTGGTGGTTATTGCCTCCCCAAACGTACCAGCATGCAGGTGTGCGCACATTAAAAAAAAACACAAAAAAAAACATGACCAAAATTGGTATATGACTTTGTAAGAATAAGAGAATAAATAACTCTATTTCACACCTGGAAGAAATTTTAATCATTATGGCTCAGTGGGCATATAAAAACTAAAACAGTCATCTAAAGAGGTTAATATACACAGGACTTGAGTCTAAAGCCATAGAGAGAAGTTTTGTCATAAAACAGTCCAAAACAGTTAAGATATCCAGTTTTTTGAGGATGTCAGGTCCAGTTTATAGCTTAGATAAGTGGACACACCTATATTGGCCTATTGGCCACCTTCCTCATTGGGGAGACATGATGTAATTGTGATTAGGTGGTTGGTGTTGTATCACTTCATTGTGTTGCTCGTCATTGACTGGATTGTAGACCCCGATGGCCCTTGCTGTATCATAGATTCATAACACAAAAAAATACTTTCCACTCTCTCTCTCAGGCGTCTGACATACCGTATCTACAACAAGCTAATACATTGTACCTCTAATACAGAGTGAAATATTAGTCCTCAATAAATCAAGTTATGGAATTTGACAACAATGGGTGTGAGCATGTTATGTGACCCAAAACTCTGGTCTTTCACTCACTGGACTTTCATAGAAATGGCTGCTGCATTTTGTAAGTCCAGTACAGAACATTTTAAGACTTAACTAAATTGTGGCAGGTCAATGAAACAAAAATATTTCATATACATGTTATATTTCAACAGAAATGCCATTAAATACCACTATTTAAATGTAGTTATCTGTCCTACTTAATTCACAGTTTTAAAAGGTTTTTTATAAACAATAGGTAGTAGGAGGTTATTATGTAACAGGTTGCATACAGCCTCATTTGTTGAGAAGTCAAAATTGAAACCAAAAACCCTCTTAATGCATAATAAATATCCATGATTTTAAATTGACATGATGATGTATAGTTTAAACAAATGTACACGGGACTTGATTTAACACCTTCATTGACATAGATCATTTTCATCCAATAAATGATCTATACAGTGTTTTCTGACTGTTCAACTGTAATGGGATTGCATTAGAAAAATTGTATGCTCAATCAGAATGTTATGAGGCACGCAGCATTCAGTGAACAACATAAATGACACGTCAGCCAGCTGTTTTAATAAACGAGAAACACTCATAATATACCGTATGTTCCTATTTGCAGATGTCAGCCATCTAATGATTTACCCTTTAATTTGGAGACTAAAGCTCACCACTAATGACAGAACACCAAATGTCCCTCTACGTGTATACGTGTATATGTGTATACGTGTATATGTATATACATATACACGTGAAAATATAAACAAATGTTCATTTAATTGCAGTCCGTATAAAGAGAAACTGTCAAACAAACTATTTGTATAGTCCAGGGATGTTCAACTAAGTGTTGTTTACCCTTTGTGTAGTCTAAGCCTGGTACACCCTAAATCTAAATGTGTTTAAATATTATTGAGTGTTGCGAGATAAGCTTAAATAAATCATTTTGAAATGGAAATCACAATATGAGACAAATCAATTAGCCCATCTAAAAAGCTGCAAAGTATTATGCTGCATATCTGATCCTTGATTTTTACTTTACTGTTAATGGTTTCAACAATGGTAATTCATACATCTTTTAAAATATAGGTGTTTTTTTTTTAAACTAGTATCTCATGGGGTAATTCTACAAAACGAAAACAATATTAGACTTCACAATTACAGTTTTACCCCCAAAATCATCCAGCACTAGTGCAGACATACAGCCATTCATCCATCCATCCATCTTCTACCGCTTTATTCTCTACATGATTAGTGACATAGGGTGAAAGACAGGGTACACCCTGGACAGTTTGTCAGCTCATCACAAGGCCACATATAGAGACAAAAAAACATCTACTCTCAAACTTGTGGTCAATATACAGTGTCCAATTTACCTAATTGCCAAATCTGCATGTCTTTGGACTGTGGGAGGAAACCAGAGAACCTGGAAAAAACCCACACGCACATGGGAACAACATGCAAACTCCATGCAGAAAGGCCCTTGTTCCGACCGGGTCACGAACCTGGGTCTTTTTGCTGCAAAGGCAAGAGGGCTAACCACTACACCGTCCGTGTAGCCCATTACAAGATAATGTTAAATGCAAATAAACCACATTTCATCATGTTCTCACTTTTTCAGAGCATTCTTCTAAAAACCCTGGAGATGGCTGTGTGTGAAAATATCCCACTTGTTTAACATTTTCTGAGATCAGCCGCTCTGGCACCATCAGCCATAACACATTCAAACTCATTAAATCATCTTTCTTCCCCATTGTGATGCTCAGCTTGGACTTCGGTTTTGTCTACATGTTTAAATGCCTTGAGTTACTGCCATATAATTGGCTAGTCATAAGACAGATGAACCTATTATAGTGGCTGGTGAGTATATGAACCATGGGAAAATACTTGGGTAATACTGTTTACTCCAACAAGCAGAAAACATTTTATCATAATGACACAGAATATAAAGTTGTATCTTGCTTAAAGGTGACTCACAGCTGAGGAATGGTAACTTCTCCAAATACTGGTGGAGGCAGCAAGGTGCATGACACCCTCCACAACAGTGGGGAGCTGGTTGAGGAGCCAGGTATTCAGTATTGTATAGCTTCACTCCACTCCACGCTATTACATAACACAGGCTGTGTCAAAAAGGATGATGACCGTTATTTCACCATCACAATCTTTTACATTTAAAACAAGTGTCTGGAACCAAAAATGTAACTTTGTTTTCAACCCAAATGTCTTACAGTTAGCATGTGGATACATTTATTGTGAACTGTTTTGATGAAGGACAAAATACACTGCACTGTGAAGTCAAAGCCTAAAACCGCCGTATAACTGCATTGTTCCAGACAATCTCAAACGTCAGATCCAGTCTTAGTTGATTGCTTTTGGGACAAAGTCGGGCTCCTTCTCAGAAGAAAAGAACGCAAATATTCAATGTTTCTGACTCTCAAAACATTGGTCTACCACAGGTGCAAGTTTTCCATACCAATTAACAAGTGCTCCACCCACAAATTTTCCATCAAAATAAACTGGGTACACATAGAAAACGCACATTAAAATGGGAGTGATTGTCTTTGATATTCAATGCTTTAATTGAAACCAGGCAGCAGAATTACAGAGCTGTTTTGACGGCTCCAGGTTTCCATCAATAAAAGGGGATTCCTGAGTGATATCCCGAGGAACACTAGATTTCCTTTTAGAGGAAAACCAAACAGGGTAACACGTCATTGTTTTGCACTGGCTTCATGGTTAATCGGCATTACAGCTTTTTTTTGGTACCTGTAATGGACACTGGGTCAAAGGTTCATACTCCTCCTGTCTGCTACTCACACATTCTGCGTACAAGTTCAGTAAGTACCTCACATATGGCAGGGCTGGGTAAACATCTGGTAATCTTTGTCTCAGCTTCTCAATAGCTCACCAGGCTATGGTCTAGCTCTGTGTACTCAGTCTTCTCCAGTTACATAGTTTCTGGCTGCTCCCCTGAGGTTACGTGGACAAACCATTTGGGATTGCGGAAGGAGTTTCCACAAAATAGGTGTTGTCCAAAAATTCTTTGCAGTTATGGAAATAAACCCAAAAAAAGAGAAAGTGATATAGAGATGGAGAAGAATTGAAAAGAAGCCTATGGGAAGGCATTTAAAGCAGGACTTCTATTCTTTTTGTTGACAATTTTTCATCTCTAAACTGCAATGGATTGAAAGAATTTAGGCAGCAAAATCTATCAATGGTCATTCATGTTAGTAAATACAAATATTTTAAAGGATCATTTGTTTTAGTTGCATTAAATAAGACAAGGCGTGGATGGATGGATTACTGGAGTCGGAGCATTACAGAGGTTTCACTTTATTTCTAAATTAAGACGATTCTCAGGCCAAAGGTGGTTAGAATTATTCTTTCCGTTTGTGGTTGTATTGACTTCACAGACGATGGTATTTGGCTGGCGACTTCCTTTTGGAAGAACTTAAAAGTACACGTCACGATAATTTGAACATGAATTTGACGGTTGACGCCCTCATCACAAACCCAATCTGTTGTTGTGGCCTGGTTTTACCCACTTCATCAAACTGCTCCCTGCCTTGTGTTGAAGCAAACTCATAACCAATTAGGTCCATTCATTCATTTACATTCATAAACTGGTGCATCTGGACAATTACTTCACATGGCCCACCGTCAAGGCTGCTCTTACCATACTGGCAGGGAGCCATACAAGGCTGCTGGCCCAGGCTCCTTTTTCCCAAGTTCCACCCAGACGCTGCGTGCGCCGTCATCCTGCTGAAATGTAAACCCCAGATTCAGCTGTGTTTGTTATGGTTGTGCCGGCCCTTGGTGAACATACAATGCTGTCACAACGTAGCTATAACAGCAGGGCAATATTTCAACAATCTGTTTGGTCAGCTGCAATTGCATCACTAGGTGGTCAAACACATAAGTTTGCTGGAATGATAATTAGGATTATTTTGCAGGCACGCTTACCAAGGGTCCTAGACTCTGCTCTTATGTCCTAACACACCTCAACATTCACTACAGAGGTTTAAGTCAAGTGCTTTTAAGTATGTTTTCACAGTGTTTGAACTTGACCCCAATGGACTATGTTCACAGGAGCATCAACATTACTGTTTGTGCTGGGGATACTCTCATAACAGCAAGGCCAGCTATGCTACCATGTCTCTTTTAATCAACTGGCTTTAATATAAACAATAGTTTAGACTGAGCACTAGTGTTGCCCTTGAGATCACTAGCCTGCTGCAGCGCTAATGGCTATTTACTTTCTAGAGAAAATGAGTAACCAAGAAAGTCTATATTTATCCTGAAATTACCCAATTGTTAACCCAACTAGGTGAGGGGGGGCACATCCTCAACTTTAATCAAACTGCTGCCCTGCAGGCTGCACGCAAGCACAGCAACCTTTGTGTGATTCATTTTTTTCCTGTCCTCTTGTCAGCTCGTGCGACCCAGAGTCACTATAAAATAGTAGACTTCAACAGGATTTAATGTTAATATATAAATCCATAGAATGCCTGTGACTGGTTGGGGGTCTATGCAGTGTGGCATCAGTCGGGTGGGTAATTTATTGTGGGAGCTAAGTGTTTCCATTTGCAGTAAGAGCCACTAAAAACAGACTCGCTGAAAGTTTCTGGGGGGCCCACTTGTAAAAGTAGTGATGCGGTGTATGCTGGCTCACGGCCTGACAACCTGTTTGGGGAACTGTATAGATGGTGTTTTAATGAATACATAATCCAGTCATCACAAAAAGGACTCCTCACACTTGCCAAAAATGCAGCTTCTCATTTACTTTGCCCAGAAAAGTGGTATGCATTTGCTGCTAGATACTGTTACGGGGCTTTTCTTATTTATCTATATTTGAAAAGATCAAAGCGGAGAGCAGCCATTTAATTTTAATTGCAATATGATCTAAACATAATGTAAAAAATGAATTCAAGAGTAAAATTAACTTAGGTAAAATAAAATGAACTTAATGTATTTATGTGGCACACATAAATAAACACAAAGGCATTTATATGTGTAGTGTGTAATTCATCGTAGTATTTCACATAATGTACATATAATAAAGACTCCTGCACTTAAAGTAAAAATGTTATGATGCTATGAATTTGTATAGTTAATGAATTAAATCTCACCAGTAGCAACTTGCTACTGCCCTCTACTGAATCCAACAAGCCCATATTAATAATTATTACATTCAACTTGTTTTACATGGTATATTTTACTTTGGGTTCTATAAGGTGCTGACAGTAAACCCTGTGTTTTGGCTGGTGGGTGAGGGAGCCTTTTTTATATGATGACATCTGACATATTAAGGTAAACAACCTATGTAATATGAGTGGAATTATGTTTTTTTTTATTTCTTAACCTCGTTTTTATTTACTTCAATACTAACTACTGTTATCTATTACATTAGCAAGTAATACATTAGTTATTTGCAAGAAAGGCAAGCACTTTCACAGATTTCAGGTAGGTTGAAATGAGGGATTATACCTGGAGTTCATTTGAGAATACTACTACTGAATAAAACCACAGCCAAGTTTGGTTTGGCTGCCTGTCTGTTAACTCTGTTGCACAGAAATGAAAAAAGGTTTGTAAAACAAATGCCAGAGAATCAAAGCGTGCTTCATAAACCAAGGAAAACATAATAATTGCAATAGCACATGATATCATCAAACAGCTTGGCATCTGGTAAAGTAGCGAGAACATTTATGGTTTGATAAAAGCAAAATGATATCAGACCATATCTGTGCAAATTTAAATTTGCATTCACGGCAAAATGACATAAACACCACAAATTTACAAGGAAACATCTGTAACATTCATCTTTCACTATGACAAAAGAAAATGTCACCACGTTGATAGCCAGAGAGAAGATGATGCTGCTGACGCTGCGTGTCAGTACAATTTCTGTTGGAGAATACACATACACCCCCCCGGTTGGACTCAGGAACGTTCCTTCCAGGAACGCTTTCTCCCAGTTCTAACATTAACCAACAGGCCTTGTTTCCTGAAACCAGAGACTCCCTCAGCAAAAGGAAACCCAGCAACACCTGCACGAGTAAGAGGCCGGCCAGGACATGAGTCAAACATCAGGCCATTAGACTCACACGATGTACTAGTGGAGTAGAAGTGTTCTTTACTATATTTTCAGTTGATAACAAATTGAAAGCAAACTACCTGAAAATGTCATTGCTGCTGTAATAAAATGATATATATACTTATATACCATTACTATCTGAAGTATATAAATGCTTCAAATAGTCACAGACAAACTCCAGCCTGTTTGTAACTGCATCACATGGCTCCATAGTTTATAACACTGTCCAAACTACATGTGCCCTTACAGCCCACAATCATGGGCTGTTTTTTTTCTCAGGAAGAGTTGACAGATTGGCCATCAATGGAGACACGCTCCTTGAATGAGAGTGCTCACCACAGAACTATCAAGTAAACAGACTTGAAAGTCAAGGCCAGCAAAATCCCTTGTGTCTCCATACTATCCGTTAGGAAGGCAAAGCCGGATCTCAAGCATCTGTGGTCAGACAAGACCGCCACCACTTCCTCATATTGCAAGGCTGCTTTAAAACCATGCCAGTGTGTGTACTCAATTTCCCTAACCTTTTTTAAGGGCTGGAATTCACATAACCATGTGGTGTGCTTCTGGAGTTTGGGACTTCCACAATCTCACTATTTATCACTCAAATCAACAAAAATATACTGTCCAAAATGAAGAAAAAAAAAGTTCAGCTGTCCTGGAAGAGCTTTCCATAATGTCATAGACATCCTTTCTGTGTTATCATGTGTTTGTGCTTCTAGTCTCCATCTCTCATGGTGGGCTGTGTTAAACAGAAGTGATAAGTTCATGCTAACTGGGCCCAGACTGTTGAGTGAAGCTGTCGGTCTTCTTTCAAACCCCTCAGTTTTAAACATCATCCTGATTCATAATTGAGTGCTCAACCACTTGCTAAATCAAATGTGATCCACTGTTGACATTGAGGAATCGGGCTGAAAACAGGGTGGTCAGCTGACGCCAACGGTCTTGATGCCAGTGTACAAGTGTACAGAGAGCCACTTCCCCATTCCCTGCAGAGCAGAACAGTTTCTAATTTGCAAATGTCTTAATGTAATTTGCAATAAGTCACACTAAGATACTCGACTGCCTGGTTAGAATTCAGATGACTTGCTTCACCTGCTTACAAACAACTACAAACCAAAACAATAAATTCAAAGACACTTTAAAGAGCTTGAGGAATAAGAAAGTCTGGAAATAATTATGTGTGTGTGTTTGTAAGCACACCATAATCTACTGTTAATGTTGACCACTCACTCATTCTCTTACTCATCTTCTACCACTATATCCTCCCCATAAGGGTATTAAATGCATAATATTGTACAAAGTATTTCCCATGTATAGAAATTGAAACAAATGTACCTGAAACCTGGAGTAAAAAATTGAGGCTTCAAAATAGCAGATAGCACAATCCAGTGGGTGAGATCAATTTAAGTTGCCAGATGGTTTTAAAATTACTTTAAACCAAAAAGAATTTGCTGTAACTGCAAAAAATCTGACTTTTACTTAACCATAAAACATCACATGAAAGGACCTGATCTTTGAACGGTAACAAGTGTCAAAATGATCACAATTTAAAGGATGGGTGTGGATGTGGGTTAGAGCCCAAAGAAAAAATATGTTGTATAAGTATTCTTTTACATAACAAAAAATAAAACGTTCAAATACAAACAAATGTCTGTTACATTTAAACCACTATCAAATGAGTCTACACACAATGCTGATTAAGCCCATCAGCTCCACATGACTGTATTTTTCAGTATATTAGTATACCTCATGTCACCCAGCAACATTCCTGTGCTGCACACAGAAAGTGAGTCGTTTTATGCTAAGATGCAGATAAAGGCAACAGCAACATTATTGTAGTAAAGCGTGAAAAGGAGAGAATTCTACTGCTCAAAGAACACGGTCTTAATTTTCAGATTAAGGACTAAGCATACAAATAATGTTTAATTGTTTGTAAGGACCAAATGGGGACAGAAAAACAACAGAAGAAGGTTTGCGTTCTCTGCATGCTTTGTCATTTGATGGTACTTAAATGTGAACATGCTTGTTTGAGTTCATTTTAAAATCTTTAGGAAATACTGTCATTACTCACTGTTGGAAGAGTCAGGAAACTTTAAGACTCCGGCTCTGTCCTGTGGTTAGCTGAGCGATGAAGACATAGACAACCTGTCTTGATCCATGTGAAGCAAGGAAGCAGGCCTATCCTTCAGCAATAGGTCCACCTGCAGTGCAGCAGTGGCACAATGTCCAAAGCACTCCAGAGGCTTCTTAAAACAAACAAACAAACTAAACAAACAAACACCTTGTTTTCCCACACTACTGGCTGTCTTTTCTGTCCTGGTTGAGCAAGTGGTTAAAAAAAAATAAATAAAAACGAGCTAGCTAGCAATAGCATACAGAGTCCATACATGGCTATGGTGTTTGTGCTAATTTAGCAACATTAGTACTGACTGAAAAACAAACAAACACCAAACGTGCTTTAATTCTCATTCGGCAAAGCATAGTGTTATAAAACCCCTGGCTCTCAATTTAAGTTAGACAGGGTTCAGGGTTAACCTTATAAGCAAAGCTTGTCATTTCAGTATTTCACCTTTGTTTCTTATTGTGTCTGTTCAGGGTTGCCAGGTCTGTGAGACAACCCAACCCACAACCCCCCTCCCGGTTTTTTGTTGAGTTTTCCCTCACTTTTTTTCTGTAGAGACTAAAAGGCCCTTGGAGGCAAACTGTGTTAGGGATGTTGGGCTTGATAAATAAAGGTGAGTTGACTTTGACAATGAACATATATACCATATGTGTACCTGCCTTTGATGCAGTTATCCATAAAAATTATTAGTTTATAGACCTAAAATGGTCTTTTAAAATTAGACAAATCATATTATCATAAATAAAGTAATGTAAAAGTAATGAAAATATAGTCGTTGATGCAGTCATCTTCCTCTTTTCCTCTTACACCCTGAGGTGAAGCTGGTATCATGTGCATTTGTTCACAGATGAGCCAAAGTGGTTGTGATTTAACATGAGGTGAATACGATAACACATGAACTTCCATTAACTACAGTAAATACATAAGATGTAGAAGAGTTTAATGTGAAGGTGCTATATGTCATTATTTTAGCATGAATAATCAAACTGCAAGTCTTCTGCAAATCATTACACCTTCTTTTATCGCAAATTATATATTATTGATTGATTATTATTGTTTTAATGCTAATGATTTCCTATCTGATAAGTAAGAATTCCTTATGTGTACTATAAGATGCAGAAGTACTTTGCCTCAGAGTCAAACTCAATCATTTAGTTGTCCAGTGTTTAAACTTTACA
The DNA here is from genome assembly GCF_019176455.1 of Solea senegalensis. NCBI lineage: Eukaryota > Metazoa > Chordata > Actinopteri > Pleuronectiformes > Soleidae > Solea > Solea senegalensis. The sequence continues at coordinate 15,420,089 of NC_058021.1, forward strand.
GTGATAACACACCACAGTGAAATTACAGTGTTACAATATATCAGCTCTTTACAGAAAATACAGATAGCGAATAGCTGCAGAATAGCATCCGTCTTAAGCAAGTCATATACAGTAGATATTAGCATGTTTACAATTATGTATATTTAAAAAAAGAACACACAGAGAGGAAAGCTTTCTGCTTTCTGCAAAAGGCCCATGTGTTTATAATAAGAAGAGAACATTTCCAATCAATGCAGTACAAAGCAGTTATATTGAGACATGCAACACTACGACACTGCAAATGTATGTCTGAGGAATAAGTGACCCCATCACACGTGGGAGGGTCAAATCATCAGGACAGGAATATTCTTAGCAAATAAAGATGGTAATCTGTCACTGATTCCTTTGTGTACATTTTAGGTTGGTCCATTACCTCCAGCAGGATTCCTCAAAAACTACAAAACCTTTTTGTGGAGGGGCAGGACATGACACAAGGACGAATGATTTTAGAGATGACCAAATGGAGTGTGGACACAGAAAGATTCTTTGTATCGTTTGACATTGTAATATAGGGCATTCAATGTGTTCAAAGTGGCTTGTGGAGGTCTGTGCCTATGGAACACTTTCTTTGACAACAATTAGATTTTTGTTTTACAGTTCACTGTCTGTTTTGAATTAGTTGCGGTTATATTTACTTCTTCTTTTTTGCTTTCTAATGTCTGTTTTACTCTTAATTGACGTTGCAATTAATGTTTCCGCCTCGGTCTGTAAATGGTGTACTCTGTTGTATGTCCTCTGTGCCGTGATCAACCAAAGGCAGTCACTAATGCACCAATATGAATGTGATCCCTCACTGTCTTTCCACCACAATTATTGTCAGTGAGATAAGTAAGTAGGCCATTAGGCCATTAGTACTACTTCCATCAATGGCTGAGTTGTTTCTCCTCAATGGCAAACAGGTTCATATTAGCATTACAGAACTAACACCTACTGGAAATATTTGGCCCACACTGACCGCTCCAGAAAACTATGATTCAAGATGTGATTAAATACAGGATGTTGTTTTGATATTGAATTCCCTTAAAGTAAGAAAATAAGAAAAAATGTGCTTTCAAGATGTCAGTTGTTAAGCTGACAGCATCCAAACAAAATGTAACAATAACACTGGTAGACACTGCTGCCAAGTGCTGCAGGCCACACATTCAAAGTGCAGATCACAGACACACCTTTCATTAGGATGCCTGATTTTTCGCAGTCACACATGTTTGAATTCAATACAACAAAACAGGGTTTGAACAAAAGGATTAACTTATGACATCAAGAAAGAATCCCATTATCACTTCATTTAAAAAAACAAAACAAAGAAAAAGCATTAAGAAATGCTTACCTCCTTATTATTTTTAAATTCATAGTCCTACTAAAAATAGTTAAAACGGATGAGCAAATTTTAAGGATTTTAGTGTTTATAGCATGTAAGTGTGCCATCTCATGCAACGCCAAAAAAATAAATTAATCTAAACTACTTTTGAGCATATATAAATCCTGACTGCTGTTTCCCAGTGTTCTCAAAATGCAACGGAGCATTTCCCAGGAGGGACATATTGACCAAATGCATCAGCTGGCCTGTCAGAGCTATAGCAGTCTTTTCATACGGCAGGTGTGCTTCTCTATGTGCATGGTGGCTCTGTCAGTGGAGCTGGTCAGGACGTCCAGGACTTCATCCTGCCGTTCCAGCTCTGTCTCTGCCTCCAGGGCAAGGTTCTTCAGCTGCATCAGCATCTGCAGGGATATACACACAACCAAATAAGTGCACACATTTGGAGAACATGCATTACACTTGTTTGTTTATGCAATTATCCACCAGCCCCCAGTGAACAAGAACAACGAAGAAGCAAGACTATATTAAAACCCGCACAAAGCTGTTGAGGGTGAGACATGTGGGCCATATATGGAGGGCTGTAAAGATGGGGTCATGGATTTAGAGAGTGAGTGTGTCAATGAATGAAATTGAGAAAGAGGATTAGCTGAGAGTGATCTTCTCATTGTGTTTGAAAATAATAGGTCAGAGTAGATCAGAAGACAATATTTCAAATCAAAACTAATCATAACAGCAATAACAGCTGATCATTCCGTGGATACAGAACAATAATAATATTTCCTATTACGCAGTAAAGAAAACTTGAGAATATATTCAGAATGTCTTGGCTAGTCTGTTGGGATCATTGATATTACACTATATTGTTTATATGCTGTTTTCAGGTGGTTTATTGCTGCAACTACATCTTAATGGTCAAACAATTGCGTATGTTATGGTTGATGGGAAAACTTAAATGTACTGTCATGTGCCAAGCAAAACCTAATAAACACTCACTCCAAACCCCACCACCATGGTTTCTAAACTAATATTATGTTATGCTACATATGCTCTGTCTCTCACACAGACACGCTTGCACTCCCACTGACATTATGTCAGTTTTCACTGGACGTGTGTTACATGTGGACATTGCAAGCGAGCACACAAATGGCTCCAGACAGCAGTTTAAAAAACAGATAGTATGTCAATACACACTAAGGAACAGCTGCATTCACTCACTCAGGTCTGTGACTTTACACTTTCTACTGGGAAAGGATAACTGAATTTAAGTTTTTGTCATAGAAAAAGTCAGAAAATGAATATTTTTAGCTGCAGCATATACAATGGCAAATGGAATTATGTCATGTAACCCACAAAATTAAACATTTACCCACAAAATTAAACATTTAGGCTACAGCTAATAGAAAAATATATGAGCTAAAATTCCTTCTGTCATGGGCAAGAGTGAGGTAGTTTCAGGACTATGATAATAGACATGCATTACATGAAAAATAAAAAAAACAGTATCATTCATGTGAACCAGTTTGTTCCATTTAAGAGTTGGAATTTCCATCTTCAAACATCAACGATTGTATAAAATCATTGGACAAAGGAGAAAATTTGCAAAAGCACTTAGGATAAGACAATAAATTGAGTGACCCAAGTACACGTTTTCCCTACTGTCAATACTAATCTTGACATGTAATACATAAAGAGAAGGGTGTGCGTAGAAATGTGTTACTAACTAAAAATTACAGCCTTTGACGTCTGAGCCAGTATCAGCTGAAGACAATATATGACAGAGTATTTGTATGACTGGCCTAATGCTGTTAGTGCTGAGATAAATTTGTTTGAAAAATGATTGTACATGCAAAAACAACAGTGAGCTACTGATAATTAACTAAATTCTAAATACAAAGTGTTAACTATAAGATAAACTATGAAAATAAAGATAAGTCAAATGCCCAGTATTTCTCAGGCATAGTGTATGCCAATCAAATGGGTACCGGTTGGTTTCAGCATGTAATAGCTTTTCCTCTTTGTTGTGGAATTATTTGCTTTTGTTTAGCAAACAAAATCTGTATTTTTCATTGCTGTTAATCTTGTCATATTCATTTATTACGCAGTTGTTTTATCATGTTGGCTTTAATGTGAGCACAAATGTCTCACACTAACATAAATGCTGACTGCCTTACTGATAAATCTGCAGGCTCAGTATATGAGGCCAAATTGTTTTTATTGTATACTGGTGTACTGCTCATATGTTAACCAGTTACCAACAAGAAAGCAGAGAAATATTTTATTTTTAAGAAGTAGTGTCAGTGTTAAGTATTTTGCCCACTATGGGACACAGATTAATAAATGTTTCAACTGCTCATCACACATCTTGGTCACATTTCAACTATTACTATTATTACACTTTTCATTTATTGTTAATGCAAGCCAGTCACTAGCAGGACACTGGGATATCAGGCTAATTTAGACTATGGTCATTCTTTCAATAATCTAAAAACATGTGATGCGTAAGTACAAGATATACCAAAAGAAAAACACAGTAGCCTTCTTAAGGTTTTATCACTAAATATATCTTATTCTAAGCAACCTGTTATAGTGTGTGCTGTGTTTCTCTCTCTCACACATAAAACAATGTCTGAATCATAGGTCTGAGTTTGCGTCACTGTATAGGTCTTGCCACCACAGACCATGTCTGTAACGGTTCTCACTGTTGCAAGGTTCTGAATGGAAAGATGTTGCACAGTCTGAGCAAGTTGACCATGTTTCTTTTCCTCTCTTAAAACCAGGATGGACTTTGGTTTGTGGTCTCACCAAATAACATTTTAAACACACAGGATAAAAAATAAAAATCATTATGATGAACTGTGGCTTGGAATGGAACTATCAAAATACATGTTACTATAACAGCTGCCAAGACAATCTGTTGCCTGTACACACAGACATGACATTTGTATTACCTACCTTGAATATACAAATATGAAAAAAAATAAATAAATCGAAATGTAACAGTAGTGCAAGTCATTCAGTCACAGAGGCAATGGAAGTTTTACTTGTCCAACTGGAACTCACCTGTTTAAGTTCCTGGGCCTCAGCCTGACTGACAGATGGTTGGAGGACATGCACGTGCAGCTGGGACAGCTCTCCTGCTGGGACCTCCAGTGGGAGCTCTGTCTCTTGGCACCTCTGTGACAAACCTGACTCCATGGGTGGAGATGGTGAAAAAGTGCAGAGTGCATATGTTGTTTATCAGGAAACCAGACAGTAAACTCAAAACAGAACAACTGAGGCAATCAGGGTGAAGTGACTCATTGAAATACATGTCTAATACACCAATAGCCATGTCCAAAGTTGTGTGGATGAAGTGTTTTTAAAGGTGGCTACATGCTTGAAAAAATACAGATGTGGAAAAGTAGAGCTTTACTGCCACTCAGTGTTCAAATGTATTATAGACATGGAAACAAAAGCAGTTCTCCCCATTACCTTCATCCCAGTTAGTGCCTTCTCTGTCACATGGCGATGAAGCTGGAGTTCCCCTGAAAGCAATGTATTCCCTTGTAAACTCCATCTTCTTTTTATATTGCATCCCCAACAGTGACAATGCTTCTGGCATCTTGGCAGACAGGAATCTGTAGCATATGTCTGGCTTCCCAATAAAGCGCTGTCTGACAGCAATTTCATAGGGACTCTTGACCCTGATTTCGTCTATCTCATATCGTTCAAAGCGATGAAGGAGCTGGCAATTTCTGTCCCGCACCTCCAGTGAGGACACCAGCACTACCAAGCATCCTGGTTTCAAGTCAGAGTCTTCCCCTTTCGACATGACAGCAGGGATACTTACAATCACCTTATTTCTAACAGACTCCCTGCCAGCTGAAGCAGCAGCAGAAGCAGATGCTGCAGCGCTTGCAGCATCCTCAGCCTTGGCTTCTTGATGGGTCCTCCAGGGGAGTTTACCAAAAGGCCACCAGGGGGGAGACTCCAGCTGTGACAAAAGTCTGCAACAGAGTAGACAAATACCAGGAGAACTTGTAAGAGGGTTTGCTGTTGTAACCGTAAAAATTTTTTTTATTTATTTAATCTAATCCTTAACCATTTGCAATGATGGCTTGGCCAAGAGGAAGCATAAGAGGCAGAAAGTATCAACAAAAAAGAAAAACAAAGTTTTAGAACATATCATACCCAAAGAAAATGAAGTGTAAAAATACACAGACATATATTAAAAAGTGGCTAAAAGCAAGTGCAACGTTCTCTGACTATCAGATGATCAGCTGTCGACCAAAGGAGGTATGGGCTTTGGGGGTCAGGAGATAAATGAAGTTGCTAGAACGAAGACAGCGAGTGGTGTTAAATATTGAGAAGTGACTATAGACATGAAGGTGTTTTCCCCGATGAAATGTACAGAAACAAGCAAGTCTGTCTGTGAGAATGGTGTGAGGGCCAGTTCACAGGGGAATACAGGCAGCAATGGTGAGTGTTAAATGCAGCCCCAGTCATTAAGTAGATGGCAGCGTGGTAAATAACATCCAGTTTGTGAAGGACAGTTTTTTTTTAACATGAGTTGTGTTGTTTTAACATGCAAAATGGACAAGACTACAAATAAAGAAGAAAATGCTTAATTATACTGTTAGTAAATATGCAGATAAGTACTTATCAGCCACGCCCAGGTCAGAGTCAATCTTCTCAAGTCCCTGCATCATATTATCAAACTGCTCTCCTTGATGGCTGAGGACTCTGCCAGTGTCCTCCAGTCGTCTCTGGGCTCCTGCCATCAGGCTGATCAGCTCTCTGCCTTTAGAAGGCTGAGAGTCAGCACCGTGGGCCTCTGAGCTAGGGGACAGCAGGCGTTCCCTCCAGAAATGTTCCAACACATTATATACCACCACTCTGTTGGGCTTCAGGGAACCAAACCAGTGTTTGACGTTGCCCTCTTCAAGAACGGTGAGAGTGCTGAAAATGAAGCTGGACGACTCCATCTTGAGCTCCATGATACGGGAGAGGCGGAAGCTAATAAGACTCTCTTTACTCTGGTTGGAGACGAAGCGCACAGTGGTCCTGGTGAGGGAGAGGGTGCCATTTTCCCATCGTTTCTCACTGTTTATGTAATAGGAGCCGGGCCAGCTGTGGATAGGATGGTCCCGGCTCATTATGGAAGGAGGCACACAGATTCACCTGGAAGAGGGACAAAAGACGTGTGACAACGACAACATGCACACACTGTTACAGTTTTAATCTATTATTACACCATAAGGACAACGTTGTGGGAGATAACTGTAGTCAGAGTGAACATACTCCTTCTTCTTCTTCTTCACAGCATATATAAAGAGTCGGACAGCTTCGGGTGTCTATCCAACTGGCCGCTTGACAAGAGTAATATAATGTAATAACAGTTATAATGTAATACGTTAATTCTTGGTAAATTATATTCGTCCCAAACCAAATTAATCGACATTATCTCGTCGGGCTCAGCATTACGTTACCCACGGTCTTCTCAGTGAAAACAGTGATGTTTACAACGGAAGTTACGTCACAGTAGTGCGGTAGTGTTTACTGTCCGACTTGAAAATGCTGCTGTCAGTAAAAAAAAAACAAAAGGCTACAACGGCAAGGTTGATTAAAATATAAAAATAAGTATTGTTAGCATTTGTAGCTAATCAATAAAGGTAAGATAGCGAGCATAGTTTAAGAGTTGACAAAGATAAATACAAGCAATTTTGAAAAATAGTGTTTTATTTGTGTCGTTGAGGAACTGTAACCCGCAGTGTTTGGAATAGTCTGCACCGATGTGATATCAAGATATGAAAATCACACATTTTAGCACAATGTATTTGTTCTAACCTAAACACGGTGTTAAGATTAACGGCGAATGTGATAGGAAGCCAAGCTTTCCTCACCGTTTCATGCTGTCCAGGCACTGACAGCTAAGCTTGCTAACAGGCTAGCCGAGCTGTTGTTTAGAATTATGGACAGGGATGCGTACCGCAATTGCTGCAGCCTCGTCAAAATACCAAGACAGTCGTATGAACAGTTTTGGTCATCACATTTTGTGGATTACATCGACAAGGAGCTGAGCTATTCTAAATTTTTTAAGAAATACTTGCTTCCTAATCACCCATGCATGTTTTCGAGAAGGTTCACAGAGGACTGGAAGTGTAGAAAACAGTGGGTGACTGAAGAAGGAAAGCCTAATTTCCAGAAATTGCTACAAGAGTTTGGTAATTAAACTCACCACCAACACGTCAATTATTAAATAGCATGCTGCAGTGACTGCAATGTACGCTAATGCATGTCTTTTCCATTACAGATGAGACTCCTGTTCCTGTTGCAAACTGCAATGCTAAGGAGTACAATGCAAACCCTAAACAAGTTATGCCTTTCAAAGAATTTATACACTACTGGAAGGAATATATCCAGAATGGGCACTCATCACCTAAAGGATGTCTCTATCTTAAAGACTGGCACATGTCAAGGTATATGTCAACATAATTTGCCTTTTTGTGAATGTTGTTGTTGTTCATTTACATGTAACTGACAAATGTTATTATATCCCCAGGGACTTCCCAGAACACAATGTTTACACCACCCCAGTCTTCTTTTCTTCAGACTGGCTTAATGAATATTGGGATACACTTGAAGTTGATGACTATCGCTTTGTCTACATGGGGCCTAAAGGTTCATGGTATGAAAATTCAACAAATTAATGACAATAACTATGATTATAGCATTGTTTTTCACACAATCAAACTTATCTTTTCATCACCAGGACCCCATTCCACACTGATGTGTTCCGCTCCTACAGTTGGTCGGCAAACATCTGTGGCAGGAAGAAATGGCTCTTATATCCCCCAGGTCAGGAGGAATTTCTGCAAGACACTCACGGCAACCTCCCATATGATGTAACATCATCAGAGCTTCAAGACACAGGCCTTTTTCCTCACTTTGAAGAAGCCTGTCAACCTCTTGAGATCATTCAAGAGGCAGGTGAAATCATTTTTGTGCCAAGTGGGTGGCACCATCAAGTTTATAATCTGGTAAGAACAGCACTGGCAAAAGTGTTTGTACTATAGAGGCAGAGCAAAATGATAAGCGATTATCATATATATATACATATATATTGTGCGTATTGTCTGTATATTGTCATTTATCACATATAGTATGAGTGTACTTTTTTACCATTATGAATTTTGTTTTGCAGGAGGACACTATCTCTATTAATCACAACTGGTTAAATGGTTGCAACATTGACATAATGTGGCAGTTCCTTCAGAACGAGCTGTCTTCTGTTCAGAAAGAGATAGATGAGTGGAGAAACACTATGGACTCGTGGCATCAGCACTGCCAGGTACTTGACAGATAAGATTGTTCTTCTATATTTTTCAGGTTGCCCAAGAATGCCTGACTGCATATAATATATAGAAGATTTGACAGATAATCATGTTCCTTTTCAGGTCATCATGAAGGCCTGCTCTGGTATCAATTATTGTGAATTTGCTTCGTTCCTAAAAATCATTTCTGACAACCGAATGGCTTTCCTGAATGCTTGCTCGGGGGATTCCTCCGATTACCCACGTCATCTCTCGGAGGTGTTCACCACACTTGGACCTTACCATGCTGCCTTTGATCTACAGAGAGTGGCTCATGTACTCGAATGCCTCCTCTGCAACGAAGACTTTAAGCGGCTCGATCATTCAACACTGGCGCTGCAGCCAGAAACAATGTTACAGCAAATTCGGGACACCATTCAATCCACAAGAGGGCAGCATCTCCTTTATCAGGAGTAAGACGTTTTGTGGCTTGTCACCTTTATAAAGCTTGAATGTAAATTGCCAATGTGTTTGGGATGAGATGAGTTGCAATCTTAGAAATGTTGCTTGTAAACATTAAAGTTAAAGAAATCTAATTATATTAAAAAAAAAAGTTCATTGTTTTTTTATCTTGTTGCATTTGAATTTTATTCAACTACCACCAATACCATATGGCAGTTATCACATCATGTTGTAAATGCCGCACTAGAGGTTTATATCTTAATAGTATTTTAGAAATATCGAAAATCACTCTCAAATTATGTTTTATTGTAATGAAAACAAGTACACATTTGTACCACACAGTGTTTAAGCAATCAAATAGGGATCTATCAAATATGGAGTATGTCACTTTCTTTAGTTCATTTACACATCTTTAGGCCACCAGTCAGGCACAGAGACCTCAATTGTTACTGTGGTGTCCTTAGAAGATTTGACTGTCAACACATCTTTGGCATGAGCCATGCGGATTAAGCTAAGACCCAGGTCTCCAACCCCTGCTCGGTACTTCCCAGCTGGCTTGCCTGCCTGCGTTTGTAGCGCAGCTCCTTCCTCGAGGTCATGAACTGGAGAGGAGAAGTGCACTGGCATCAGGCGTTTCCGAATCACCCCGGTGTGATGAGTTCTGGCTGTGAGCTCTTGGCCAATGTAACAGCCTTTGCTAAAACTGATGCCCTGCATGTAGACAAGATTTGATTCTAGTGGCAGTGCAACCCCAGGAGGAAGGTCCTTGACTCCTTCAGGAAGTCCTAGACAACAATGACAGCAGAACAAACAAAACTTGTCACAAAATATCAATAGCAAATGCTTAGACTAGGGGTGTCAAAAGATACATTTTCTTCTTAATTGCAAACAATTTCTCTTAAACTATTTCTTAAACTATTTCCTCTAGATAATAAAAGTATTCTGATTCTGAAGTTCAATAATCAATCGCAATTAATCACATTTTTATCACATGTTCAAAACACTTATTTTGCAATTGACAATAATCGTTTTTGTCTATAATTAAAAGTCCAATGTAAAGCAACTGTTACACGTGTACCTTGATTGGGAATCAAATGAATGCAGAGAAAGTTACCTTTGCATTTATTTGATCATTTCTGACCTTAAGAAGTGCGAAATGCTTGATGTAACACAATGTACTTCAGAAACGTCAATGCAACAGCATTTGCACTTTGCAGTCCCAATTTAGTCGCCTTCATCATCTCTCAGCAGAGCTGCACCTAAATGTATTCATTTATTTAACTTCCTGACTAAGCGATAAATGAAGTACACATGGATAAAATTGTTGGTACCCTTCTGTTGAAGAAAAGAAAAACCCGCAACGGTCACTGAAATAACTTGAAATGTAAAAATGTACTGAAAATGTATGTATTCATTTTGAATTATGGTTGAACAGAATTATTTTAAACGACAAAATAATAAAACTGGCCTGGACAAAATATTAATATTTTATTTCACAACCTTTTGAGGTAATCACTTAAATCAAGTGATTCCTGTAACTCTCATTGAGACTTCTGCACCCGTTTGAAAGGAATTTTCGCCCATTCTTTGTGAGTAAACTGCTCCAGCTCTCTGGAGCTTCTTCAGGTTTGAAGAGTGTCTTCTCCACACTGCATGTTTGAGCTCCTTCCACAGATGTTCAATAGGATTCAGATCGGGGCTCATAGAAGGACACCAGAATAGTTCAATGTTTTGTTCATAACCATTACTGGGTGTTTTTAGTTGTGTGTTGTGGGTCATCGTCCTGCTGGAGAACCCATGCGACTGAGACCAAGCTTTCCGACACTGGGCAGCACATTTCTCTCCAGAATGCCTTGATAGTCTTGAGATTTCATTGTACCCTGCCCAGATTCAAGAAACCATGTGCGAGAAGCAGCAAAACAGCCCCAACACATATCCATGTTTCACAGTAGGTTCAGTGTTCTTTTCTTTGTATGCTTCATTTTTGCGTCTGTGAACATAGAGCTGATGTGACTTGACGAAAAGCTCCAGCTTTGTCTCATCTGTCCAAAGCACATTCTCCCGGAAGCTTTGTGGCTTGTCGTTATGCATTTTGGCAATTTCCAGTCTCGCTTTTTTATGATTTGCTTCCAACAGTGGTGTCCTCCTCAGTCGTCCACTTTGGCTCAAACAGTGACGGATGGTGCGATCTGACACTGATGTATCTTGACCTTGGTGTTCACCTCTAATCTCTTTGGATATTGTTCTGGGCTATGTGCAACTGTGGTCACAGGAACATCATGTTTCTTGGCGATGGTCTCAGAGCCTTTACCTTTAACGTGCTTGTCTAGAATATATATTTTTTGATCTCCCAATACAACTCTCTCCTTAACTTTCTGTGGTCCATATTCAGTTCAAATTATTTTCAATCTTTTCAAGGGGTACCATTTTTGTCCAGGCCAGTTTTATTATTATCTTTTTTTAAATGATTCTGTTGAACCATAACTCACAAGCAATGTCTGATTCTCATTAGTTAATTTCCATTACATTTTTATGTATTATTATTACTTTTTGTCAGTGGCAAGGTATTTCAGTGACCATTGAGGTTTTTTTTTTTCTTTAACGGGAGGGTACCAACAATTTTGTCCACATGTGTATGACACACAACGACCAACTCTCTCTCTCTCACTCCACTGATGCGATTAATGCAATAAAAAATAATTAACAAAGTAAAAAAGATCTGCTTTTTGTCAATTATGTTTAACACGTAAATACTGACAGCCCTACAGCCCTACGACAGACAAATCATTTTATTTAATTAAAGAGTAATGACTACGAACCAGTCTTACCTATTGCATAGCGATGTCTGTGATAGTCCTCTGTGTCACCTTTCTGACAAGATGAAATGATAGCGCTGGGGTCCATGTGACTGTCCATCACCAATCTCCAGCCCATTTCCTGAATTCTGGGATCAGCTTCCCATACCAGAGCTTTTTCAGGGGAGGAAAGCTGAGGTTTACTCACCGCTTGGCCAGGGTTTTTTTGCGGGGGGAGCACCGCCCAAACAGAAAGTTCTGGACAGGGATTAATGCTGACATTTCTGCGAATCTTGTATACCTTCATGTGTCTTAAAATCGAGTCCTCAACGGCAGCATCACATTCAAGGAAAACGCCAGGTCCAGCATCAGCTTCTTTAAGACTGAAAGGAAAAACAAAAAGTTAAATGACTCAAATTACAATAAAACATAATACCATGCAAGGGGTTGCCCCCCAATTATTTTCACTGACTACTTCAACCTACAGTATGTGCCATTCATACATGATATCAGCAAAGTGTTTACATGAAATTTTGCAAAGCCTGCAGTGTCACAAATCAGAATAGTATAAGATATATGAAAAAAAATGAACTTGTAAGTTCTTTTGCATACAGTATACATCTAGTATTTTTTGTCAGGATGGCTTATTTTATGGTCTAAGCCACCAAAACTACTAAAGATAATTGTATTTATCTATTTCATAAGACAGGACTATAGAATATCTGAGAATAGAATATTTTTTTGTTATTTTAAAAAATAAAATACAAAGTTCTCTGATTTCAGATTCTTAAATGTGAATATTGTCTGGTTTCTTTTTAATTTATGCCAGTGAATTGCATATCTAGGATGTTATTGCAAATGTAAAAATTGGAGGATGTAATTTTGAGGGTCACTACAGTTACCACCCTTTTCTGCACTTTCTGGAACAAATGACAAAAACAGGACACACTAAAGAGAGGACACACTTTGGAAGGCGATTATATAGAATTAGGTCAACGTAATTGAACGCATTATGATCTGAAAAAGTCAGTCTATTTTCTCTGTTCCACTGATTTTAGACTATATTCATCTAATTTTAAAAGGGAACTTATCTTGAACCCAGTAGTGCAGTCTTTGTAACCATGAAACCTCGCCACCAGTGCTGTGGGAACAGCGGCATTATAGAGATAAGCTGAGCATCCACGCCCTCGTGTTTACTCATAATAACATGTATATGCGTTGTGAAAAACACGATGACGTTTACTTTACCTGTACAGCATGATGTCATACAGTGTCCTCCCCTGAACGTTCAACATATGTGAGTACATGGCTCTAAGCGCAGGCTCCTCCAGTAACATCCTCATGTCATTGGTTATAATTCCCTGAAGAAAGGAGCAAGTGTCTTGGCCCTGGATTTTCAGCACGCTCCTGTGAGGGAGATGACAGCACACAAACTGTCCCGGGATATTTCTAGAGTCATTGCTGTACTTCTTGACACGGTTGCCCGCTGCTGCAGCTGGCACTTCAGAGAGAAATGTCACGCACAAACGACGACCGGCGCATTTCCTGGTGTAAACACCGAGACAGTCGCTGAACGCGAAAGCTCTTCTCGCGAGACACAAAACGCGCATTTTGCACACTGTCCCGAGAGCGTGTTAAACTTAATATGAAGCGGTCACTGCGCGTATAAACATCAAAGGTCGGCTACATTGCTAACACCTAGTTGTTGACGTCAAATCCAACAGTTCTATTTTCTTCTTCTACACTTTCCGGCCGACTGGGCACGTTCGGTGCAATGCTGCCTCACACCGGTGTGGAAGTGGTACTTAAACATTCAGTCACTGCAGGTCTATACCAGAAGAAAAAAGCTTTTTCGTCTGAGAGCTACTTTGACAGTATGAAAATGGCTTTTAACATTTATTCTCATAGCTTATTTCAAACCAAATACAGAATGGGCTTGTTTTGCCTGGACATTGACAACATGTTGGTGGCCACAACTCACATTTTGCAATAAACATTAAAAAAAAGAAAGAAATAGTCCTCAGTTCACCCCCATGGGCATTTTGTATTTCTGTATACATTACATTAATGCTGCCAAAACAAAACATCAACATTTTTGGCTTATTCACTCCCCATTATGCTGGAGTGTATCCACTTGGATTCACTCTTATGGAGTCATTTAAATGTTCATCTCAGAATCAGAATCAACTTTATTGGCCAAGTTTGTGCACACAAAAAGTATAAGTTGACAAGAATACATGACAAGAATGTGTGAAGGTGCATAGTGCGGAGATGTCAATAAATTCAGTCAGATTGGACAACAATATGAGCAGGTTTATGTTTGATTATTGAAACCTTTGGCGAGGTCATCGTTGGAGACGAAAATGTAGCACTTCATCACCTCCATCTCCCAAATTTTGAAAAGCGCTCTCTCATATGACAGTACATCAAAGTGTACACCACAGACTCAAGTTCTCCACAGTGTTAACAGCAGCTTCCCTGTGCTTGCCAGTTATCCACTCATCAATCCACAGTGTCCCAGTCTGAGCCTTGTCAGGTTAATGTCATTTTGGTTTGACATTTTGACCCTGTTTTGATTGATGGAGTGATGCTTTGTATGTCCAGCAGGTGGCAGATTGCACCCACAAATTGCAAGGCTGTGAAAAGCCAGACCTGAAAAAATTAACACCGACAGTCTTGTGCAAAGTACCTAAAAGTTACCAGAAAAAGACTATTACCAGAAGTTGAGAAGTTTTTTTTTTATAACATTACTTAAAGTAAATGTCTTAACATACATGACATTTACTGTACTCAAGTATCAAAAGTCATTTGTTATAAAATGTACCTGAGGCATAAGGATTGAGCCATGGGGGATCAGTGGTAACCCCATGTTCATAAAATGACTACAGTATGTCATTAGAGATCAAGGAAATATGTCAAATTAAAATGCTGCCTTCATGGATGTAATGGCACAGTAGGTATGTATTCATAATTTATGAAAGTTTTACATTTGTGTGTTTAGGCCTGTAGTGCCACACTATAACACAGACTGTAGCATTTCTGTTGCCAGCAGAGTTAGTCAAACACAAAGAGATGTGGTGGTCAAAAATGCGAAGCGTGGCTGAAGCTAAAAGAGCTGTCAATGTCTCAAGACAGCTCTTTTAGGCTGAACCTAAAAGATGAACCCACACACACACACACACACATCACATCTACCGATCTACCAACAAAGGGCTCCTACATGTGCCGCGCACACGGCTCAAACAGCGGGGTGACAGAGCCTTTGCTGTTGCTGCTCCACGTCTGTGGAACCAGCTCCCCCTGGATATTAGATCTGCCCCCTCCATTTCTGCCTTCAAATCCAGGCTAAAAACCCATCTGTACTCCCTGGCCTTTCTTGTTCCCTAATCCTGTATTGCTTTTGTTTATATTTTCTGTGTTGTGTGCCCTGTCTTGAATGTTACTTATTTTACAATCCATGTTTTATCTTATTTTAATGATGACTATTGGTTAAATGTTTTTTGTATTACTTTGTATTATTTTGTGTCTTTTTCTGTTTTTCACTGTACAGCACTTTGGTCAGCTTATGCTGTGTGTAAATGTGCTTTATAAATTAAATTTACTTACTTACTTACTTACTTACTTACACACACACACACACACACACATACAAACAAGGAGAACATGCAAACTCCCCAGGAAGGCCAGGCCTGGAACATGAACCACAACCCTAAGGTGTGTTATTATTTGGGCACTGCCAAGATTTATTTGTTATCTCCAGGTCCCTTCTCCATACAAAGAAACATCCTCCAATGACATATACACAGTGAAAATGATCATTATGTTCACCTCAATTTCACATATTCAGGTTTTAATAAATTGGTGACTGAAGGAAGAACTTTACGACAACTTCTTTGCTGTTTGTCAAATGGTCCTGAGATTGGCTCTGCAGTAAAGCGATTGCAGTGTAGCCTGGAATCCTTTGTTTATAGCATTCACCTGGAACTCATTATCTATAAATTAACATAGGAGAGAAAAAACACAACTAATGCTTTGCTCCAAAAGTCCATCTTTTACTACATGCACACATATAAACCTTACACACCAATAAAAGGATGTTTTATTTTACCCTCATTTATTTAAATTGCTGCAGCTGATTCAGGGAAACTTGTACTTTCTCATTTTTATGGCATTTTCCCATATTTAAGACACAACAATAGTGCTTAGATTGTTAGGTTGTAAAACCTCTGCAACATCAGTTTATGACTTACTTACTGTAAGTGTTGTGTGCACAAGTACTGCCCTACAAGCTTGGAACATTACTTTGGACAAATTTACATTGCTTAACTGATACATTTCTACAGGTCTCACAGCAGGTATGACTAAACTAAATTAGTATGTATTAAATATTTACAATATCTCAGGTTGTAGGAGACAAAGTATCTTATAGGCTTTTTTTAAATATTGTTTTCTCGTTGTAACATAAAACGTTTTTGCTGTAACAACATGCTTGTCCTCTCTTAATAATGGAAGTTTCCCCCAAAGCAGATGACAAGACAGCTACTATAATACAAGGAAATCAGAGACTTCAAATACATTTATTTCTTCATGAAAAAAATACCAGAACAGTCTTTAAAGTCTAAGGCACTTTGAAGTGTGACAATAATGAAGGCAGGATTCAATTTTAAATGAGGATAGGAACTACAATACACATCATCAATACCAACATGCCTGAACACAACTGGAACCTAACTTAACAGCAAAGGATGGGAGTTCTACTGTAGTCTAAATGTTCTGTATGTCCCCAGTTGTCTCCGGCATATGTCTGTATCTGTTTTGGATTGCATAAAACGAGTATTTACTTTGGGCAATAGACTGATTTTCTTTTCATTTATCTCTTTAGATGTGACACTGCTTTTCTTTGGAAAACACTGGATAAAGGATTTGCACACAACGACGGAAAACCATCGCACTGAGCGAAAAAGAGCTTACATTGACGCAGCCCTGCTTCATCACACTAATCAAAGTACTCTTCCACCCCTTACCAAAATATTTCTCCTTTTATCTAATTCCAGCAACAGTCAAAACGACACTTTTCCAAAAACACCTCACCAAATATTAGTCATGCATCTTTCAAACAGCAATCATCATCGTCAAGTGCAAATTAGGATTTAGGGTACAATCACACACTTAGTTAAATTTCTTCAAATTAATCCAGTTCAGTGGCATTCAAGGGTAGATCAGATAAATAGATTTAAAAACACTCAGTTTAGACTTCGACATTTTAGCTGGAAATACAGATGTTCAATAAGTAAGCATGTGCTAATTAACTATGTCCGGACATTATGGCAAGCACAGAATGACACACAACAGAAACAAAAAAAGATTGGTGATTCTGGGCTTGATAATTGCTTCATGTGCGTTTCCTAGGGTGAGCTATAGGGTGATTGAAATTCTCAGTGTTATTGTTCAAAGTCACACATTAAACTCACTCACACATCCTCTAGATGTGTTACAGTGCAGTCCTAGAGTCTGTAAGAGAACATTGATACCGTTAATGCATTAAATTAGATTTATCCTCTAGATCCACACGGAGGTCTTCCCGTTTTTTACAATGGGTGCAGCCTTCTCTGTTGCTGATTTTGGCCTGGCTGCCTGTTTCTCCTGGACTGTATTAACTCGGTTTTGCTCTGCCATTGTGCCTCCAGATATTGGACTACTGGTTCTGGAGGTTTGCTGGTTGTTTTTGGTTTGATATGTCTGAAAGGCCATGTCAAGCTGCTCCTGGGCAACCCGTAGGTGTCGGTGCAGGCTTGCCAGTTCAGAGGGGATGTTCTCATCTGGGCTGGTGCACTGCTGCTCCTGGGCCACATTAGCCACGTTCTGCTCATGTGTGATGAGGCTGTTGGAGATCCTGCCAGGTTTGTCTGTCTTCATGACAAGGTTGTACCCTGGAGGAGAGCCTGGGATGTTCCGCGAAAACGGGTAGCCATAGGATGTTCCGCGGCCCCGGTTCCTCTTCATGCGAAGTGTATCCCGAAAAGTCCCAAGTCCCAGATGAAGCATCTCACACACATTAAGCACTAGACAAAGACAGCTTACCACATACATGATGAGAAGAAAGATTGTTTTCTCTGTGGGCCTAGAGATGAAACAGTCCACACTGTGTGGACAGGGAATCCTGCTACACACATAAGAAGGACTGACTCGAAAACCATAGAGGAGATACTGTCCCGCAAGGAAAGCAATTTCAAAAATAGCTCGTGACATGAGCTGAAGAACATAGATTCTCATCAGTCCTTCTTGCATTATTCTTCTGCGGCCATCGTATTTTGGTGGGGTTTTCTTCGTGCTGCTTACTTGCTCAGGCTTTGCCTCCTGCACTTCCAGTGTATCATAGATCATGGGCTCAGCATCATCATCTTCCTCCTGTTCCAAGACATCCTCAGGATGGTGGCTCTCTCTCCATCTCGAATGAGGGGGCAGCTTTTTGCGGAGCCTTTGGTGCTTCCTGCGCTCCTCCTCTGAAGTTCGGGCTATTTTGTGAATTGCATAGCCCATGTACATGATGGAAGGAGTGGAGATCATGATGATCTGAAAGACCCAGAAGCGGACGTGCGAGAGGGGAGCAAAGGCATCATAACATACGTTGTCGCAACCCGGCTGTTTGGTGTTACAGGTGAACTTGGTCTGCTCGTCCGAGTAGATGGACTCACCTCCGACTGCTGTGAGCACAATGCGGAAGATGATGAGCACAGTCAGCCACACTTTCCCCACGAAGGTGGAGTGGTTGTGAATCTCTTCCAGGAGACGGGTGAGGAAGCTCCAGCTCATGTTTGTCTTTTAAGCTTTTCAACTAGAATCTGTAAGGCAATGAGAATGAATTAATGACGAGCTACGGGTGAGTTCAAAATGAAATCAAATGTTTTACTGAAGTGAACGACAAAGCTAGACAGCATTGCTGCCTATAGCTTATCAAGATATTGTCAAGATCAAGATTATCAAGATATTGCATCATGATAATCAGAATAAATGATTAATCATCTACAAACAAAGTCATGTACGGTTACTCTCTGCTCATCAGTCTTGAATTGTGTACAATCCTACTATTTCAAAAAGGATTCATCAACAAAATTCCTAATTTCTGATTATTAGTCTCAATTGGTATAAATGATTGACACAGATATTCTTGTCTAACTTTTAAATTAGCAATAAAGATTTCAATCAATCTCAACATAAATTGTTTTTTTATGTTGAGGAAACATCCATTTTCATTTTGATGCACATCCAAATGCAAGACAAAGGCTTGATTCATGTCAGCAAGCACAGTGATGTCATTCATTCATTTAATCCCAACACACCACACAACAGCCATTATTGTATTGTAGCTGATTTAAATAGTTCGTGAAAGGGCTTAAATATAGGAAAGACACTGACAGAGCTGTGGTTGTATTAAAAGCATATTCATTTGTAGTCTACTTTGAGTGCCATCTCAGGAACATTGCTGCTTATGGCACACAAACACGGATGACGTGAAAAACCAGACAGTCTCAATCTCGCCTCTCTGTCAGAGTCACTGCTGAATGCGTGATGAATGCAGTGAGGATATAGCATCATGCTTCTGTCCCCTTCGTTCATGGGACTGAGCCACAAAGTTCACGTTGATCTCATGCCTGTGACACCGTGCTCCCTGGTGTTGGATGTGCCATCTCCTCATCTGAATGAACAGGAGAGGCTTGTTGTTTTGCCAAAGAGGCCTCGCCTCCAGACCCAGAGCGGCCGATGCTGGGGAGCGGTACAACCACATGGAGACAGATGGCACCGATGTTGGGCTACTCATGTCTGCCTTTGGATGATGTGACAAGAGGCTCCTTCATTCAGGATTTACATTTAAATTCCAAAGAATGTGTTGCATGTTGTCGCAACAGCCACATGCTCACTAAAATATATGATACGCAACCTTGAGGTGTCTTCCTGCTGCTTTTGGCTTTGTTGTGTTTTTCTGCTGTTGTGTTGAGCTTTTACTGCACAGTTGAGAGCTGCTCATTTTAACCAGGTCTTCTTGAACAAGGACGGTTCCAATGTAAATATTTGCCTGTTTTTTGTTTTTTTTTTTAATAAGGAGTAGATTTAATTGAAGATAAACGATAAGACCATCAGATTAATAGCATGCATATACTTGCTAGTCCACCTGTTAAAAACATGCAGCAATATCAAAGGGTTTTTAATTCATGATGTTTAGCAAAAACATAGCTGTTGGGATGTCAATCGGTGCAACTCACTCCCAAACTATTGTATTCGACTCCAATATTTTAAAATGAAGTGAAAGTGACCATATTCTTTAAATCATTTAATATATTTATGTATTACAAAGGTGGTAACAGATAATATTTACCGTGAATAGTGTCTTATAATGTTAACATCACGTCATCTAATATATTGTCATTTCATAAAACTCCAACATCATTGATCATACTGATTTTTCCTTAGGAGAATATTATTATTAATTTTAGTATATGACAAAACGTATACACACGCACATAACCCACCTGGTAAAAGTATACAAGCATTTCCCATCCTGAAAGTCTCCTCTGCTCTCTCTTGATGAACCCTCAGTCTGATCCATTGATTTCCACTTCCATCTTAATGTCCTGGCACTAAACAAAACTTGTAAAATGTCCAAAAGAAAGTGAAAAAAAGTCAAAATGTATTAGAGCAGACTTTCTTTTTGAATCCTGATTTTATCCTTACTGTGAAGAAGTGAGGTCTTGCCGCTGTGAATGCCTCACATTCTGGCTTGTGTCTGGTTTCTATTACACCAGCCTTCTGCCCAAGAAGGAAGTAAAAAAAAAAAATCAGTGAGGCAGGAAAAAAAAAAAATCTTCCTCTGGCAAGTGACCCTCATCCAAGGGTGCAGACATGAGGATATCACACGGCAGACTGAAAGAAACACCCAACTGCAAACACGTTAATGACTATACAGTGAACACCCAGCACTCAAATATAACAATGTAACACAGCTGGTAAGGGTCTCTCTCTCTCTCTCTCTCTCACTCTCCCTCAGTTTTCCCTCTATTACTTGTCTTGACCCCTCTTGTCTCCATCTATCTATCTCAGCTTCTTGCAGGTCAATGTCTTCATGCCCCCTGTCTATTCAAGCAGCAACAATAATGGTTCATTCTCAGGAAACCAGACAAATGTGGCAAAAAGTATAACCGTGAAGGAGGTAGTAACACGTAACACTTGCACAGTGGGGTGACAGTTACAAAAAACAACTTTGGGGGTGATAAAGACAGGGAGTTTGAGGACAGAAGTGTCATGGAGACATAAGCCACCTTGCCTCAGCGCAGATCCGCTAGAATGTAACCAGCAGGTATGCTCAGTTATATTAAGTGTCATAATATTTGGATTATATCATAATATAATCCAGGCAGATGGCCAGATAACAGAGCACTGGACAGGTCGCACTGGACTCTACCGCTCCGACTGGTTGTTTACATTTCAAGCGTTCACCTCAGCCTGCAGACTTCAGTAGCACATGCTGTTTCTAAAGAGGGATTTTTCTCACATGACGCAAGTGTATGTTGACAGAAATCATTCTCTTGTGCTCTCTCTCTCTCTCCATCTCTCTCTTTCTCTAACACATTCACATCATTTTTTAATGACAAAGGACAGTTGCAGAGGGGCTTCGTGTTGGATTATTACCGGAAAAGAATTTCCCCATTCACTTTATTCTATGTGCCAGTCCCCCCCGTCCCGTTTAGGAAGGGATCTAAAGTCAGGACAGATAAATGGGTGAGTGTCTGGTTTGCATTAATGAAATGAGTCTGGTCAGTGTCACAATGAGCATATTATTATAATGCTACTTTCACAAGGCCCTCAATAACCCTTAATTATGCCCTGGGTGCAGCCATAAAGTGAAGACATACAACAGCATTAGTAAGTCCACCATCAATCAGATCCTTGATTCAACTCGGTTACTTGAATCCCTGTGGCATAATTCCTTCAGTAAGCTTACACTGTAGGATTATTTTTTGGATTGGGAAACTGCGAAATTGAGATGGCCTTTGCATTTCGACTGCATTCTGTTTACATGGTGGTCCAAAGAAAAGCTTGCCTGCTGAACCCACCATCCAGAGGGCCTTGCCTTGAAAGCTTCCCTCTCTCTCCTCTTCTGACTGAGGAGATGTGGCAGAGCGAGCAGCCCTAGTGCAGCACCGAGGAGAAGAAGAGAGGGGATGCTGCCGGAGCATTTGGGGTTTGGACATGTGCTTTCCCCAAGGGACAGATAGGCACGTGTTTTTAAGTTGCAATGCACTCCACTGCCTCCAAACTGCTCCAGTCATCCAAGAGACACAGACGAAGATGACTGATACGTGACTATTAGTGTGATTATAATGCAAAGTCAGGACAGGTATTGGAGCTTCCTGTCCATGGCTGTGGTTTATAATTCATACTTAATGACATTGCATATTTGATAGGAAGAAAAAAAAGAAAAGAAATTACGACATTTTTCAAGCTAACATAATCATAATTTCCCATAAAGCAAATCCCTATGTCCTCCTCATCTTCACTTCTTCTTTACTGGAGTGGAGGAAAATAAATTATCATTTTTTAACCAAATATTATGCACATGAAACATTTGAACTCATAGCAAATTATTATAATACTGTCATTTCTACAAAAACGCATAATGAAACAATCAATTTGTTATGGAGACTGCATAAGATACTTGCTCATGGTTATTTGGCAAAAGCAAAAGAGCGCAAACTCCCAGAGTCAAACCAATGTCTGTCTAGACTTGAATAATGTCCTCGTCCTTGTCCTCGGACAAATCAGGCTGTTCTAGCTTTGGGAAACTGTAGTTCATGTTGATAAATATTGATTGGACTGCCCAGAGACAGAGAAACATTGCAGTATTCCCCTGCAAGACATTGTTTGACATTGCTCTTGTCACAAGGCAAGACTGGCATCCATCCCATGACGTGTTTAATATTTATCAGGTCAAAGTTATATTTAGTGTTGAACATAGACCTTTTGTTGTTGTTGTTTGTTTGTTTGTTTTTAAATAACTATTATCATTTTAGCTATGTAGTATCTGTGAGGTTCAAAATAATAAAAAAATAAAATCATGTTGTACAAGTGAACAAACTTCCAATTGTAGGAATATTTAATTGGGATGGTGTTTTTGCCCCAGACATTTTCTGGGGTTTTCAGTACAGCCGAGTGTTGCGAAGATTTTCGACAACTCTCCTCGGCCGCCACCGATGCCATCCCGTGAGTTTTATGCACATGGATTTGCTTAGCAAAGTTGATGCGAGTCGACTGGGGCCTGTGGAGGTCTGTATTTATGTAACAGATCAAGCTCCACCATGTGACTTGGATCCCCCATTCATTTGGACAGCCGGAACAAAATGTTATCTCTAACCCTCACCAAAACCAGTTCATGCCTACCCTTAACCTACCCACCCAAATTTAAGCCTTATTTATAGTTAACCAGATCCTTGGAAATTAGGTTCTGCCTTACAAGCACCAGGATTTGGTCTCCATGAGGACTACTGGTCCTGACAAGGTTAGTGTTTATGCCAGGAAAGGTCCTAAAGGAGAGAAGCAACTCATACACACACACACACACACACACACATCCTCAACCCCTTAGAGAAGAGAGTAAGACAAGCCAACATGCAACTTTGTGCTTCTCTCCCACCACAATCATTAAAATGCTCTTACCAGCCTGTCGGGGAGTGTCCTATAGGCAGCCTGAGAGTGGTGGCAGTCCTGTCTCATTTGTTCATTTTTCCCGCAGTTTCTCAGCTGAGCATACCCTACCCCCGGGGTGAGTGTGTCCCATGCCAGTTTTACAAAGGATAGACTGGACTGAAGTGACTGAGATGAAAAGCCTTGAGGTGGATGCCAACAAGTTTCCTCAGCCGGTGCTCTGCGGCCCGCCACATATGAGCAATACAACTTGACTGTGCCATACACTGTTTTTATTTTTTTATTATTAATCTTCTTTAAGTCACAGACAGTTACAACATGTCTGTGCAAACCAACACAGTAAACTTGGAGTAAACCTGCTGAATATTTTATCCCATAAGATAAACGGTAAAAGTGTATCTTAATATCAAAACATACTTAGTGATGCGATCCTTTGCAAAATGACCTGAAGCACTCTAATCCAACTTTATTTAGACAGCACTTTGAAAAACAACAACAGCTGAAACAAAGTGCTGTACGTCAGAGAAAAATAAAACAAAATAAAAATATAAAAATATGTGACCTAATAGACCTAAGGACAAACAATAACACAGTAAAATACTGTAAAAAAAAGTGTAAACACAAAAAGTCATAGAAATATGAAAAGGATAAAAACCAACGTCTTATACTGGGTCGAAAGCCAAACAGTGAAAATAGGTTTTAAGACGTGTTTCAAAAGTGGACAGTGAAGGGGCATGTCTAACACTGATGGCTCATTATTTAACACTTCTATAAAATCGTCTAAGTTCAAGTTAAACTTGTTCAGTTGTCTTTCTTTCTTTTTTTATATGTACAAGTACACAGAGAACTGTAAAAGCTGGGGGTCAAAGTCCTTACATGTGTGTGTGTATGGGGAAAAACACACACACACAATGGTCACTTTACAGGAAATAAGAGTTCACTCATTTAAATAAAATAAAAAGTATTCAGTTCACAATATGCGCCACTTTAAATTGTGTTGTACCCCATCATTATTTTTTGACTTTTTTTGAATACCAACCCACAAGAGCTTTGTTTACAGACCTGCAGGGCTTTAATCCCTGACATTATCTTGTCTTAAGTGGCTATGTCTAATCTGAGGCAAGCCCAAAGGACCTGCAGACCAAGTCAAAAAGCATTTGGAAGGAGCTGCAGTGAGCACATCTCTGCTCGTACTGATGCCCTTCCCCAACTGCCTGAAGTCCAGACACTGGTAGCAACGCTGTGGGACCCCACTGATAACAGCAATACCGTATCTCTTTAGCACTTATGCAACAAAAATTCACATCGAAATCATACACATGAACATACTGATTGGTTTATCATGAACACACACAAGTGATAAAGATTATGTAAGAAATTCAACTAGTAGTGACTTATTTATGTAACAACCTTCGAGGGTTCTCACTCGAATACATGTGCTGTACAGATCAATACATAGTTTTTTGAAAACCAAAATGAGAGCTGCTGTTCTTTTCTCAGTGGAGATTATTCACCACTAGATGGCAATCACGCGTTTGAAAAACGCCCCCTACTCTATTTTGAACTTCAATAAACTCTCATTTGCACAGGCACTCACTGAGGTGAATGGCCGGAAGACTGTTGTCACTGACCAAAAATAACAGTCCTGTTATTGGAAAAAGGAACTTTACAACATTTCCATGAAGAGTCAACACAAAAACGTCACAGCTGTGCATTTATCTATGCAGAAAACAAGATATTTAATGTACCTTATTGTGAAAACTGAGGGCCGTGGAGACAAACCTGCAAAAAAAAAGAGATTGTGTCTTTATGTAAGGGCTTTGCTCATTTGTCACAGTGAGATGGCACACAACTACCATGTTCTACACATCCAACTACACAACTACAAACACAACTAAATATCCTGAGAAACTCTTATACTTATGTAGCAACCCTATACTTAATGGCAGTCAACTCGAGCTGATCAGCATATATTTAAATAATTTAAACTGCAACACTGTCATTCCATTTTCAACCTTTTTCCAACTCGTTGTATCCAATGAAAGTGTTTTAGATATTTGCTCATCCCTCCTCATATTATTTTCAAACCTCGGATCCTCATCCCTTAGAGGATTTTAAATGTAGCATAAAATAAAGTAGTTTACAGCAACTGCTTTAATGAACTCATAATGAATGTCTTGTATAAGAGATTTTAATCTCAATGTGACATCCGAGTTAAAATAGAGGTTAGATAAAAAGAAGATATGTTGATGCCTCACCCTTTAAACCCATGTACCTTGCAAACCAGTCAACCCCCACTATTGCTTCACAGTGTGACAACTGTGTGCAGGTGGACTCGACACAAGTGTCACAGTTTTTAAGCGATCAAAGGTAGTTTCGGTACACATGCAGTCAACCAAATCATGCAATGGTACAAACAAATAGGCCAGAGGGCGTACCTCTTAAATAACAATAAAAGTGGTTTATTCTCCTAAAAAAAAGTAGCTTTTATCTGAACAACAACAACAACAACCAAATTAGTGTAATTATAAGTCACTATCTTAAATTACCATATTGAACATGATCTTGGATTGACCTGGGCTGGACTAATACAGAGATAATATGTGTTTAGTGTCCCTGAGTTCTGTGTTTATGTTCTCTCAATAAAGCAGTTCAAAGTATATCTAAGGAGTCTAATTGTACCATAGTACAACCACACATGCGTAGTACAAACTTCAGCCTGCTATACACACACACTACAGCAACTGATGGGTTGCATATTAAGATTGTTATGATTATAATACCAGCACTGCAGGTAAAACAGTGGAGACAGGAGTAGAGAAAACAAGTGCACAACAAAACATAACCACAAAATAAATAAATAAACACAACCCAGGCCATAACAGTACCCCGGCCCGGTGAACACCAGGATGACGGGCCAGCTTGGATGAGTGCCCCCACTGGAGCACTGGAGCCCTTGCAGTTGGTGGGACGAACAGTCGCTCAGGGGGGCATCAATCTGGGGCTGGATGATCCTGGAGGGCCTCCTGAACTACCTGCTCCTCCTGCCACCTTACCACTACCACCACACAGGATGGCGAGCGGATCGTTTCCATCACTGATTTTTCTTCTGCAGGGGCAAAAACTGGCGTGAGAGGGCATCTGGATTTAGGTTTTTGAGCCCTGGTCGAGTTTAGCCTGCGAGTTGAGCAGAGGTAAGAAGAGGATGAAATCACCATCAACTCTCGGGTCCCCACATGGTAGTTTCTTTCCGTGTGGGTGAGGCGATGAGAGAAGAATGCACATGGGTGTAGTTTTTTTGTCCGCAGGCAGGCACTGGGAGAGGACGGCCCCCACACCTGAATCAGAGGCATCCACCTCAACCACAAACTGAAGATCAGGATCTGGGTGAATCAACACAGGTGCATTTATAAATATAAATGTCAGTTCATCAAAAGCATTCTGAGCAGCAGATGACAATTCAAAAGCTTGCTTTACAGAAGTTAACTGGATGAAAGGAGCTCCTAATGAACCTTCTGTAGTAATTGGCAAAGGAGTTGGCCAATCCTCTACTGCTTTTACCTTAGCAAACATACTGTTGTGACATGAGGTTTACATTTTTCAACTTTGACAAACTTTTAAATGGCATCAAAATACACAAACAATACTCTGTTTAGTAGGTCTCGCAAAACATTGCTGACAGGTGCCTGAAAGACAGCAGGTGTGCAGCATTACCAGATACTCAAAATGTCCCAGGTGTGTTGAATGCAGTTTTCCACTCGTCCCCCCCTCTCTAATTCTAACAAAGGTGATCGGCATTTCTTAGGTCTAGTTTTGAAAAGATTTTTGCACCGTGAAGCGGTCCAAAGGCCAATTCGATGAGAGGGAGTGGGTATTTTTACAGTTATTTAATTCAAACCTATATAGGCTACACAAGGTCGGAAGATGTGGTCCTTTTTTTCTCTACAAAGAAAAAACAAAGTATTTTAGTTGGGAGAGGGGAACGTTGGAGCAAGTCTATGGTGCAGTCATACGGTCTGTGAGGTGGAAGTGAAAGGGCACAGTCTTTGCTGAATACATCTTGTAAGTCATGATATTCACGGGGAACGTTAGTTAAGTCAATGTCTACTTTGAATGGTTGATGTGGTCCAGTCTATGTTTGGGTTGTGTGTTTTCAGCCAAGGTAAACCAAGTGACAACGCCACCTGCCACCTGCTAAACTTTTAATGCTTAAGGGCAAGAGATGGTCTCAAATTAAGGAAATACTTTATTAAACAAAAATAAGTAATTTCCCATACACCAGTTACCCACAATAATAATAATTATCACATAAAATTAGCACCAATCAAGAATAAAAGTCAAGGGAAAGGGCTGGAGCTGGGCTGGTCCACTTAAAACACCCGTGACACTGCACTCACACATCAAAAAAAAGGGGGACTCATGAAGGGAACCACCACCATGGACTGGACTGGAGCCTCTGGGCCACAGCACCTAACCAAAAACAGGAAATAAATTAAAACATGCCAAAAGGTGCTACACAGGACCGGTAGGGAAGAAACCAAATGAATTAACAATACAAAAATACAAAAACGAAACACTAAATAATACAAAGGAATGAACTACGTAAAACACATGGAAAACAACAACAGTATGCCCCTTAAGCAATCAGTCGTATAATATTCACGTTCACTCAGGGCGGGACATATTTTTTAATAGCCGACACGGCTATAGCACACGAGCTGAAGTCGTGACACTGACAGCGAGTCCGGAGCATCCACAAATTAAACGGAGCCAAAACAGCAGCGCAGATCCAGGGCACAGTGGCTGAATACGACCGCGGTCAAGCCAGCCGTGATTCGCGTTTGCCTGGTCAAATCAGCCGCACGGTTTTTTCTAGTGCGCGAATCTACTAACATTTACGGTAATCGTCATGAAACGGCACTGAAGAGCTGGGAGTGACTGAGAGGAGTTCAAGATTCATACTGCTGGACTGAGTAGCATCCAGCTGCAGCCCCGGAGAGCAACAACCCGGCGTTATGGAAGTTATTTATTTATTTATTTATTTATTTATTTAACTTTGTTGCACACCGAAACAGAGGATTCCGCCAGAAAACCCAAAGAAGAAGAAGAAAAAGCTTACATTATTTTCCATAAGTAGTCCAAGATTCATACACTATTGAACTACGTACTTCTCAGACTACACACATTCATAATAAGAAGTACTTTTACTGTGTACTTTTTGAGTAATCCAGTCAAAATCCTGACAAGAGGACAAGATTAAGTCTATTTTGCCCTACTTCGACATGGAATAAAAAGCTTATTTTCCACAAGTAGTCCAAGATTCATACACTATTGAACTTAGTACTTCTCAGACTACATACATTCATAATAAGAAGTACTTTTACTGTGTACTTTTTGAGTAATCCAGTCAAAATCCTGACAAGAGGATGACACTATTGGACTACGTACTTCCCAGACTACCTGAATTCATAATATGAATAGTCTAGGAAGACTTAGTTCAGTAGTGTATGAACCTTCTACTACTTATGGAAAATAAGCTTTTTATTCCATGTCAAAGTTGGGAGAAATCCACTTTGTTCAGTGGTATATGAATCTTGAATTCCTCACAGTCACAGGTGTGTCTGCACCTCTCTATATAAGGACGCATTGCACTGTCCCTCAATCAGTATGCTCTGTGCATTGGCATAGTGCCATATACAGTAGTGGCAAGGAGGGAGACGACCTGTCACACAAGAAATATGGGATTCAACATGGATTGAATAGTCTATATAGTTCAATCTATCTATCTATCTATCTATCTATCTATCTATCTATCTATCTATCTATCTATCTATCTATCTATCTATCTATCTATCTATCTACCTACCTACCTATACAGTTTTAATTCAAAAGGAATCCTCAAGAAAAAATATCATCACCTTGCCAGTTAAAATAAAGAAAAAAACACATGTTGCTGTTGCTGGTTCAGGGAGCATATCTCACCTGTTGGCAGAATAAAGTAATTAAAAAATATCCTTTAAAAAATTACCAACTGTGGACTGGGTAGTTTAAATGTGATGATAACCAATTATGCTGATTTAAGCTCACCAAGGATTTTTTTTATACAATAAACATTGGATTTACGACTCTAAATAGATGTTGGTCTTAAATCCAAAGATTTGAGCCCTGGGTATTAATGCAAACAATGAAGCAACATCAGCAAAGACCAACTCTTCACAAATTAACAGCTTTTCCCTACAGGTTCTCCCTTTGAGGAGTTTCAAACAACAACAAATAAAGTCATCAAACACTGCTGAAAATTAAAGATTTACACAGGTTTCAGGAGCAAACAGACTAAATGTGAAAATATTTGAAGAAGATGTGGCCATTTGAATGTAGGCACTCCTCAAACTGCTTTAAGGAGAATTTTAGCCTCGAAGAGACAGAATCATCACTAACTATAACTACTACTAACTATAGACAATTAAGATGATAGTTCATTCAACTTTTAATGAACTGTGCAGCTTGTAGCAGCATTTCTGACATTTTTTAATGTGATAAATAACATGAAGGCACAACTCTGGCCTTTTACATTTTTTAGCTGTAAATGTTTAGTGCATTGTAAAATGGAGCCAAAAACTATGCACTATGAATATATATTATAAAACATTAGCGTTATCACAATTTCCTATTCGAACATGACATGACATTACAGCAAACACATAACATACATGTGACAACATACAAGGCTAATGACAACATACAAGGCTAATGAAATTGTCATTGTTAATATTAACATTTACAGCTATAAGTAAGTAGCTCACCGTTGACGCCAGTGTGACCTGACTTTGTTAATTGACATGATAATTCACTGATCAATGTATGTAATCTGTATGACAAATCTTACAGCACCTTGTGATTTTTTTGGGGATTTCAAATGGTATTGTATAACAACAATCTTTCTTATTCTTATCACCATCAGACAACACTACTGTAGCTGTAGCTGAGATGGAAACAGGGTCGTCAGATAAAGAGGCACAGACATGTCAGGAGGATGCTGCTCTAATGGACAACACAGGTGGACAGCAGGGTGCCACACTGAAAATCCCTGCATTCACCAGGGGCCGCAGCCAACTGGATGCAAAAGATGTGGAACAGACCAGGAAACTAGCTCACGTCAGGATCCACGTGGAGTGAGTTATTGGTTCTATGTGCACCAAGTTTACATTTTTTATTAAATGGGACCATGCGCCTGGGTGTTGTGGTCAAATATAAAGGCGAGGAAAAGACTTTACTTGATAAGATTGTGAACAGATGCTGGTCTAAAGTCCAAAGATTTGAGCCCCGGGTATTAATGCAAACAATAAAGCAACATCAGCAAAGACCAACACAGCAAACAAAGTATTCCTAAGTCAACTCACAAATTAACAGCTTTTCCCCACAGGTTCTCCCTTTGAGGAGTTTCAAACAACCACAAATAAAGTCATCAAACACTGCTGAAAATTAAAGATTTACACAGGTTTCAGGAGCAAACAGACTAAATGTGGACATATTTGAAGAAGATGTGGCCATTTGAATGTAGGCACTCCTCAAACTGCTTTAAGGAGAATTTTAGCCTCGAAGAGACAGAATCATCACTAACTAATAATCATGCTGACTAAAACTATAGACAATTAAGATGATAGTTCATTCAACTTTTAATGAACTGTGCAGCTTGTAGCAGCATTTCTGACATTTTTTAATGTGATAAATAACATGAAGGCACAACTCTGGCCTTTTACATTTTTTAGCTGTAAATGTTTAGTGCATTGTAAAATGGAGCCAAAAACTATGCACTATGAATATATATTATAAAACATTAGCGTTATCACAATTTCCTATTCGAACATGACATGACATTACAGCAAACACATAACATACATGTGCTAAGGCTAATGAAATTGTCATTGTTAATATTAACGTTTACAGCTATAAGTAAGTAGCTCACCGTTGACGCTAGTGTGACCTGACTTTGTTAATTGACATGATAATTCACTGATCAATGTAAGTAATCTGTATGACAAATCTTACAGCACCTTGTGATTTTTTTTGGGATTTCAAACGGTATTGTATAACAACAATATTTCTTATTCTTATCACCATCAGACAACACTACTGTAGCTGTAGCTGAGATGGAAACAGGGTCGTCAGATAAAGAGGCACAGACATGTCAGGAGGATGCTGCTCTAATGGACAACACAGGTGGACAGCAGGGTGCCACACTGAAAATCCCTGCATTCACCAGGGGCCGCAGCCAACTGGATGCAAAAGATGTGGAACAGACCAGGAAACTAGCTCACGTCAGGATCCACGTGGAGTGAGTTATTGGTTCTATGTGCACCAAGTTTACATTTTTTATTAAATGGGACCATGCGCCTGGGTGTTGTGGTCAAATATAAAGGCGAGGAAAAGACTTTACTTGATAAGATTGTGAACAGATGCTGGTCTAAAGTCCAAAGATTTGAGCCCCGGGTATTAATGCAAACAATAAAGCAACATCAGCAAAGACCAACACAGCAAACAAAGTATTCCTAAGTCAACTCACAAATTAACAGCTTTTCCCCACAGGTTCTCCCTTTGAGGAGCAACCACAAATAAAGTCATCAAACACTGCTGAAAATTAAATATTTACACAGGTTTACACAGGTGAGATTTATGACGAGCATTGTTTACATTAGGGGGAAGTGTCAGTTTAAAATGCTCTCATGATACATTTTGTTGGTCGTTGTGCAATATTTGAAAGTAATTAAAGTAAGTTTAAGTAAATAAATAAGACCTGTTTTTTGTAAATATTATCACTAACATCTATTATACTATTAACAAGAGCAAGCTAGTACAACAGGCCTTTATTGCTTTTACAAACACATTTTTGAGGATTGCAAAATATTGCCAATTATCATTATTGGCAAAATCCCAAAACATATTGGGATATTGATTTTCATCAATACAGCACACCCCTGCTGGAAAGATATAATAATAATCTGAAGGACAAAAATAGGGTTCCTCGCAGTCACTGCCGCTGTTCGTGGCTCGGGCCCAAACAAGCAGTCAGAGATGGCAGACTTCACCCCATTCAAGCAACACGCCTCTGTCAGCCTCTGCTGTTAAAGTTAAATATTCTGGTGTTACGTTCCTAAGTTATTGTCTAGGGGAAACAGGAACAGCAAATTAACACTCTTGATTGATGGACTGAATGGCAGCAGTTTCTGAGATGCGACATGAGCAGAGATAATCCACAGCCAGACAAACACAGGACAGCAATAACTTACTCACTTTCAAATTAATCTAACTACAAGTTTTAAGGTTTAAAGTATTGATGTGATAAAATCGTAGCCTTGCGGAGAAACCAGTCTGTCCGTATTCCTTTTATGCAGACGACAGATTGAATCTTTGTTTAGACTCCTAACGCCAAAGTCAAATTCCATTCAGTTTGTTAATACACTAAAGCAGTCACAGATGATTCATGGAAGATGGGTCAAAAAATACCTTACAAAGTAAAGTCTATTGTGTTTCAATAATGTATTTATCACACACAGTTTTAGTCAGTTGCTATCACAGTTCTTTGTTCCTTAAGAAATACAATACTGACTGGCTGCTCCTTATCAAATCATGTTACTTGTGAGCTGCTGTTATGAAAGTACTTATTATTTGTAGTTCTCAGTTCAATGTCCAATTTACTTTGCTTTTACTTTTATTTATTTTATCCATTATTTATTATTGTATATAATCCAAGCAGAGTTGCACTGAAAAGAAATATTGTTAAAATGGCATTGAATTTTCTTCATCCTTGACTTTACACAGTGCAGATATTGATACAACGACAATGCTACTTAATTGTATTAATACATTGATACTTAATGTATAACTTAATTGTAATGTATAACTAAATTATAATGCATCTTAAACATGATGATGCTGCACACCTGTACATGAGGACATTGTCTCTAATTGACTAGCCCTGCTCTATACCTTCTTACTTTTTGAAGTGAAAAAGAAGAACTGTTACTGTCAATAAGAATGACTGAGAGGACTTTCAAACTTGTGTATAGCTGGTCTGACTGTGGTGCAGTGAAGAGTGATCTCCTACATTTGCATACGACAATATTTATTTTGTTTATGTTTGTTTATGTTTATTCTGTTTTCTCAACTGACCCATCCCACACAAAGGGGGGAGCATAAAGTGTATTTATAATGCAGGACATGGAGCTTTACGCCAGATAACTGTGTGGTCCTCAGAGTAATCAGTCATGGGACTCCTGCTCTCTATATTTATTGGCTTTCTTGCCTCTCTGATCGGAGGACTTTACCTTCTTGGGGTGTTTCGAAGGCGGCAGCCAGGAGAGCCCCCTTTGGATAAGGGGCTCATCCCTTGGCTGGGTCATGTCTTGGAGTTTCGCAGGAACACACTGAAATTCATCGAGAGGATGAAGCAAAAGCATGGCGATGTATTCACAGTACAGCTGGGAGGGTCTTATATCACATTCCTTCAGGATCCTCTATCGTTTGGACCTTTGGTAAAAGAGAGCAAAGAAAAACTGGACTTTGTCGAGTATGCAGGGGATCTTGTACACAGATTATTTGGTTATAAAGGTGAAGAGGATGACCACCATAATCTCGTAGTCTACAGCAACAAGCATCTCAAGGGAGATGGCCTGAAGGTACTGACACAAGCTATGATGACTAATTTACAGAATCTGATGTTGCACAGAATTGATGGAGCTGCAGACAACAGCACCTGGACAGAGGATGAACTCTTTATGTACAGCTACAATATTATGTTTAGAGCCGGCTACTTGTCTCTGTTTGGCAATACAACACCTGAGTCAGAAGGAAGTGAAGAGCGATCGAAAGAGAAAGATAGAGCTGAGTCAGAAGCCTTATTCTCTGAGTTTCTTAAATATGACAAATTTGTCCCTAACATGGCCTACAGGGCGCTCACACCCAGCCAAACATTGGAGGTAAAGAGGCTGCTGGAAGTTTTCTGGAATGCTCTATCAATGCAGAAGATGAGGCTCAAGGACAACATCAGCCGTTGGATATGGGATATGTGGCAGATCAGAAATGAGAGGGGTATGAAGGAGTCAATGACTGACAGGCTCATGTTCGTGCTTCTTTTTGCCTCTCAGGGCAACACAGGGCCCGCCTCCTTCTGGCTGCTCTTCTTTCTCATGAAACACCCAGAGGCCATGGCAGCAGTAAAGGAAGAAGTAGATAGGGTTGTGAAGGAATCAGGACAGGAAGTCCGACGTGGTGGTCCTTTAGTCGACCTGACCCACGAAATGCTGATGAAAACACCCATCCTGGACAGTGCTCTGGAAGAGAGTCTCCGACTCACTTCTGGAAATCTCCTCAACAGAGCTGTGCTTCAGGATATGACTCTCAAACTGGCAGATGGTCGTGAATATTTTGTACGCAAAGGTGACATGGTGGTAATGTTCCCTTACAGTGCAGTTCAACTGCACCCAGAGATCCACCCTGACCCATGTTCATTCAAATATGACCGCTTTCTCAATCCAGACGGGAGCAAGAAAACAGATTTCTACATGCAGGGGAAGAAGGTGAAGTACTACAACATGCCCTGGGGTGCTGGGTCCTCAATGTGTCCTGGGCGTTTCTTTGCTGCCAATGAAATGAAGCAGCTTATTTTCCTCATGTTGCTCTACTTTGAGTTTGAGCTGAAGAACGAGTCCACTGAAGTTAACTTTAAGAGATGGGGCTTTGGAGTCCTGCAGCCTGACAGAGATGTTCCGTTTCGATACAGGCTCAGAGATTAAACCAACTCCTTGATAACTGTGTGATCAGCACCTAATCGATGTGAGTTTCGTACTTTTTATGTTTTAACACAGGGAGCACGTGCCTGTATTAAAACATAAAAAGTTTGATTAGAGCTGAGTGTGCAGTTTTACATAAAACTAGATACCATTTACAAGGTTACATTTTTGGAAACACTCTTTTGGTCACCCTTTCACATGTGCTTTGTTTTAGGAAAAAGAAAAATGTTCATGTGCTGTCCTGTACCATTGAAATTATTCTCATCATCAACTGATGGGCAGTGTGAAATACAAAAAGTCGCCATCTGGATTTATCTAAGCACATTGCTTCAATTGGTCAGGTCTAGGTTCAGCAACATTATGTGCCCAAAGAATGAGGTCAGCTGACTACCTGAATATAATGAATGACCAGATTATTCCATCAATGAATTTTTTTCTTCCCTGATGACATGGGCATATTCCAAGATGACAATGCCAGGATTCATCAGGCTCAAATTGTGAAAGAGTGGTTCAGGGAGCATGAGACATCATTTTCACACATGGATTGGCCACCACAGAGTCCAGACCTTAACACCATTGAGAATCTTTGGGAAGGAGAAGGCTTTGCTCAGTGGCCCGACTCTCCCATCATCAATACAAGATCTTGGTGAAAAATGAATGCAACACTGGACGGAAAATAAATCTTGTGACATTGCAGTAGCTTATGGAAACAATGCCACAGTGAATGGCATTGTTTAAAGGCGGTCCAAGGATGTGACCCTTTTTTTTTTTTAGGTGGCAACTTTTTTTTTGGCCAGGCAGTGTATATTTATGATGATGTACTGGTGAACACAAGTCTAGTCTAAGTCTTCGGTCAGAAAAACTGCAGTCCCACAATCAGTGTTCACAACGCTGCAACAGTTTGTGTGGTTTTCTGTATTATATAAATGAATAAACAGATATACAATTAGAACAGCGACTATAAAGTTAGTGAATGTGGACAGTTCAAACTCAAATAGTCTGTTTAACAGCATAACCAGAAACACAATGCAAATGCTGGAAATATCCAGTTACAACAACTTGGTAGCAATACACAAAAAGGTCACTACAGACCACATAACACCGCATCACTTGACACTCATGGCAGCATTATGAACTAGATAATTGTAGACAATTTAACTATATCTCCGGTGTTGTTAAACCATCCTATAATGTGTAAGGATGAGGATATATATTTGGTGACTGTAAATTATAACTGATCTTAAGTGTGTGCTTCAGTCTGTGTTGTTGGATTAAACAATATTTACAATTTATGTTTCATTTTTTAATGTGGGTTTTGGCAGGTATTTGATGCCTCACAAATAAAGTACAAATGCAAAGACATATCCAGATCCATAAACCCATTTGCTTGACAGGTCCTGTTGGATACTAAATGTAAAACTGACAACACTGTATGAGCAGCCCAGTTACTCCCAGGATAAAAAATGCCTCTGCCTATGGAACAATTTCGAGTGACCGATTGACCTAATCCCTCAGGAAAAATATGACCACGTCAAAAGAATTGTAATTAGCATTGTTGAACAACACACTAATAATGACACATTTCCATCAAAGGGCACACAGTGGAATCAGTCAGAGATTGTGACATTGTGTCAATTTGGGGAGTCTGTTCTTGTGCCAAAATAGCACCAAAAACTAATTCTGGTCCACAGGAGTTTGCGTTCAGTCACTGTCACCTGTTGAAATACCTGTACCTGTGTGGTTGATTGGGCTATAAGCGTAGAGACAGAAATGTTATATTATGCACACATTTGCTGTTGTTGCTATTTCTATTTGGGTCAGATAGTTTGTCATCTTTAAAATGTGGATCCCTGAGTAAAAAGGTTTGTCAAGTTGGGCTTCAAGAAATTCTTGCATTTTAGAGAATGGCTTTTTGTGAAATGTAATATCAGGCAAACTCCAAGCAGAGTAAGTGAATTTCAGTAAATAAACTGGTGCGATGGACCAATAAGGTGCATCCTAGCAACTCTGAAAACTGACCCGCCCAATCAAATGTCATCAGCCACCACTTCATCCGTCTAATCCAATCGAATCAAATGAGCAACATACAAGAGATATCTCAAATAAAAGTCTGCTTCTCCCTTTTTAACAGTAATATACTTTAAATTAGCTATTAATCAATCATAGATTATACCACTTTGCTGTGCTTGTACACCGCTGTGATGTCACTCTGGGATATTTTTCTCTGCTTTTTATAGCTTCTATGAAACTCCATGAATTAAAAATATAGAATATAAAGATCTATACATGCCTATGTCCATGTCTCAAGGTGCGTGGACAGTTTTATAGCGTCTATTTTACTATTGTGGTCAATGGGAAAATTGCTTTTTGGGCTGTATGAGTATTTTTTATTGCAGTACCACGAGTGGCCACCATGACAAAATTGTCGCTCTGAGCGAACTGAGTGCTCCCGGCAACATTTCCAGGTCACTCCCAGCAATAGACTGTGGCTTTTGTAAATTTGTTTCAGGATTTATAAAAGTGTTTGGCATTTTGTAAATTTGCTTTGGAAAATGTAAATTTGTTTTAACTTTAGTTGATTTGTTTTGGTATTTGTAAAAGTGTTTTGCATTTTTAAATTTGTTTCGCAAAAATTAAAAATAGTTTCGTAAAATGTCAATTTGTTTCAAGTTTTGTTAATTTGTTTCTATATTTGTAAATTTGTTTCGGAGTTTTGTAATACTGGTTTGCACTTTCAGGCCACCGTACCGTACACATACAATCTGAAGTATGAGTTAGAGAGACTTTTAACAGCTATGTCAATACCATATCATGCCGCAGCAGTCAATTCATATTTGTGTGCTACACAGTAAATATACAGAATTAAGCATTAACAATCACATTTTTAAAAGTTCCTTTAATTATGAGGATAAATGTAATGCTTTGCAACCGTCATAAAAAAGATACAAATACAAATAGAATACATCAAATTCAAACCATCATGATAGCATTTAACACAAATGTATAAAACAATGCAAACGCATTTTTGTTTTTTCTAGATGTTAAGAATAATTTTAGTTACACATTTCGTGACATGAATCTTATCTTCCCTATGAATATCTTCCCTTATGAACAGATCATTGATAGTAGTGCATATTTGAACACATATTGAACATACAAAGTGCTATACCTCCACCCAATGTGTGCTGATCACACAGAAGTTGGTTTAATCTCTGAATCTGTACCGAAATGGAATATCTCTGACAGGCTGCATGGATCCAAAGCCCCATCTCCTGTAGTCAGTTTCAGGTATCTTCTCATCAGGATTCTTCAGCTCAAACTCAAAGTAGACCAGCATGAGGAAAACAAACTGCTTCATTTCATTGGAGGCGAAGAAACGCCCAGGACACATTGAGACCCCAGCACCCCAGGGCATGTTGTAGTACTTCATCTTCTTCCCCTGTTTGTAGAAATCTGTTTTCTTGCTCCCGTCTGGATTGAGAAAGCGGTCATATTTGAATGACCATGGGTCAGGGTGGATCTCTGGGTCCATTTGAACTGCACTGTAAGGGAACATTGCCATTCTGTCACCTTTACGAATGAAATATTCACGACCATCTGCCATTTTGAGAGTCATATCCTGAAGCACAGCTCTGGTGAGGAGGGGTGCAGCAGTGAGTCGGAGACTCTCTTCCAGAGCACTGTCCAGGATGGGTGTTTTCATCAGCATTTCATGGGTCAGGTCGACTAAAGGACCACCACGCTGGACTTCCTGTCCTGATTCCTTCACAACCCTATCTACCTCTTCCTTTACTGCTGCCATGGCCTCTGGGTGTTTCATGAGAAAGAGGAGCAGCCAGAAGGAGGCGGGCCCTGTGTTGCCCTGGGACGCCCAAAGAAGCACAAACATATACCTGTCAATCATCGACTCCTTCATACCCTTCTCATTTCTGAACTGCTGCATATCCCATATCCAGCAGCTGATGTTGTCCTTGAGCCTCATCTTCTGCATTGATAGAACATTCCAGAAAAGTTCCATCAGCCTCTTTGCCTCCAATCTCTGCCTGGGTGTGAGCACCCCGTAGGCCAGGTTAGGGAAGAGTTGGTCATATTTACGAAACTCAGAGAATAAGGCTTCTGACTCAGCTCTATCTTTCTCTTTTGATCTCTCTTCACTTCCTTCTGACTCAGGTGTTGTATTGCCAAACAGAGACAAGTAGCCGGCCCTAAAAAGAATATTGTAGCTGTACATAAAGAGTCCATCCTCTATCCAGGTGCTTTTGTCTGCAGCTCCATCGATTCTGTGCAACATCAGATTCTGTAAATTAGCCATCATAGCTTGTGTCAGTACCTTCAGGCCATCTCCCTTGAGATGCTTGTTGCTGGAGACTTGGAGAATGTGGTGCTCATCCCCTTCAGCTTCATAACCAAACACTCTGCGTACAAGATGCCTTGCAAACTTGTTAAAGTCTAGTTTTTCTCTGCTCTCTTTTACAAAAGGTCCAAATGATAGAGGATCCTGAAGGAATGTGATATAAAACCCTCCCAGCTGTACTGTGAATACATCGCCATGCTTTTGCGTCATCCTCTCGATGAATTTCAGTGTGTTCCTGCGAAACTCCAAGACATGACCCAGCCAAGGGATGAGCCCCTTATCCAAAGGGGGCTCTCCTGGCTGCCGCCTTCGAAACACCCCAAGAAGGTAAAGTCCTCCGATCAGAGAGGCAAGAAAGCCAATAAATATAGAGAGCAGGAGTCCCATGACTGATTACTCTGAGGACCATGCAGTTATGTGGCACAACGCTCCATGTCCTGCATTATAAATAGACTTTATGCTCCTCCCTTTGTGTGGGATGAGTAACAGGTTTCAGTGAAATCATTTAACTATTAAAAGAACTAAAAATGGTTGCATATGACAAGATGCATATGTAAGAGATCATTGTCAGTAAACAGTCAGTATTTCCAACCCCTCGTTTATTGTAAAAAGAATGTTTTCACAGACAGATTCAGCCAGACAAGGACACAGTTCTATTCAGTGTGCTTCACATGACATCATTTCTTGTAAAGTGCTGATAACACAGTACAAACAACTAAAGACTTTTGGTGGTGAATCAATGATTCATGAGGAAACTGTGCTGAGTGATGGAATTGTTCTCTTTTTCCTCCATGTGGCAAGAACAAGAACAAAGTCATTGCTGGTCAAGACATTTCATACTTCACAAGAAACTCGAGAAAGTGCAGAACTTCTGGGACATTATCCACACCCACTTCTAATGTCTGGCCAATCACACAGTAGTTATCAAACACCACACAAGCACACAAGCTGCAAGGACGCCCAAATGAGGGCTGCGATAAAGTAATGACGTCATTCTTTTGTTACAGCCCTGAGAGAGAGAGAACAGATTTCTCTGTTCTTGCAGAGCATGTACATGCCTTTAGTTGTTTGTTTTTTCACCTTTTATTTGGCTGTTTGTGTCTTTGACTTCATTGCTTTTTTGCCAAGTTGAAGGTAATGGCTACCACTGACTCCACTTTCCTTTTAACTGTCTCTGCTTGGACTGCATCGAGGAATGTCTCCAGATTTACGTGACCGTTGTGACCGTTTCTGAATGTTTTCTCCAACTGCTTTGTGATCAGCATTCTCTTGTCAGTAAATATAACCCTGATTTCTGAATTTCATTTTCCTTTAAATCCTGTTTTTTCCCCCAAAATAAATAGAGTCAAGTTGGAGGCACTCTGCAGAGGACATGAATGGACCAATGGAGAGCTACATAAAAACGTTGATAAAGAAAAAGATTAAAATGCTACTTGGGAATATGAGGCTTTCTAGGGTGGTGAAATGTCACGCAATCATTTATTTAAATCTAAATAGCATTAACACTCATTTCACCCTGCTGTTACGAGCCCAAGGTCATACTATCTCCTCAAATGACTCTGTCCCTCTCTCTGTGCTTGTGGATGTGTGCGTGTGGGATTGTTGGCAGGTCTGCATGCATGTTTGAACGCTAAGTTTTTTTTTTGCTTTTGAAAAATATATTTAAAAGGTATTTCAAACTTGACAAAAGCAGTCACAAAAGTCAATTAACATAAACAAATAAACAGTGAAAAGAGAAACTTTTCAAGAGAAAAAATACAATAAAATAAGCATACACGATTCTCTCGTGTGCCTATCATGCTGGGTAACATAGTCAATTCCATGTGTGAGTTTAGTCAAGATATGTGAGGATTTGCCCCCACATGAAAAACAACAACAACACAAAACCAGCTCTGGATTTTCCCGTTAGTGATGTAAGTTAATTTTTTCCACAGCTAAGTATCAGTTTATAAAATGTATAAACCAAAGTCCGACTGTTATTGCTTCTGCCCTCTTTCAAGTAGGAGTAATATATTTCTACTAATGTATAACTTGTGAGGCAGAAGTTCAATAACATTTGTCAAAAACATTTGAGAGCAGACTGGCAGCCCATCATCAGTGATATTAGATATTTTATTTTTAATTTGAGGGTAGCTGAATGGGTGTTTAGGTGAATGCTGGGATTTGGGTGCGCAGGAGATTTCAGTATGAGAGGCCAGACGAGCTCAGCTGCAGGTAAGTCCCCTGAACCTCTCATAGCTAGAATGGCGGCTGACATTGCATGCTCACTTTTTAAATAAACCTTTAAAATTGTTGTGAAATGGGAGTCTCCTTTCCTTAACCCTGGACGTACATGTGTGTCATCTGGGAAAATGAGTAATAGTGCAACAACGTTTCGGGGAAACTCAGCTTTCAATAATTGCACCAAGCTGTGATTCCGGATGGATACAAAAACAGAATCACTGTCTGGGGCTATGTTTGTTTTCTCTGACCTGAGCTGTTGTGTAGCTCTCAGTTTAGAGGTGGAGCATTTTCATTTACATATTTGCACAAATCATTTAAAAAGTTCAAGCAAACAACAATGACAGCACTGCCATTTGTAGCTTTCCACAACTGCTTCAAATAAATCATCACAATTATCTCCTGTCCCTTGACATACAGCCCCACCTACTGGTTCATACATGTCATTGGAAAACAAATGCACTAATAGCACCAATTGCACTGTTGTCTTCGCCTTTAAACTTTCAACCTGTTTCCAAGTTATGATAAGGCAATATTTTATTAAACTAATTAAAACCCTGATGTCATTTAAGTTATCTGATAATGTATATATCAGAATTCAAGACAGTGGTAGTTGAATATTATTAGGTAATCGAATAGTGTGTACTATCATATGAACTAAACGATACAATCACAATGTTCTTACAGAATGTGACACGTCGCCCACACACATTTTAATTGCTTTACAAAACATATATACCATTTTTTTTTTATTACTCGCCCAATTTAAGCAGAAATTATTATTTGTATTCATAGATATTTTGCTTGTAATAGTGATGTGCTACGTGCAGATGTTCTTGTTGGATGAAAGCCAATCCAGAAACGTGCTCTTCGTGACAGGAGGCCATAAAACTACCACGATTTATGAGGTCCCCAGATACCGCAGAGATTAATGTGCGAATGAAGATAATTCACCTCTTGCCACTTCCGGTTTGGAAATGCCGTCGCAAAAAGGGGCGTGTATAGCTCCGATAAAATCAAATAAAGGCACAACAACGTTGAAAATATGATATTTTATCCATCATTTGCGAAAATGTGAAATAATTCAAACACTTACATGCATGTATAACCTTTTACGAGGACAAAGGGGGCATTTCCGTTTTGCTGCGTAACAGTCAACGTCCTCAGAACCGGCTCGCATGCATGTCGCCATTTTGGATTTCACGTAGGGGCTGGCAGATTGATGCTGCGTTCACGCCTCCTCGGATTACTAACAATGTATTTTTATAGCGTTTATTTAAATGCATTACTTACCATTATCTAATCACTTTCGCAACAGTTGTATGTGTCCTTATCATTTTTAAGGTGAGTTGGTACTGGGACCAAGATGTTGTCTTTTTTTTCGAACTGTATGACATTTATGAATCTCTTGTTCCTCGCCACTGTTACTTTACACATCTTTCTTAGTCCTTTCAGACTCGGGACAATTCTGCTGTTTGTGATTATTGTTATGTTTTAGTTACGTTGAAATCTATTGTTGTTGATACGTCCCTGACAATAATCCGTATATTAGTACTTATTTACCATTTTAACGCTTTCCTCAAAGGCAAATATGAAAAAGCATGGTAGGTTTATATTTCCAATTTTTTCCTACAGTTGAACGCAGCACACCCATGATTCTCCCTGCTTACGTCAGACCTACGTACAATTTCGTGATTACTTATCCTTGGTAACATCACGTAACCGACTGTTTTACTTCCTTGCACGAGTTCCTCAACGCAGCCAAAAACGCACTCCACTCCGGGTCATTTCTTAATCAAACAGCGACAATATCATTAAACAGGTAAAAGGAAAGTTCAACCTTCTGTTGTGTAGTGGCTTGTATCAGTTGTTTAGTCGAATTCTCTCGCTCGAGCTTTATCTTCACCTGTTGTTAATAGTATGCTTTTAGTATAATCGTAAGCAACGTTTATTGTTATTATATTACTATTTTCAGTCACTTGTTTCGTAACATGTACAACTGTACATGTACAGTTATTTAGGCCTTCATCGAGATTTGGCTCTCCTCTGCCCTTCATGTATAACCTCTGTGGAGTTCTTGTGGTGTTGACTCAGCTAGCCTTCCTGTAATATGCTGGTTTTAAAATAAATTAATTAATACAAATATAGTACTAAATGTGTAATATTGGAATTGGGTCTTATATATATGCAAACTGTCATTGAGTTTAACTCGTACGACATGTGTATCTAATGCTCAAACTTTTTTTGAATAAACTTGATGATGAGCCAGGCTCCTGCTAAGACTTTGGCCACATAAGATTTATGACTTTTGGCCTAAGGCTCAGTACTGTATATTAAATGTTCTCTTTACTTTTAGTCA
The DNA here is from genome assembly GCF_019176455.1 of Solea senegalensis. Taxonomy (NCBI): domain Eukaryota; kingdom Metazoa; phylum Chordata; class Actinopteri; order Pleuronectiformes; family Soleidae; genus Solea; species Solea senegalensis. Next base: position 15,464,414 of record NC_058021.1, read on the forward strand.
GGATGTCTGCCTATGACCAGAATGATTCCAAGTTGATGCGGAAAGTGAAGGAGAACCCATTTGTTCCAGTTGGTGAGTAGACAAAACAACAAACAAACAAAAAAAAACACATCTAAAACCGAATAATCAATTATCAAAATAGTTCAGTCAATTTAGTAATTAATAATTGATTAATGAGACGTTTTCTTTGTTAACATTGCCCAGTCCTAAACTAGATAAAGCAATTGGAAAGTGCAAACCAATCTCACAGTGTTGCTGCATGGTCAACAACTGTTCTTTTCCTTTAGCCATAACTTACAACTCCAGAAATTGTCATCAAAATCTGTCCTCAAATGTCATGCTGCTGACAAACAAAAACAAACAGGCAAATGTAGGCAAAAACAATGTTCCTCGTTGAGGTAATAAAACAGAATTGTTTTGAGTCAACTGTCAATGTCAGCGTTATTTATATAGCACATTTAAAACAACCTCAGAACTATAAAGGCACAACAAATACACATTCACAAATGGGTAAAACAAAGTCAAAAAGCAAACTACGAATTAACAAAGACATGAGTAAGTGTAAACACCTTGATTTTTGTTGTAGTTATTAGTTCATGATCCATCAGGCTTGAGCATTCTTTTTTTTTTTTGGCTTCTTGCAGGAATTGCAGGATTCTTTGCCATCGTTGGCTACAGACTGATGAAGATGAAGAGTCGAGGAGACACAAAGATGTCGGTGCACCTTATCCACATGCGTGTAGCTGCGCAAGGCTTTGTGGTCGGAGCCATGACAGTTGGTATGTAGTCACGTCTCTGATGAACACTTAGCGATACAGTTTCACCTGGACCCAAACTGCTTTGAAAATTATAGTTAACATAAGGGCTGTCATGTGACTCATCACTCTGTTTCTGTGGTTTTCAGGTGTCCTTTATAAAATGTACAATGATTACATCGTAAAACCCCGAGAAGAACAGAAAGCGACGCAAGACAAGTGAACCCAGCCTCTTCCACACTTGCTTTATGTCCCTCATACTTATGTATTATCTACACCAGAGGTCCCAAACGTGTGGCCGCCCAATCAATTCCCTGCGGCCCGCCACTTAATGTCAAGTTCTGAGTTATTTCCGTATGAAAGAAGGACTTATTTTCACTCGCTGACCACCTACTGACCAAGCTAGACAGTCAGTGGCCCCCAGGTCATTTGAGTTTGAGACCTCTGATCTACACAGATGTATCATATTATTTTAACAGGCACACATCTGTTTAGCAGCTCACCTCTTCTGTACATGGCTGTAATGTATTGATGATACTTCCACCATAGGGTCTAGCTGGTGTACCACTGATCCCAGCCACTGGACTCTCTGTGTGTCTGTGGTTATAAACCCTGCTGGTTTGATGTTCTGACATGACTCGACTCGAGTTTTATTGTCTCTTTTAAATGATCAATGGTAAGTCAGTGGAAGATAAAATGCAGGATGTGTAGCATATTTAAAAACCGTGACCAACCTGGTCATTTAGTTTCAACCACCATCATTGCCACAGTATATTCTTGTATATATTATAGCCCCTTTTTATTTATTTATTTATTTTTAAAAAAGGGCCTCTGAATATACGCAAGGTATACTTTGACAACTCTGGGCTTACAGATAAGACCTGAGCTCTCAGAACACCATTCCAAAAAAAACAAAATGTTTAAATGATGACATGGAAACGAAAATAAAATAAAATAAAACAGCTTAAAAGGGCCACATTTCTTTATTAGACCATATGAGCATATTGTACAATTACACTGGGCTTCATTTAAAAGATATTCCAATTGTTATCATTATGCTGTGATTTACAGGGATCCAGAATTTCACAAGCCCTCAACTGACCTCTAAACCTACAGACAGGTGTGCATACAAACAACTGTATTACCTGCTTCATGACATATATGCCTTAATTTATAAACACAAAGCCAAGCTTTAGATATTTTGTGCAAATACAGAGCAGGGTATTTTAGAATATTTTTTGTTTTGTTTTGTTTGGTTTTTCATTAGGAAATAAAGTGACAAGTATTTTCATTCTGAAATGCTGCTGTGTTTCTCTTGCACTAAAGAGTAAATCATCATACACTCGAATAACCTCTGTACTGACGGATGAACTGATTAAACAAAAAATAAAACGTTTAAGGAAACGTCATCCACAATGAAAACAAAAACTGGACAAAGCTTTTTATGAAAGTAGGATTAAATTTTTAATATATTGTATCCCAAACTGCCAAATGATTGATCACAAAGGTTCAGCTGTGATATATATTCCTTTTTCTTTTTTTTTAACCTCCTAATGGAACTTTTTTTGTGATCACTTACTGTTGTCCTACTCGGTGTCCCAAAAAAGTCTCCAAACAATAAAACCATTGAATGTGTTTGAACCACTCCTTCCACTCCCATCATATACGACTTCCCTGTTCTCGAAGCCCGATAGCATTGTTATATGGTGTGATTTTTTTTTTTTTAATTAAATCAAAGTTTGAAAAAGAAGCATTAATATGACTCGTGTGTGGCAGATGAAAAACAAGGCCGCCAAGAGTCGCAGCACCCTGAACTTAATCTGGGTGATGAACCAGGAACAAAGGGGACAACCTGGTTCTAAACCTGGGCGACATCTAGAAGTGACATCTGAGTTGATTATCACAATAAACAGAGCAGGTGACTCAAATGATTAAATTACCACAGCCTTTACACTTTCCTGCGTATTGCAAAACGCTGTGTCATTGTGACTCTGTATTTCTAGTGATGCCCGTTACTATCGAAAGGATGAGGCTATGTGACACCCAGTAAGTACTGATGTGTACAACCTTGTTGTTGTAAATTACAGTGTCTTATTGTTGTCTGAAAATGGTACACATAAATAAATAAATAAATAATTTCTGTAATTATCAGGGAATCCTACATTCTTCCTATACGCTGTTTAAAAAGCGTATAGGCCTTACTAAAACCCAGATCTTCTGTCCAAGCACTTATCCTCTATCAGTCCACTGTTCCTATCTAGTGGAGCTCTTTCCAAGACTACCTCTATGTAGCTTATTCCTCTTTTGTCAGTCACTTTGGATAAAAGTGTCTGCTTAAATGTATGTAAATGTAAAACGAAGGCACTGTTCTAGTAACCTGTCTGTTTTCCTCATAACAACATGAAGTTACATCCCCTTAATAACAATGGGAAAAACAAAATTTGGTGTAGGAGTTATTATTGTTAAATTACAAGGCTTAATTTACTTCCATTCTTAACCCCTGAGAAAGGCCTTTTTAGTGAAATATATACATTTCAAATAAACTTGACCGTAGTCAAGATATTCTCTCTCTCTTTGTGTGTGAGTGTGTGTATACTTGTTTTTGTTGCTTCGTTAGGACCTTCTCTGGAAATTTTTTAAGGATTATGCAGACCAAAACCCAGTCTCAACGAGATAGAACCTAATTCCTGAGGCTCTGGTTTAAGGTAGGATTAAGATGTGTATTGTGGTTACATTAAGGTTGGGGGTAAGGCATTAACTAGTTAAGGTTAAGGCTTCAGAAGTCATTGCAGTGAACTAAAAATAACAGCTAATCATGTAGCTGTTAACTCCTCATTTGTTTTTTTTACCAAATTGGCACCCTGAAAGCTGTTATGGTTGCAACCCTGACCTCTGAACCTGCACTAAGCAATGACTATGGTGCTGCAGAGGTTTCATTTCAAAATGTACCGTGTCTATACCGTATGAATTCTATTCTTTTTCATTCATACAGTAGATGTGAAAAAGCATGCTTATTATTTATTACCTTTACCATGACTGTCTTTACTGCTGATTGATGGATGGAACAAGGAATTGATGGATTTTCCTGTTGACGGAGAATTTCCCGAAAACACTGACAAACATTAGCACTATGTCACAATACAAAGAGCCACAAATTACTGTGTGGAAAGCAAGTGGATTAAGTGTTATGACAAGATCAAAATATCCGGTATAATATGAAACATCTGCTATCAATGAATGCTGTACCTTCTCGTTGATGACAAACTGTGTTACATTAGATGCAAAGGAAAAGTAGTGTGTGGAGCCCAGGCAGATTTTTTTCAGACACTATTTATTGTGAATAGTTACGACATTAAAAATCAGTAAAACAAAAATTGTCATTTGAACTTCAGAGTACAAAGGTCTGCATAAAGGCACAGGTGAACCAAACATGAATCCTCACTCAAACGTTGTTATTGTTCTGTGTGAGACACTCCTACAGACAGAAATGACAGATATTAAGGCTACTTAAACATTTTAATCAGCACTCCTGTATCACACTGTCCAGTGCGTTCACCTGCTGCCACTGGAAAAGACATCCCAGAATAATATTACTACGTGCCGGCAGTGAAATGGTGGACATTTATTTCGTAGACCCGCCCCTTCCCTGCCTCTGATTACGTAACGGAGAGCGGAGCCAATCATTTCGTTTGAGGACAAGCAGAGTCAATATAGGGACGGGTCTTCGTCCATCATTGGTGGAGGCGGGGTTAAAACAACAACAACAACAGAAAACCCCAACAACATTGACGACTGTATGCTTGCTCCCGCGAGATCTTGTTCCAAGTCTTTGGAGGGGCGTTGTCATGGATACAAAAGCGTCGCACTCAATGGGGGAAGCTGCAACACTTTCTTCAACTGCTGTACAAAATGAGGCAGCGCAAAAGCATTTGTTTCTTTGTACAAGGGATGTGCGTGGATAAATGACAGGTGAGACATTCGTAGTCTTGACAAGCTTGACACGGAACTTTAACGTGTCAAATCCCATGTAATGATTTACATAATCGTAAACGCCAAACTTGTAAGTGCTTGTGCGTTACCTAGCAAATGCTGCTGTTTTGCTAAGAGGACTCGAGTCAGTTTCGACCTGTTCTCTGTTGGGATCACGACTTGCTAAAAACAGGCCACTTTGGCATCTTACTTTAAATCAACACAGACATTTAAATGACACATATTTGAAACGTAAAGTATTCAAACTTAATAGTAAGAATCCGAGAAGAAAAAAAATGAAAATGAAGCATAATAGTATTTCATTCCGCTAAAAGAAAAAAATAATTGTGTTAATTCTTATTTATATAATATGTATCAATTATTATGATTTATTATTATTATTTATTTATTATTATGTAACACACGACACACAAGTATTCAAAAGTTGTCGTCATGAAATTCACTTTTTCTTGTAGCCCCACAGGTCTAAATAACAGATCATGGATCACCAGGATGAGCTAAATGACCTGCGGCTTCAGTTTCAAACTCTACAAAAGCAGCAGGAGGAAAGAAAACTGGAGAGAAAAAAGAAGAAAGAACCAGATCACCCTGATGCCAGTGTTACACCAGATAATTTGGATCTATTGAAACAAGGCATCCAGGCACATGACCTGCCTTCAAATGACAGGTGAGTTTTACAAAGGCTGAATCAAATGTTTACCTGCCATTCTTTAATATCTACCTGAATAATTTTGTCTGAGAAATTAAACTATTCTTATTATTAACTTATATTTATTGCTGTCCTATAGACACTTACAGAATGAGAATCAGAATTTGCTAGATCAGCTGAGAGAGCTGAAAGATGAACATGGCCGGCTCTTCAAACTTCTGGGTGAAAAGGATTTTGAAATTAATCACCTAAAGAAAACAAGGGAGGAAGAAAGACTGGCTTTCACAGGTATACATAGACTTCCATAACTTAAACTTAACGTGCACCACAATGATATTAGACAAGGTTATCGCTTCCTCATTTTCCACTCCTCCACTTAGGGGTATCAAGCTTGGCCGGGGACGTGGCAGCCACCAAGATTGTCGAGCTGTCCAAGAAGAACAGAGAGCTAACGGCTGAAGTTGAGCGAGAGAGGACTAAGTCAAAGCAGAGAAGCAACAGGATCAAAGAGCTTGAAAAAGAGGTAACGCAAGGATACACAAGGCTCATTTCATAATACAGCCCACAGAAAGCATTATGTTAAAGACAAGAAAAGTTAAGTTAAGATAAAATAAAAAGGACAAATTCAAACAGACAAAAGGTAAGATAGAATGAATTAGATACACAGACAGGGTGGCAGGCGTGGCACCATTGAGCATTTAGAGCTGTTCTTCTGTACATCACAGTTGTAAATGCTACTCACTGGATATTTTCTATTTTGTTGGACAATGCTCTATAAACTTAAGTGATAATTTTGTGTGTATCTCCCGCACATCAGCAGTTTCTGAAATACTAATAACCATGCTACGCTCATAGTCCCTTAAATCAACTTTCCCTCCCATTATATGCTCAGTTTGCACTTCTGCACCTTGACCACGTGCACATGCCTAAATACTGAATACAGTGTGTTGCTACCATGCGAGTTGTCACTTGGACATTTGCGTTAACAAGCAGTTGTATACGTGCACCTATTAAAGTAGCCAATAATGTTTATCATGTCAATTGTTGTGTCAAAGATTGAATAATTAAAGATATTATTGAAATGTTACACGTTCCTATAGCTGCAGTCTGCCTTGGCCCAGTGTACGACTGGACAACAGATGGACACCAAGTCACACAATGAAAAGAAGATACTCGATGATTGTGAGGTAATACATTGCTGACATACAGTAGGTGCAGGTCCATGGCTTCAGGGTTGTAATAGTGGCAACTCAATGTAAATCGGGCTTCTTCTTTTTCATCTCTAAAGCAGGAAAACCCAGCAGTGAAATCCCTTCAGGAAAAATTAGCTGCTACACAACTGAAGGTGGCTGAGTATCGCAACCAGGTTCAAGCTGTCAAACAGGAGCTCAAAGTAGCTCAGAAGGTAGTATCTTGTTTTCCTGCTTAAGTCAAGCTCAAGAAGAACATCAAGTGTTCATATAGTGAAGAATCAGTGACATGGCTTGAAATGCACAAACTGCTTGGGCTGTTGCAGGTTTTGATAAGCGAGGTTGGAGAGGAGGTCAACCTTCAGCATTTACAAAGCTGCCCAGGAAACTTTAGAGGTCGCTCTCAACAGATACTGGCTCTTCAGACGAGGGTGAAGTTCAATCATTTCAATTATACCTCGACTCATTATGTCTGTAAATTGATAAAAAAAACAAACAAATCAACCATACAACATAAGAAGCGAAAGAAATGTCAAATATCAAAATGAGATTAATTATCATGCAACAGGTGCGAGACCTTGAGCAGCAGCTGAACCAGTCAACACAGAGGAGACAGCCAAGTGTCCTGAGTGTAGAGGAGGAGTGTCTGGGCACGAGCGTTCTTCAGAGAACCCCTCCTCAAGACAGGAACCTCAGCTACATCCGCACCATGGAGAAGGAGAAGAAGGAGGCGTTTGAGGTGCGTATGCATATTGTGGATGAACTTAAGTGAATGAATGAAGCCCTTGCTGTTTCCCTCCCAAACTGTACAGAGGATCTCAGTGGACTACGCAGCCCTGCAGAAAGACTACGAAGAGGTGAAGAAAAAGCTGGAAGCCGTCAAAGCCAGGAACAAATCTCTGTCTGCTGAACTGAAAACTCTTAAGTTCCAGATTTCCACCCTGCTGGAGAAGGGAAAACATGACGATGAGCTTGTGGATGCTCTGCTGGTAAGCCATATGGAAAAAAAATAATCTACTGTTTATGCACGTAATGTTCGGACAAATTGTAGCCTAATTTAATTTAGCAGTGCTGTCAGACTCAAAGAGCATGTTACAAGAACTGAAATACATTATATTGCAATGCAACATTGGGTTTAAAGTGCAGAAAAAGGTTTGAGATGGAATAAGAATTAAGTATGGTCGAATGTTTAACATAATGTATGTGAATATGCTCAATGAAAGGCACAGGACACTTGAGTAATTTTTTTTAAATATCACATTTAATTCTATTTCACATACCAAATGGCAGCCATTTATATTACACTTATCAGGGCCCCAGAATGTAGACAGTGGGATCTGCTGTAGTGATCCCAAACTTTACCAAAGTGTTACACCGTCTGCTTGTTATCTCACATCCCCCCCACCCCGTCTGACAGAAGCAGCAGACCCAGATGCAGGAGGTGCTGAGACAGCTCAGCCAACAGCAGAAGGATCAAGGCAAAGCGATCCAGCCGAGTCAGAGACAACAGCTGAGCAGCGAGCCTGCCGAGCACAACGCTCTCGTCCACAAGCTTAAGCAGACGGTTGCTGAGAAAGAGACAAAGATTAAAGAACTAATAGAGGAAATCCAGCAACTCTCCACCACGGTAAAAGAAAAAGTGAGAGAGAGAGAGAGAGAAGAATGAACCTTTAAAAAGAGACAACATGCAAACATCGACTAAAATAAATACAAATTAAAACACTTAAAAAAATTACTGGTAAAACTGAAAAGGCAACAACAGGCATACATATTCTGTATATATTTTTTGCTTGTGAATGTACTTAAGTGCCTAATTATGCAGGGCTTTGTGTGTGTGAAAGTTTTCAATTCCAAATCTGATTCGGGGCCAGTGTCATGAAAAATAAGAAGGCTAATGTTCTAATGTGGTATTTGACTCTTTGGCCAGCCTTATTATCAATTCCAAAATAATGTCTTAAAATTCTGGCCAGACATTGACTGTGTGTTTACAGGAAGAGGGCAACGGAGGACAGTCCAGCATCAGGTCAAATCGCAGTTCAGGTTTTTCCCCTGAAGAGGGAGACATTAACAAGCGAATAACATCTTCAGGGTATGTTGGCTGATCATGGTGAATGATAACTGGGGTGTATCGGTGGTTTGATTTCCCATAATATGCCACAGACTATAATTGATCAGGCATTTATATCTTGTGATTTCTTCTACTAACTGTTCATGATAGGACAGGGTTGTGAGACATCTTGTCCAGCACCAGTTGTTATTAATTCCTCATGGTTCATTGATTTTGTTTGGTGCCTGACAATGTTGTCAGTCTACGCCTCTGCTGTCTGTTAATACAAGTGTCTGTTCTTTTTCCACAGTTCACTTAATAAATACGGTCATAAACTGGTGCTGCCTACTGTGAAAAACAGCATTGAATTAAAGTACGTGGTCTTTTTTCTTTTTTTTTTACCACTATGAAATACATTGAAAGCAAAATGAATCAGTTCATGTTGTGTCCATTTGTTTGTAGGGGTTCAGGTCCTTCAAAATGTCCACAATGTTCAGCTGATGTGAGTGCACTCATGACTCAGAGTTATGAATACAAAGTCCTTTGTGTGGAGAAGGACAGACTTCTTGAGCTGGTGAATGTCCTACAAATAAGGTATTTTCTTTTTCAACACGTCTTTGTTCTCTAATTTAACACTATTCAGGTTTTTCGTACTGTCAGGTGTACGCACGGTGTTGAAATGCAGTGCCTGGTGAGTCGTATGAGTCTTTACTGATGTAAAGTCATATAGTAATATTAGTGTAATAATATGTAAGCTCTTTCTCAGTGTTGGCACTTTCATGTTCATGCACCTTTTAAAGCAGTTAGCTGTTATTATTTATATTTTCTTTTCGTTGGTAAAAAAAACCCTCAAAACAACAACACCCCACAGCCTTAAGGAAATTGTGCAATGTTACAGCAATGAAACACTCTCTTCATTAAATGTCTTTGTTTATTTCAGATTCCTCAGAATATACAGTTAGTTGATTAGAAATAGAATATCTTTAACACAGTGTTCTGAAAATGATAATTAAATAAGGTGAACAGACAGTTGAGTCGTTGTATCAATTTGTCGAATATCAAAGCTTCATTCGCCATCAAGCGATGAATGCATCACTCTCATTTTAACTCGTGTGTTTGAATTTTCCAGTGATAAAGAGGTAAACCAGAGGTGTTTGGACGCAGAGCACAAGTATCAGGAGGAGCGCCGCAAGACAGTAATCTTGGAGCAGCAGCTGGAGAGGACTAAATTAGATTAGAAGTGAAGGCCGTGCAAACAGCAGGGCTCACTTACAGCAGCGTGTGACAGTGTCGAGCTGATTTTTGTTGGTTTTTTGCTTGTTTTGTTTATTAACGCTCACCGGTTGCTCTCTTGGCTGTCACCTCTGTCCCTCAGGAGCGGTGTCGCCCCTGCAAATGGATGGCACGACTGCGTAAAGCAATCACCCACAGACAAACTAAAATTGACTGCGCATCAATTTGATTGGCATTTGCGCCGCATACGCTTCTGCCTGGTATACGGTCATCCCAATCCTCATGTTTGGGCGGCACAAATATGTTCACGTTGCACGACAGAGGCCATGAAAGTGCCAAGGGCATCACCGAAGAGCACACTCCACGAGGACCTGTAGCTCTGAAGTGACGTGATGAGACAAGTCAAGCATGTATTCCTGCAGGCTCCGTGACGGCGGAGACAAGACACTAACCAGAGAAACTGGCTGATCCCTGCTCAACCTCACGTCGAGCTGAGCCCCACCTTCTCCCGTCACATGTGTCAAACAGCAGCCTTATGGGAAACAGACTCTTCTGTTATGCCGCACAAGCGTCACACAGAGCCTCTTCTTCTATATTTGAGTTGTCAATGACGGTCCGTGATGCTCCCTTTGTGCATTCAGGTGACCTCACTTAAACCATTTAAGAATCCTGAGTAGCAGTTTTCAACTTAACCTTAATGGCATCAGACAGGTGGTCTCAACGATTACAGAAATGTCTGGTGCTGATAGGATGTTTCCCCATGGTTTCATATTTTGTCAGTTTACAGTTTTATTAATGTCACTGTCACATTTTATTAAATCATTGTATGTTTTTTTTTTTTTGCACTGCTGGCAACCTTGAGTGCATTGCAGGTATAAAAAGCAATAATTTATGTATTTAAAGTGTCTTGTAAACTAATGAGACATCCATCTGAATCAGTGAAAAGGAAGCCAAATCCTGTCCAGATGTTTTGAATACATTGTTTGCCTTCATGGCTGTTAACCTTCCTAGGGTTTTTAGTTGTTTTGGCTTCAGATGGTTGTACGTTAATGTGTGACAGGCCAATCCAAATAGTAAACACCTCAGTTAAGTTCCCAAAAGCATCAATATTCCTTTAAAAATATTAGTGTTAATAATTTCTGACTCGCTGACCAGCTGTGTTGGAGTAGTGGCTGAAAATGAATGCAGAGTGCTCCGTGCAGTCCCTGGGCCATGTCACACATACTGTATGTACACTATGTGATGTTAAATTCTTAACTCAGTGGTTGTGTGGATATGCACAGCCTGGTGGGAGTGGCCCCTACATTCATACTTACATCCGAGTTACTTTCTTCCGATGTAGCCAAGAGGATTTCAGCAGAGACCACCCGCCCCCTCCCCCCCCCCACACACACACACACACATCACGCTTAATTTAAAACCATGGCTGAGTTAGTGTGCAGCTTCAAATACCGCACTATTTCTTCCAGGACCCTGTGGGAGATTGGCAGGTCCCCATTGGACTGAGTGAAAAAGTGCCACAAGACAAAAATATCAGCGTTTTGACATGATGAAGAAAGCCTTTATGCTCGGATTAACAAAAATAAGCTCGTTTTGAATGCCTCCTGGATAGAAGGTGTGGTTCCCTTTAATGTAGTAGCGTAAGGAGGAACAGATGAGATACCATGTGACTCCGTGTCCTGCACAAATACAAGTTATATATGAAATAGTGCAGTGTGCACCAGAAAAGGTGTTGATGGAGCCAAACTTGTCCATGGTCCCAAACTGCATTCAACTCCAGGGAAAACCTTGAACTTAACACATTTATTTTTGTTATGTTCTTTATATTTGCTGTCGCACACACTAATAGGGAAGTCAGTGTTTGTAAGCATGCGTAGTGTTTCATTTCCACTATGTGATACCGGATAGGAACACAACTATACAGAGCTCAGGTTTTAAATAATGCTTTCCGCTGTTCAATATTCTTTTCACTATAATTCCAGTAAAAGGAAATTGTTTAAAACAACAACTGCTGACTTCAGTCGTTTGAAAGTGTCATCACTTTCAAATAAATTAGACTTCACCCAACAATTTTAATATTGTTTTATGCAGCTGTATTACGCAGAAAGGAGTAGATTTATTCCAAAATGCCCAATAACCCACCAAACCAAACACAAACTTATGTAAACACAGCATACGTAAACAGCCTCACCTATTTGTCATTCCAGGTTTGAATGACTCCTTTCTCCATCCTTCTCCTCAGAGGTATTCCCTCGTTCTGGACCAATGCTTCCTGCAGACCATTGACTGCATCCAGAAACTAAAGTAAATAGTGGAGCTGTGAACGCAGAGGTTAAAGTTAGCCATCAGTATATGAGGGATCTGTGAACTTAAGTCAGGCCAGAAAACGGTTTGTGCCTCTATGAGTCCATTCATGTACCAGTGCCTCTCATTTACATGTAATGGAAAGAAAATAAACAGCAGAGTCCTAATGTGCTCATTTACAGTAAGTAGAAATTAAATGATGAGCATTTATCTCACCCTCGAGGCAGCGCTGAAACTATGATTTAACACTATTTCTTTTCGACAAGTGAAATGTTTGTGGAAGTCTTCAAGACGAGTAGAATTGTTGCTGACACTGTTTACGACAGTTTAACAGATGACTTTGATCTCTTGACCTCTTGTTACGAACCCACTCTTTAAACTCAAAAAGTTGTGAAATGCAGTTTGTTTTATTTGCACGCGCACACACACACACACACACACACACACACACATAGTGAATTTGACCTCTGCATTTAACCCATCCTTCTTACACACCAGTGGGCAGCATAATGTGCCTGGGGAGCAATGGGTGGTTTTTGTTCCTTGCTCAGGGCCACCCAAGACCTTGACCTGTCCTGGGATTTGAACCGGCAGCCCTCTGGTTAGCCCAATTCCCTTCCACTTTGCTCATTTTCAAACTTTGGCTGTTTCTGTTTATTTTTGGCACATCCAACATCACTATTTGGTGGTGTGGTTGATCACACACTGTATATTAACTCATATTAGTTGTATTTCTGCAATGGTGCAATAAATGAACTAAACTTGCAGTAAGCTTAATCGATAGTCTGTTCGGTAACTGTTATATCGTACTTTTTAATTGCCCTTGTCATGTCATCAGTATACTATAAGCTATGTGATCTCCGCCTTTAAAGTAAATTAAACATTTGGTAATTACAGAAATGGTACAATACTTACACTATTACAATAATAATACAATAGTTATATTCCTTACACTTTACTGTAAATTTAATTAAAACAGGCAACTATAGAAACATGGATTACTCCATGTTTCTATATTGGTGGAGGCATTACTGCAGAGTACAGCAGCTGTGTTGGGAAAGTGCAGAGAGAGAAAACTGACACTGAAATAAAGTGACTCTGAAATGGTGACACCCCTTCTTAGAAAATCTGTTCTCTTTTTGACAAACCATCTGTGCACTGAATGCACTGACGACCCACAACCTCCACTCTGCCCTCATCGCTGTCTCATTTGCACAATGGTTATTAAACAATTTCTTCCACACAAATCGAAGTTGTCTGTATACATGGAAATAGATAATCTGTTTCCTCTGGAAAATAATCCAGGTCATATGTGATGCCCCGGCAATAAGAGTTTAAAACTAGACGTTTTGTTTTATTTTAGTTTCTAGCGCTCTAATTGCTGACATTGTTGCATTTTTCTGCGCAACTCTAAAGCCAAAATAACACAACCATGTAATAGGTCTGGAAGTTTGAGTCACTGGCCGTGTCATGTGTTCCCATCATCAGTGGAGGAGATGTCCTCAGTGTTCCAGCTGGCTGACACACATAGAGTCCTGGCCTGTGATGCTGAGTGTGGGTGTCCAAGCAGCAGACATGTGGAGAAAGGTCCCACAACAAACAAAAGAGAACAACAACATTCTTGTATTGCATGCTGACACAATGGTGTCGACTGTTTCCTCACAGACACGGTTAAGGTGAACCTCCTTGCTTTGAGACAACAGTGCTAAGCACATTTGTGCCACCTTTTGGAGATGTGTGCATAAGCACCGGTGATCACAAGCGGCTGCTGTTTGTAGTTGTACCTTTATCCGTTAGACAAAAATAATTGGAAAGACAAAAACGAGGATGGGATGTCAGCCGAGGCACCACAACGCCCCAGGAGGCTGCCTCTCTCTCAGAGAAATTGTGTTTGTGTGTGTGTGTGTGTGTGTGTGCGCGCGTGCGCTTCAGGAATATAACTATATGAAGTCTTCCATGGTGAACAGTGACATCTATATTAATCTTTAATTGGTCCTCCTTGTGTCGGCACTGGTACATACACACTTATGTAAAAGATGGTAGATTCATTCAAATACTTTCAGGACTAACAATAAGCATGATGCTCAGACATTTCCAGACAACTCTTTATAAGATACAGGTTCACATTCACTCTATTTGAAATGCCTGGTTGCTGCATGTTGTCTCCTTTTCTATAGTACCTGATCACTCGTTAAAGAAAATTATTTCGGTAAAGAACAAATTGACCACATTTGACAAATATTTCACCTTGCTCGTCCTCTACCTCAATAACAAGGCGTCAATTCCTCCGTGTGTGTTTCTTCTATCACACAGAATCCGACACACCAAATGGACATAGGAGGAAAATGTCAAACGTTCAAAGGTTTCCCACTGGAGGAAACATTTTGACTCTCTGGATTACAGTCAGACAAGTCATTTCACTTACAGAGTATCATGGCATACCACACACACACACACACACACACACACACACACACAGCCCTCAGGCTGAAGAACTTAAACTGTGCTTTTCTTTTCGGTTTGTGTAGTAGTATTTGCATTTTACTAGGTTTCCATATTATGTGTGTAGGATATAAAACACCTGCATGATGCCAGGATGTCTCTAGTGATGGTGTTTTTTGTAAAATAAACAATTAAATAAAGAGGTAAATAAAACTGGCACGGAACACTTAGTAATAATTAAACAATAGTGAGGTAATATTATGGTAATAACATCTTATTACAGTGCCTGCTTTGTATTGCAAAGCAAACACCTATTGTTATTCTTCCACGTTTCTTCTTCTTAATATTATTCCTCTTTGCAAAAAAAAAACTGCGAAGAATTCCCACATACACGTGAAAGTCAAAGTTTTTTATATCTATTACAGTTTTTGAACAATCACAAAACAAACTGGAAGTACTTCTCTGTAAACAGAGCAACTAAATAGCAAATACTTTAGACAGCAGGCTTTCTATGTGATGAGTTTGGTGATTGCATTCTACAACTCTGACAAAAGCCAATCACTGCAAGCTATTCATGACAATAAAGTTGACGATAAGGGTTGTAATGATCACCAGAAATCGTCAGGATGGCACTGTGGGTATCTAGAATACATTTGCTGTTAATTATCATCAGCGTACAGTGATTCAAGTGTGTTCTCTAAGTGTATGTAGTGATCAATACACATTCACCGTGCCTCGATTTTCCTGGCGATAGAAGAATATTTCCCTGCGTTTTCTGACAGACTGATCATAATTGCAGACCAAGAAAAGGTGGAGTAAATGGATTCACTCTGAATGGCAGCATTTCTTACTGAAGATATAACTTTCTTTTAACTGAGATATAAGAGCGATGTGTGAATAGTGAATGTGGTCAAAAATCAACACTTTACACAAATGGCACAGCAAAAACATGGTAATACTTTTGTCACAGGGAGGTAATGTTGTGGTAATAACATAGTACGGACAGTATTTTCAATTTTCATACAACGCAAAAGAACTTCTGACACGAGTAAGAGGAATGTCTCCACCACAGCCAGTCCTGCGTATCTTAATACACTGTAAAATAATATAGTTTCATACCATACTCAGATCTGGCTGTCATTAAAATCAGTGTTATGTTACATTCGTATGAAAGACAGATAAAGGTGAGATTTGGCTACTGGTGCTGAACGCTATATAAGAAGACGGTGTATATAAATGTTAATACCAGACCACACTTAAAGCTGCAGTGCGTAACCTTTGCTGTTTTCTCCTGACGTTGTTATTCTGCCTCTGTGTGTCTGTATTTCACAAACAGTGAGTGTTGTGTCTTTCATCTTTTAACAGGTATTGCCTGATCAATAACTGAAGTTGTGATACATCTCACGTCTTGTTTATGTCAAAACTCCGCCCGGAAAAAAACAAACAGTTTTTTTTCCCCCAGACAACTCTATTGATGGCTACTACATGAGGAGTAAAATTAAAAAAAAGTGTTCCTCATCCACATCTCTGTCAATTAAAATACATTCTGCCTTCAGCTTAGAAGAAAACAGCGGGAAACCTTTAGCCTGGAGCGGAACAAAATTTGCTATCTACAAGCATTTTACACCTGAAACTGTGAATTACACTTTACTTGTTGATTGTATACAATTACCAGCGTGTAAATACAAGTAAAACCCACCACATGGATATGGTATATATATTTCACTCAGGCAAACTAATCAGTTATATAAAAAAAAAAAAAGTTTATATTGTGCGTCATCTTCCTGTGGTAATTGCATATTGTACAGTTTTGGAGGGCAACAACACACTCGACACGTTTGCTAGTGATTAGCGTCAGCATTTTTGTGTCTGCAGGATTGTGGCGGTTGAGATTTCACAAACAAAATATGAAATAAACAAAAGGAAAATGATCTGTTGGCACATTTGAAACCAGACACAGTAATTTGTGATGGCGTTTAGATGTGGCTACATATCCCAAACCATAACACTGAAACGTTTTGTAAAAGAAAATAATAAATCTCTTTTCTGAGGTTATTTAATGGTAGTGTTTCTTTGCTTTCACAGCAATTTCCCCCCCCCCTCACTGTGGCTTTTTTTAAAGGTAAAGAAGAACATAATGTACAGAGCTGCAAAAACAAGTCAACAATGTTTTTACGCCTGTGCTGGGCGCACAATTCATGTTGCTGACGTAATTTGACTCCTTCTTTGTTTTGTCTTACATATTTAAATTGCTTTTCCTGTGTTGCAATACAAAAAGGATGTGAGGCTTCAAGATGATTTTACACTCCAGGCAATAAATATGATGACGCTCTCAGCCATTTGCTTCACTGTCCTGCACAGGTCAGCCTCATGGGTAATTGAAGTGCCCATCCCCCTACACTGTGTGAACTGCCTGTCCCCAGCAGGATGAGCTGGCTGTAAACCCACACCAGGTCTATTAATTAATTAATGTACCCTAACTGCGGGCTTGGCTCCCTCCATTGTAGAGGAGCTGTTTTCAGCTGGCTGCAGCGGTGACTGCCGGTTTTCTCTTCGGATAGTGTTTTAGTACAGAGGCAAGAGATAGCAAGGAGCAGGAGACAACTGTGTATGGGAGGAAGGCATCAGCACCATTGTCTCCATTAATCACCCAGGGCCATTGTGGTCCTGTCCTGTACACGGCGCCAGTACAGGCAGGCAGGCAGACAGAGAGAAGAGAGGAAGAAGCAGAGGAAGAGGGAGAGAGAGGGGGGCAGGGTGGCTGCAGGGAGAAAGAGGGGCAGAGAATGGTTGGGGAACAGCCTGTATGTCCACCTCAGCTCCTACTGCGGGGCTGGGGAGCAGTGTTGCTGTCTCAGTGCTTGTCCTCCGTGTTCTCCCAGATCCCAGATCCTGAGGTAAGAGCCAGATGCATCTGTGTGTGTCCTCCACAGGTTCTGTTCAAGATGGAATATCCCGAGTGTTTCTCTGTGACAGGTGCTTCGCCATTTAAAATGTAGCTTTGCGTGATTGGTGGCCAGAGTTGATGCTTTTATTGACCGTCTGGGCTATGTGTGACTGACTATTCATTAAAACCACGAATAGTCATGTAAGGTCTTACATTGTAAGGTCTTACATTGTAAGGTCTTACATGGACGGCAAGGGCAAACACGTTTGAACGGGTGTAAACAGGAGGTTGGATAACATTCATCTCGACACAGAGAACTTGTGTGTGTGCGCATTTGTGCGTAAGTTAAAAGGGTTACATTGCAAGTCATTTCCGTTGTGTTTTCCAAAAGCAACAAATGCACTTTACTTACATTTAAAATATGACTGAAAGTGCAACATATTATTAGCACGGAGAAGAAGATTTTAAATTCTCAGTTGCAAGAAGCGACATTGTGAAAAAAATGATTCAAGCCAAAAATGGCTAAAAACCTGGGGAAAGTTTGGTTGATGAGAAACTAAGTTCTTGTGTAAAAGAAGGCTAAAGCATAATAGATGTCTTTTATACACCTGTGATGTTCCCTTTTAGTGTGCAGTTAACACTTCTAGGCATCAGGCTATAGACTAGGGGTCTCCAACAAGTAGCTCCCAGTCCCTTTCCAAGTAGCTCAATAATAGAACGTACCCTAGCTTCCATTTATTATCCAATCAAACTCAGAGGTGTCCCGCCCCTTCTAACACTAAATTACTATATACCGATTAGTTGTCAAACAGTTGCGCTGCTGTCAGCTTGATGAGTGCGTGTGTGTCAAATCAAAGTTCAGACTGTTAGGAGGACATTTAGATGACACCTCTCTCGTTGACTCATCTCTCTAAATGGAAATACCCAGAATACATCACACAAAATGAAAAGTGAATAAGACAAAATGTCGGTGTATTTGTGAATGCATTGCTCTGTTTTGACGGCATTAATATTTTAATTCAATAGTGTGTGAGCTATACGAGAAAGAAATGCATACAGAAATACAAAATGCACATGGAGCTGAATTATGCTGAGCTGAGTTAAGTGAGTTGTGGACATCAATGTTTTGTAAATGTTCAGGCAAAACAAGCTTTTCCTGTTTGTTTGGGTTGAAATAAAATAGCTCTCGGCCATTTTCATTTTGTCAAAGTAGCTCTCAGGTAAAAAAAGGTTGGAGAAAGTACAAGGCGCTTCTATAAAAAGCCTTCTAGTGGCTGCTGGAGGCAGCGGAATTACAAAGTAAAGGTTGATGTGATCCGTAAATACACGTATAAACCCTTAAACCCTAACTTAATTAAAAACAAAGTAAAAATAATAATTAATAAAAACATATGGCCTCAATAGAATTGATGCAATCTTAATAATCAACTACTTGCAGATCAACTGTAGCAAAACCAAATATGTTTAAATAATGTGATATGTAATAAATGTGAGGTAACTCAAGGTCGTTGTGATTGTAAAATGTTTGTTGTTTGTTGCACCAGAATAAAACCTGATGCTTATCGCGACTAATCCGGACTCATGGAATGCCCTGAAGAGCCATGTTTAATATCCTCTTCAAGGCTAATCCTTCTGCAGGAGCTGCACAAATGCAGTGTAAATTCATTCAGACAACTTTCCTCTGAGCTTCTTTGTTTAGTTAGACCCACAGTTCCCGTTGTGTCCTCAAGGCCTTGGAGACAAACAGTAGAAGATGGTGTGTAGTTGGCACGTTGCCTCGCTGAAACGTATCAGGTCCAGAAAATGACGACAACAACAACAGGTCATTTTGCCCTGATGGATTTATTTTGATGCACATGGCAAAATAAACAAGAATGAATATTCTAATACGTAATGATGCTCTGCTCAAAATGAATCTGGCATCTGCTATTTTGGACGTGTGTTGTTAGATCCAGCTATTTCATTCTTTACATCTCAGCTTCTGTACAGTCTCAGTCCTCGGTGTTAACCATGTTTCATTTTATTTTTAGAATTACTTTCAGATGCCTCTATTTCAACACATAATGGGGCTAACCGTGACAATAAAAGTCAGTTTTCTAATCCACTGCTTTCTGCTGTGTGGGCTTAAAGTATAACGTTTCGAAAACCACTCAGTGTTCAATCAGGTTATTGATTTAGGGAGAAACCCTACACTTCTTCCCCCCTGGAGAGAGCAACTATGAAATGTGAAGTGTTTTTTTGTTGGTTTTGTAATGTTTAGTTTTTTTGACAATATCGACTGAGCCTTTTTTAGAGGCACAAAAACGCTGAGGTCATGCCACCAAAGCGTCTTCTTTTTCTTTCTATTCCTTTCAAAGAAAGCTGTTCTTTCAAAGACAACTTTGTGGTCAAATATTGGTCTGTATGCTAGTAAATAGATCAAAAGAAAACAAAATGTTGAGTATATGAAATGATAACATCATGGGATCGACCCCTACAAAGTTTGAAATGGCCAATGACTTTGATTGGGGAATTTCTGCTCTTTTGAGGACCTTGAATGCCTTTTTTCTTTTCGGAGTTGTGCCCATGTATGACTGTAATGTGCAACATGTTAGATTCAAGAAGTTTGACTGAGCCGAGATCCTGTTTACCTTCTTGCATGTTGCACTCAGGTGTAAAATATGTCAATTAAAATATATCTGTGGTGTCCAGATACTATCGAACACAACATGTTTCTCTTTTTACCCCAACAGCTTTTACCGACAGATCCCCCAAAGAAGCCAGACCCTGTGAACTCAGAGACTGTTGTTTTCTGGGGGCTGCGGTTATGGCAGGTCATCGGCATCTTTTCCATGTTTGCTTTGGCAGTTGGTCAGTATATATATATATATATATTTCGCCTTCTTCAAAAAAACAACACCATTTCACCTACATAACGTCACACCTGAGACACTTCTAATGTGTGAGATGACCGAATGATTTTATGGTTTGTACGCTTTCTGCTTCCACCTCAATACATGAGAAGTGAAGAGAATTTTGTCTGCACTGTGCTTCTGACTAGGTCTTGCTAATTGTTTTTATATTCCAGAGTCACTATATAATGTACCTTATTAGATCAAACTAGCTCTTAGCACAAATTGCAATTATTTCACAAGAAAGCAGTAAATAAAAGTCCAGTCAAATCATCTAAATTGATCGTGTGGGACGAGAATGTCGCCATACATGTTGTTAAAGCATTTAATTTAACAGCATAAACATCAGTGAGATGGTTGAGGAAAAGACACACTTTCACCAAAGTCGTTAAGATCCATTAGCTTAGAGCCACAACTATGATGTGGTGAAATCTGAATGAATGAGTGAAAGGTTTGCAGAGACACTATCATCGAGGCAAAAAAGACATGTATAATCTGTATCCTGACCCTTTAAATTCCTTACATCCTATAAATGTGGCTAAGATGTTGATAGGCGTTAGAACTTGTTGGACTCATTATGTCTTGTGTTTTGTTTTTTTGCCCTTCTCTCCTTCAGTTATCACTCTGTGTTGTATTTTCAAATGCCGAATCCCAAGAACCAAAAAGGAAATCGAGGCACGGCATGCACAGAGGCAGGCTGCCAAGAAATATGCCAACACATTAGAGACAGTGCCACCTCTCAATGAGCTGACCGAGATCCCAGGATGTAAGTTCCCCACTGAAACATCTTTACAAACTTTTAATTTCAGGAGCTTGAATGCAAACTGTGGTGCTTTATCACTCTGCTGCTGGGATTCTGTCTTGTGATTCCATAAGCCCCACAGAGCAAGTTCAGGTGCAAATTAGAAAATGGGAGACAAAATTGTGGAAATTGTTTGGACTTTGCGTGGCACCGAGAGAGTTCTCTCGACACAATAACGTTGCTGGTTGCTCTTTAATCACAGACTACACACACATAAACCAAACTAAAACAGTCAGTGTTATTTCCCCCAACCCAGCTCTGCTGTGTATGCAGCCGTCAGTCACCTCCCACCAAGTCCATGAATGAACTGCTTTTAAAGGGAGAGAGCATGATTAGTAAGCAGCATCACCTGTGACTGCTTTCACAAGTCATCTTCACACCTGCACTCCCACTTGCAGCTGACTGTCAATCACACCCACCTCAACTCTTTTTCAAAGCTTTTTATGACTCTGGACTGTCATCTCTCACTTTATTATTAATATGGAAACACCTGTCTTTCTATTTGACATCATATCAACTCTCACTTCTGTTCTATCTGTTTTATCTGTTATACTAAAATTTCTCTTCTCTTCTCTTCTCTTCTCTTCTCTTCTCTTCTCTTCTCTTCTCTTCTCTTCACTTCTCTCTCTTATTTTCCAGCTACACCTGACGCCTCTGCAGTACAGACTGTGTCTGAGCAGGTCCAACCTCAAAGTTCTGACAACAGCGAGGTCTCAGTAGTTAGGGTCAGCGAGGAGCAGCCCAGCTCCCACAGTTTACCAGAGACAACATAATTTTTCCCCACTCCCCTTTTCTACCAATCTTATTTTCTGTCCCAATCCTTTCACTCAGCCGCTGTAAAAAGATTCAGAAAGTCCCATTCAAGCATCTGCCATACACTCTGGTTCAGTCCGGTTCTCCTTTAATGCCCAAATGTACAGAGAAAAGAGCACACGTTTTGCTTGCTAGTGCAGGATGTTGCAGTAACTGTGTGTGTGTGCAGCAGGAAATTATACTGCTTTTAGGTTAGTTCCTCCGGAGCAGCTGGACTTTTGTAGTTTATACATTTGTATATTGATGTTTTTAATATAAATGCACATATTTTGCTCATGCATATTTGCATGGAAACATATCAAGCTAATGAATTTGATAATTATGTGAGAATTCAGAGGAAATGGTAATGCATGCGGCATGTTTACGCTCTATGCTTGTCTCTTCATCCTTCCTGTTGTGTCTTCTTTCCCAAGATGTGCTTTGATTAAAGTAAATCATTCAAACCATCCACTGCTGCTGCTAATTAAAAGTGATGGTGGCAGTAAGAACAAGGTAATTACATACTCCTCTCTTTTTTTCCCCCACTCTCTCAGGAGTTTGGCGTGTTGGCTTATGTGTATCTGTCATCTCAGCTGCTTAGCAATGGCTTTTTCAAGTTATGAGTGATGACAAATAGTAACTGACATCAGTCCTGTCTTGTACAGGTTATTACAAAATGGATCATAGGGAAACAGCATCGAGCTGTCAATAAGTTCTTTATGTATGGGAATTGCATCAAGTAAGATCTGCATCAGGGGCCACACGGTGGAGTAGTGGTTAGCACTCTCGCCTTGCAGCGAGAAGACCCGGGTTCGAGCCCCGGTTGGAACAAGGGCCTTTCTGCATGG
Organism: Solea senegalensis; assembly: GCF_019176455.1. Taxonomy (NCBI): domain Eukaryota; kingdom Metazoa; phylum Chordata; class Actinopteri; order Pleuronectiformes; family Soleidae; genus Solea; species Solea senegalensis. The sequence continues at coordinate 15,487,244 of NC_058021.1, forward strand.
AGTTTGCATGTTCTCCCCGTGTGTGCGTGGGTTCTCCGGCTTCCTCCCACAGTCCAAAAACATGCAGTGTGTGGATTAGGTAAATTGGACACTCTAAATTGACCGTAGGAGTGAGTGTGAGAGTGAATGGTTGTTTGTCTCTAGTTGTGTGTGGCCCTGCGATGGACTGGCGAACTGTCCAGGGTGTACCCCGCCTATCGCCCGATGTAGCTGAGATTGGCACAGCACCCCCCGCGACCCTCTGGTGGAGGATAAAGCGGTTAGATGATGATGATGATGAAGATCTGCATCAGACTGGGTGAGGGAAGATATTACATTACATTATTACATTACATATCATTTAGCAGACGCTTTTATCCAAAGCGATCATGTCCTGGATGTAGGCGGGACCAGATCCGTTTGTAGCATGGAATGCAAGCACTAGAGTCTTGAAGCGGATGCGAGCAGCTGTCAAAGCAGCAGTCCAAGCAGCAGCGAGCAGCAGTCCAAGCTGGGGAGGCAAGAGCCTGGACCAGAACCTGTGCCGCCTTCTGGGTTAGAAGAGGTCGTATCCTTCTGATGTGGGGGTGGAGTGGCTCAGTGGTTAAGACCCTACCTTGTGTACCAAAGACATCATGGTCGCAAGTTCGATTCCACCCCTGGCTAATTGTACTTGATTCCATTGTAAGTCGCTTTGGATAAAAGCGTCTGCTAAATGACATGTAATGTAATGTAATGTTGTGCATTGTATCTGCAAGATGGAGCTGTTGCAGCAATGTTGGCAGTGAAGGAGAGATGGTCATCAAGTGTCACACCCAGGTTGCTTGTGGTATGAGAAGGAGCTAGTTGTCGAGGGTGATGGTTAGGTCTGTGGTGGGACAGCCCTTTCAGTCAGTCAGTCATCATCTAACCGCTTTATCCTCCACCAGAGGGTCGCGGGGGGTGCTGTGCCAATCTCAGCTACATCAGGCGATAGGCAGGGTACACCCTGGACAGTTTGCCAGTCCATCGCAGGGCCACACACAACTACAGACAAACAACCATTCACTCTCACACTCACTCCTATGGTCAATTTAGAGTGTCCAATTTACCTAATCCCCACATTGGATGTTTTTGGTCATCCAATGTGGGACTGTGGACTGTGGGAGGAAGCCGGAGTACCCGGAGAGAACCCACGCACACACGGGGAGAACATGCAAACTCCATGCAGAAAGGCCCTTGGTCCAACCGGGGCTCGAACCCGGGTCTTCTCGCTGCAAGGCGAGAGTGCTAACCACTACTCCACCGTGTGGCCCTGGGAGAGCCCTTTTTCTGGGAGAAAAAGAAACTTGGTCTTGTCGAGATTGAGTTTCAGGTGATGGTCAGACATCCACTGAGAGATGTTGGTCAGACAAGCGGAGATCCGTTCTGCTACATGTGTGTCGTTGATGAAAGATGAGAGAATGAGTTGGGTGTCATCAGCATAGCTGTGAAAGGAAAAACCATGAGAGAGAATAACAGAACCAAGAGAGTTGGTGTATAGAGAGAAGAGGAGAGGGCCCAAGACAGAACCCTGAGGGACCCCAGTAGCTAGAGGACAGGGTTCCAACACAGATCCTCTCCAGGTTACTCTGTATGTTCGGTTTTGAAGATAGGTTGAGAGTAGGGTAAGTGCAGAGCCTGAGACACCTAGTTCTTGAAGGGAGAAAGTAAGGATCTGGTGGTTAACTGTGTCAAACGCTGCAGAAAGGTCCAAGAGGATGAGCACAGAGGAGAGAGAGGCAGCCCTGGCAGTGTGGAGTTGCTCAGTGACAGCAAGAAGTGCAGTTTCAGTCAAGTGACCTCTTTAAAACCAGACTAAAGAGGATCAAGAAGGTTGTTTCCAGTGAAGGTAGGAAGAGGGTTGATTAAAGGTAGCATGCTCCAGAGTTTTGGAAAGAAAAGGAAGACGAGAGACATGTCTGTAGTTATTCACTTCAGACGGGTCAAGGGTGGGTTTTTTAAGGAGGGGAGTCACTCTGGCCTCTTTAAGAGAGTCTGGAAAGCAACCAGATGATAGAGATGTGTTAATGAGATGGGTGAGGAAAGGAAGAAGATCAGAAGCAATTGACTGTAGAAGGTGAGAGGGGATAGGGTCAAGGGGGCAGGAGGTGGGCTGGGCAGAGGTTATTAGGGAAAGAACTTGATCATGAGATAGATGGTGAAAGAGGATAGAGAAGGAGATGAATTTGTGGTTGGTAGAGTGGTGAGATCAGGAGGTGGGGTTGAGAAAGAAGAGCAAATGTCATCTACTTTTTTTGTGAAGTAGTTGACAAAGTGAATTGGTAGGAGGGAGGGAGGAGTGGGAGTGGGGGGTCAAGGAGGTTAGAGAAGATCGAGAAAAGTTTTTTGGGGTTAGAGAAAGGATTGAATTTTAGTCTGATAGAAAGATTGTTTGGCTGCAGAGGTAGAGGCAGTGAAGGTGGAGAGGAGAGAATGATAGGAAAGCAGGTCGTCAGGGTCTTTCGATTTCCTTTATTTCCTTTCTGCTGCCCGAGTCAGACAACCACAGGGCTGGGGAGGACTTACAAACCCGCATGAAGTGGGGTTACCTTGAGGTCGGAGGTGGAGCAGTTTCTGGTGAAGATGAGGTCAAGGTGGTTGCCAGCTTTGTGAGTTGGTGGAGAAGGAGCAAGTGAGAGAGAAAGAGAGGAAAGTAAAAGAAGTAGATCGGATGACTTCTCTGACTGGATGTTGGAAGTCGCCAAGAAGAACAAGTGGTGTGCCATTTTCTGGGATGTTTGAAAGGAGGACATCTAGTTCCTCCAAGAAGTGTCCCAATGTAGATGATAGATGACAACAATGATTAGTTTTACTGGGTGAGTTACAGTTACAGCATGAAATTCAAACGACTGTGAAAAGAAGTGTGGCAGTGGGTGAAGAGTGAAAGTCCAGTTGGGGTTGATGAGCAGAACTGTCCCATCACCTCTTCCAGTGGATCTGGGTGTGTGGGACAAAGAGTGGGCAGAGGAGAGAGCCGCAGGGGTGGCTGTGTTGGAGGGTGTTATCCATGTCTCAGTGAGAAGTCCAGGCATTGCTCAGTAGCAAAGCCAGAGATGAACTCAGTCTTGCGGGTAGCTGACTGGCAATTCCACAGGCCCCCTGCAACAAGGTGTTGGATGGGTGACGAGCGGGTGGGATAGATAAGTGAGATGCTGTGAGTGAATGTGAGGAAACATGAACAGGAATGGAAAAAGTGCACCTATGTGCAAGGTAGAAAAACAATTGTAGGCAGGAACTAAGCCTCATTAGCCTCAAAGGAGTCCTTTGTCTTTGTCTTCCTGAGTCTTCTTCTTCCTGAATCTGCTGCCTCAAAGTGAATGCTGCTGATTGATCAACACCTGATTAGGGGCTGATTGGTTACAGCAGTGTTGGCCACTCCCCTGTAGCCAATGAAACTTCACACCTGGTGATGGTGATGACTCAATAGAAACTAGGTCAACAATAACAGCAACAATAACAACTTTCTCTTTGACCTAGCAGAAAAAATATCAACAACAAACTTTCACCTTGACTAAACAGCAACCAAATGAGAAAGACCCACAGAAGTGATACTTAGCTTAATTCCAGTAGTCCTATGCAGAAAGTATACCCAGAAAGTCCAAATGCACACTGTCCATATTCACATGATAAACCTAGTGTGGCAGGAGCATCAGTCTCTCTTCAATCTCTAGATTCACCACAGAGAGTTGATCTTGCGTATATTTTGGTAAATCCTGTTTTATGACTGTTCACTGTAGCTAATCAACCATGTGGCTGAGGAGAGGAGCTGCATCAGCTGCAGCGATCATACATATTCAGGACACGTATACTGTATAGTAGCTGCTCTCAACCATGAACTCCAAACAAACCATGCTCTGTAATTGGCTTCTGGGTTTAATGAAGGAGGAGAACAGCGTAACTTTGAGCTCAATAACATGCTAATTGCCACCTTTTTCCAGTAATTACATCATGTTTCGTATTGTAAAAGTATTAATATCAAACCATATGTATGTCTTTTTTTCATTCATCTAAAAGAAGCTGTAAACGTATGGATTGTGCGTCCACAGCAGTCTGGAAACACAACACAGCGACATAGCAGCAACAAATGAGCACCAGAAATGCCTTTTCTTATCTTTCTTGTTGATTTGCTCGTGAAGATAATCTTCAAACCCAAAGTAATTTTATGCAAAGTCTTGTGAAATTAGACTTTATGTGACAGAGAATAAAAAAAAACCAGTGTAGGTGTCTGATGTAAAACACAGGAAATGGTCATTTTCCATTAACATCCATTAACATTTTCTCTCTGCCGCCATGTAGCACGTTTCGCAAACTGTTAAAATTGGCTGGGGTAAAATATGAGAAAAAGTAATTAGTTTCCGGTCTTATTTCCTGCAGCAAATCTTCAAGCACTCACACAATCCAATAACTCTCATCAGACCTGATTTGTCGAAGATAACAAAGTGTATCATTTCTGTTAGTCTAAAAATGAAGGCTATATCATTGATTCCAGACTGACTAAAAATCACAGCACTGAATAAGAACTGAGGAGGAGGTTGTTTGAGGTTCAGTGACATGCAGAAAGAAATTTGGAGTTGCAGTTTCTAAATTGAACTGTGATATTAGTAAGATGAGCTCTGGCAGGAACCTTGCCCCAGTCAAACTGAACTTGTTTTTAAAAAATACCAACATGTTTTGTCAAATACACAGTCTGTGCTAAACATTTGACATTTATTAATGTGTGAGGGTCAAGGCCTTTAGTAGAGGGCAACGTTCACCTTTAATTATTCCACTGCGGTGAACAGGATGAGGTAAACACAGAGACTGGGGATACAAGCTGTCCAATTTTTAGCAACGCTTAAAACAATCTCTGAGTCATGTTTCACAATCTGGCATTTCATTAAAGTGTCTCACTTAGCCTTTCGATAACCTTGATTATAACCCACTGCGCTGATTCATAAATCTCCACCATTTTGTCAACACCTGATAAAACAGGAAGAGAAAAAAAAAAGAGACAGTGTGGATATAAGAGCGATGCATATGAGCAAAAGAGAGTTCATCACAGGTCCAGTTAAAACAACGACTCACAGCATTATGATGGGTTGGTCGATCAGATTCAGTCGACTGGATTCATTCAGCACACGCAAACAACACAATCCTTTCAGGTTTACTCTTGACCGCCACTGGCAACCTATGACATTTGGTGTGTATTTGTCATGGTCTTTGTATCCTGAGTCGCACAGAGACAACGTATGCTATAGAAAAAAAGATTTACAGAAGTTCCCTTTGACCCCTGGAGTCTCCTCTGAGCAATTCTCAGTTTTTTACACATCAGCTGCTCAAGTAAAAGATTACAACTGGTTGTGTAGCTCACCATCATGTGAAATGAGTGAACTATTGCCTCTGGCTGTTACATAATTTTCTCTTTTGGTTGGTCCCTGAAGCCAAACTCCAGTGGGCTTCGATGTTTCCCTGTTACCTTTGGTTTTTCTGAGTTTTTATCTTAAAAATGCATGACCTACTTTTGATCTTCTGGTGCTGGGTACTCACTGCCCTGCGTGTTTTTCAATGTTTCCCTGCTCCAGCACACCTGATTCAAATGGGTCATTATCAGGCTTCTGCACAGCTTGATAACGAGCTGACCATTTGAATGAGGTGTGTTGGAGCAGAAGCAGTGAGTCCCCAGGACCAGGGTTGAGTTGTGTCAATCGCGAATGATTTGTTCAAGAGAAGAAATCGTTTGGGCAAACAAACTGAACTGAATCACTTTGTTCATCTCACAGTTCATGCTGAGCTGAGCTGCTTTCTGACTGTTCCCTGCAAAACAGTCCGTCACTCAGTGATGGAACCCCCGTGTGTCCCCCAAGCTAAACATCAACGCACATATACATCTAGTTTCCCAGTAAGCACAAACTTTTAGAATCTAATCATAATGTTTCAGATGTTTGTAGATCCACTGTGATCTGTATGTTTTTATGCACACGTGTAAATGGTAAACTTAGGCATAATACTGTTGATATTGCACTTATCCTATTTTTCCTTAAGAAATTTCATGATATCTTTCATCAAGTGTAAAACAAAGGGAACATTTTGTTGTTTATAGTTTATATACTATTGTTATCTTACTGCTCCGGCCCATGAACTAAAATGAGTTTGACAGCCCTGGCTGGTGTAGAGGCTCAGCAATGCTGAAGCTCAGCTGCCACTGTGATGAGAGGAGGAGGAGGAGGAGGAGGAGAATGGACACTTTTAAACGACACTCAGGCAATTCAGAAACAAAGCGACAAATGTAGTAAAGTTGTTGTTTTTCCCAAGTCAATGCATAATGGAAAAAAAAGTGCTTAGTGGCACAAATACAGTACATAAATAAAGACAAACGTTTCAGTAATTATTTAGTGCAAGATTTAATTGTTTTTCAAAGGATGTCGCCACCTTTCGTATTTTCTGCTATTTTCAGCATGTAGAAACGTACAATAAAAAAGCCGACTGAGACCTGTCAGGTCCTCTCACTGTGAGGAAATGGTATGTGTACTGACATAAAGTGCATGAGTCAGAAAACTAGTACACTGTACATACGCCCTGAGTGATTTAGCAGCTTAAACTGTCAGAATCAGCCTCAAAAAACCAAGAATAATGCCGAACTGTACAGTAGATCGCGTTAAAAATACTTCCAATTCCCAGAAATGTGCGTTCATCTCCGACATTTAAGCAAGGACATTTCTAAAATCTCATGATTTAACAGAGGAGTCTAGTGTATAATGAGCTCAATCACAACCCGTTGAGCTGAGTTTCAGTTCAGTGGAGTCTGCAATTTGAAATCTCAAGCTATTTTCCTCTCTTTCTGCTATAATGGGCGTCAAATTTACCAGTCACCATCTCTTGGTTCTTACTCTTGGTAAAAACACAAATAACATGGCCCAAACAAATCAAAGTCAGTTCATATGAATTCATTTATGCTCAATTTCATGTTCTTTGCTTCATACCGAACCAAAGAGTCTAATTTCTTTGGAAAAGTTGTACATCTCCTTCAAGTATATCCTCATGATGACCTTTTTGAATAACAATGAGAAATTATCTCCGTCTGTGAATCTCTTTTCTCCATTTCTTGCCCAGAACGCACTTCAAGCAATCCCATTAAAAGAATAAGTAGATCATGCTTATTAGGACAGATAGAAACAGATGTGCCTTCATTACACGTAACCTACTTAGCATATTGAACTGGATTAAATTCTTCCTTCCAATTAACACATGAGGCCTGATGATACCTTTTGTTTATTCCCCCCCATCGCTTTGAATTTGCAGCTGCAAAAGCAGAAGAAAAAGAGGAGGTGACAACAGTTTCCGGGAAAGTGGATGGTGAAAAAGGAGAGAAGAAGACCAAGGAGGGTAAGAAAGAGGGCAAGGGTGCCAAAGAAGAGAAAGGAGACGAAAATGGCCCATCAACAAAGAAGAAGGGTGAGAAAGGTGAAAAGGGAGCACCCAAGAATGAAGATGGGGAAAGTAAAGGGAAGAAATCTGGAGAGAAAGAAGACAAAGGCGGAGCTAAAGGTGGAGCTAAAGGTGGAGCTAAAGGTGGAGCTAAAGGCAGAACCAAGAAACAGTGAACTCTGCCTTACACGCGAACATTTAAAAAAAAGATCATTTCATATTTTTCACTGTATTTTGGGCACTTTTTTTCTTAAATGAAATTTGTACTGATATTATATTTACAATAAATAAAAAAGAGAAATAAAATCATTGTTTTTTTTTGTCTGAAACCAGAATCAGAACGCACAAGTATGAGTCCAGTAAAACCAAAGATTTATTGACATATATTCACAATTCATTGATGTACATTAGAGACAAGGAACAATCTTACCATATTTTTTTCTTCAAAAGTTTACACTGATATCTACAACATGCCTACATCAGTGATGAGAGGGTGAGACGTGTCCACACACTGTATCCAAGACATGAAGACAAATGGCAACTACGTTTCTGCACAAGATAAATAAAAGTTTTCATTTTTTATTATTATTTTTTTTTTTTTACTTCCATAAGAGGTATTTGAAAAGGACAAAAAACAACATTAGCTCTATGGCTATTGGCCTTATTGTACATTTGATTTCCAAAACATTTTGCACGATACAATCTGAATAAAATACTGTATTATGGAGTATTAAAGTGCTCAAATATAATTTTCAGAATGTTCTTTTTTAACTATTTTCATTCTCTGAAACCAGCCACCCTTTTGATTAAGAACCTGGACTGCACAACGACGACATGTTTACTTGTCTAGCAATAATTACAGCTGAAAGTCAGATATAAGAGAACTGTACATAATCCAACTGTACTGGCAGTAACATTTAATGTGATCGCTCACATACTTTGTCTTTTTCCATACGACCTTCAGCCACCTGTGTGTGATATTTTAGCCAAGTCACTCAAACCCCATCACAATCATGACCGATCCGCATGGAAATGTACAAGTTATGTGCAATTTGAATTTCTGATATCGTCACATGATTTAATGTATAGTCTAGTTTCCTTATTGCCAATAAATGACACTAAAATATCAATACAGTAGCTGTTGCTGCCACTATTTTGTTTTACTATTTGACAATATTTCCTCTATCATCACTTTTAAATATAATATAATATAATATAATATGATATACTAGTATTATATTATACTTATAAATACTTAAATTAATAGTGTAATTTCAAACAGCTGTAGCTTTTAGGGAACTTCATTTTTTTGTGAATAAATATATATGGTTAGTTATTAAAATATGTTTTTTTTGTACAATTGACCCGGAATAAATTAAAGTTACCAACATTTTTTTTGATACACTACGTCAGATAATGCTGAATTTGGGTATTTTCATTGTTTGTTGGCAACAGGAAAAAAAATACAGAATCTTATGAGATATATCGTTAAAACATTTGAAACAGTAGAAACAGTTCCTTCCTATTTTTGCACCTGTCTGCAGAATGAACTTAAGGGCAGTCCAAACTCTGCAGATGAGACTATGTGACCTTTTAAAACTGAATCAAAGTGCATGGATTATTGGACGGCATGGCAGTTGGGTAGAATGAGAGAATTTGGAGAATAATTCAGTCAATCAGAAGAGGAACAAGAGCGCTTGGCGAACTGTGGTCACCAAAAACACGATACAACACTGTGCACAACAGCAAATATTACCTTCAGTCATATAACGTTGAGATCTTAACGAGGTAAAAATCAATTCTGTATTTCAGTCAAATCAAATAAGGACTGAGACAAAAATAATATTAATGTGTTCAGTCTACTATAGCAAGCAGACAATTAGTATTTATCAAAAACAAAACTTAAATTCACACTGGGTCGAATTTTAAGACTCACTTTTATATTTTCCTACATGAGCTACCACTGACACTTCTGTTGTTCTTTCTTTTTCCTTTTATTTTTGAGAGCGGGTGAATTTAAGACTGTGTGGTTCCCGTAAACTTTTGCTCTGGCAGCATTTCAGCATGCTGCCTTTTCTCTTTGGTATCATCCATGATGTGACACATAATAACGGTTTGAAATATCTCGTGGAATGCCGCGTTAAAACAGGAATGCCCTCTGTCACCTGTCCGTATATTCACCAGTTTTGTTTTGGTCTATGTACATTATCAAATACTGCATTTTTGTAAACAAACACGTAAAAAAAAAAACAAATTATATACACTGACAAATTACGTATCCTTACACATGACAATGATTTGCTCACAATTAGAATGTATTTCTGACCTATGTAAACATTGTGACTTGTATATATATATATATATGTATATATATATACACATATATACATATATATACACACACACACACACACATACATCAAAAAGCAGCGAAACACTGGACCATCTATAAAAGTTACTGTGTGTTATTCATGTCTGGCTTTTCCTTCATATCCGCCACAATTGTCCATCTTGGAATTCCAAGAGAATTTGGGATTCCTCATTTAATTAACATTCCACTTGAATATTTGACCATTTCCTGCATGCTGTGTTGCTGTGTTTTTTTTCTCTCTTCTTTTGAAAAACAATACAAGAACACATGATATTCCTGTCAGATTTCCAAAATGTCCCTCTTCTCCTCGGCTCACACTGCACCCAAAGACAGTGACAGTCTTCAAAGAAATATTCTTACTTAGGCATCATGTTGTGTGTTTGTGGGTGTTTGTGTGTGTTACTATTTTTGGGGAGGAGAAAATCTGAGGATGAAACATTCATTTGAACTCTTCGGCATGTGTGTAGTAATTGGAAAGGAGACGAGTACTGGGTCTTTCTACAGCAGAGAGCATACAACTCTGTGAAAACAAGACTAGTTGATCCAGCTTTACGTAACATATTAACTTATTCTCAATACAAATGTTGAACAGGCTAAAACAATGTTATAAATGAATAAAAAATAGGTGTGCAACAACAGAGGACTTCCATTACCTGAGTACCTTACCTTTTACTCTGAAGTGGATATACAGTAATTAGATGAAAAACAAAGGACATACCATGAACAGATGCCACAAAATAGCTGCGTCTATACAACAACTTGATCGGAAAACGCACCGACGCTACTGAGCCTCACAAATGTGTCACTGAATGCACACAAAATCCAACGGACCTCACACAGGTGGTGGTCATTAAGGCTCTTCCTGGATCGACGACTGCAACCTTTGATTTATGCACAAAAGCCGAGCGTTTGAGGACGAGACAGCACAAACAGTTATGGCAGCAAAAAATAAAGAGATGAAAAAGGGCAGTTTCTGTTGTCCAGCCTTAAACACATTCACTGTGGCAGGTGGTGGTTGAAAGCGCAGAGAGTATTTGCCACAAAACTGAAGGTCATTTTTCCTTGGAAAAAGAATAAAAAGGTGTCACAGCTCTCAAAACTGACACACCCTCCTCTGCTTTGAGCCTCAACAGTCTGTCATGTTTTCTTTTTGCTTGATTCACAGGAGGAAAATAAAACTGGCAGTGTTGATGAATTCAGACCATCCTGAGACTGTTATGATTTGTTGAGCCAGTTTTTATCTGTACACACACAGCCGCGGCCTGGAGGTCACATGACCGTCTCCCTCTCCTCCTCGACCACCGGTGAGGGTTTCTCCTTCTCGCAGGGCCTCACGTGAGAAGAATGCTCCTCTTCGGGAATGTGGAGCTCCTGTCCCGACGATGGTATAGAGTTTTCTGACACTGAGCCATTCTTCACGTACCCGGGCAGGTTCCTGTGTCCGTTCACAGGCACCGGTCCCAGCCTCGTTGTGAGGTGGAGAGCCAGCGGTCCTCTGGCAGTGACGTTGGTAACACTGGTGTGTGATACCATAGGTCCATAGCTGTAAGTGTTACTGCCACTCCGGGCTTTTCTTTTGAAGTCCAGTGCCAGGGTCCTCCTGCTCCAGGACTTTTTGATCTCAGCTTGTACCTGAGAAGAGAAGAGTTATGTGGTCACATCACAATGTGAATATTATTCAACAGTTTGTTTGTTTTTTTTTTCTGTAAAAAGACCTTTGAGTTCTTACCTCTCCGTTGCAAAAACAGTATATAATTGCAACTAAAAAACCCTGAAAGAGAAAACATGACTGGTTTTATTGACATCATCCATGGGCGTTCAGTTCATCTACCTTTGACATGCATTTTATCTGTAAAACATTCAGATTGGACACTCTAAATTGACCAAAGGTGTGAGTGTGAGGATATGGAGGATAAAGCGACAGATGGACGAAAAACTGATATTTACTACGGCATTTTAAATCACCAGCCACCCTCACAACCTTTCTACGTCATCTTGATTAAGATCTACACAAAACCAAACACTTCAGCAATTCAATTATCAAACAATTGATCTCTCCAGATGTTTTGGTGTTTCATGTAAAAATGTGTAAAATCCCGACAAGGTCAATTGGGTTTGTTTATCTCAAATGGACACATTAATATGCATGTGTGACCCTCGGTGCTAAATGATCATTTCTGTCAATTCTACCGCAGCGGCTTTACCTGGAAGGAATTAAACAGCATCTCATAATGCATCTGGATCAGCCAGGGAACTCCAGACACTTCTGTGTAAGGCATGGCATTGAAAATGATGTAGTGGACACCAAACAGTGGCATCAGCACCAGTGTGGACTTCAACAGTTTCCTGTAACAGAAAGGTCCCAAAATATTGCATCTTACATTGAGCACACGACAAAACTGAAACACTAAAATCAAAAACTCTCTGTCTCTGTTTTTTGACTCTTGCTGGTGATGTCTAGCTTCCCTCGTGACCATCAGCACACAACAGATGGCAGTCAGTACCTGTACTGTTGTCTTGTGTCACACCTTCCCGCATTTGTTTCTCGCAGTTTCGTTGCCAACACTCTGATGATGTTCAGAAATAACATAAAATTAACCTGGAAAGAAAATAGAAACACAATGATTTGGGAAGCATGATCAACTGTCACCTGTGTTACAGGTGCGGTGAAGCACTGTCATTTTCCACACTGCAGGAAAAAAGGTTGAGTGTATACTCACCACCACAGCTGCCAGGATAGGCACTTGATAAATCCATTTCAAATTGCCCGCACTTAAGTCCCAACACCTGCAGCACACAAATAGCCACAAAACAGGGATCAGGAATACACTTTTTAACATTTCACATTTAACATTTTAAACATTCACTATTTTAACATGCAGTCAATTGTAAATAACTGCCAGACATTGAAAGTTATTCTGGAAAAATGGGCAAAAACACTGTTAAAGGGTTAAAGAGCTGCAGATTGATATGTATTGTTGGCAAAAAATAAATCAATATATCACCCTATGACCCCTCCCATCCATGTAAAAAAGCAAACAAAAAACCCCAGCTCCAACCACAAGTCATCAAAATATTAATTTAAAAGCACCGTTAAAGCATCGTTAAAGTCTTACAGTCATTAAAGCGTTGCCTGATTACCCTATATTTCTGATCTGGCGTTCAAATAAAGCTGCCGTCATGTTTAACAGCTTTTGCAGTTGTGGGAAAACTTTCCTTTAATAGGCAAACGGCATAAATAGTGCTTTATAATGGTTACATTTTGAGCAATATGGCACCCATTCAATAGCTTTTAGTCAAATGCCGACCATTACTTCTTGCTCCACACTACCAATTACTACAAAATGTGCAATGACAGAGTTGTGGATATTATCATTCTTGGTTTGTTTTCCTGACCAGTGAAGCCTAGGGTGAACGCGGACATGGTCTACTGCTCTGCTGCTGACGGAGAAGAGAAATATGTGGTTTAGTTCCACTGGACAGCTGCTGGATACCAGATTAGCCATAAGCTCTCAGCTCCTCACTCTTCACCACTGTACTGGACATTTGTGAAGACAGTAGACAGTTGGAAGACAGTTGTCTCCAAGCTCTGCTACAGTCAGACGTGGGAGGTGAATCAACCCTTTCCTTAATCTTTACTACAGGAACAGAATTCAATTTCACTATTTAAAACTTGTTGGATATGTGTGAAATGTAGCCATGCGTGTGTGTGTGTGTGCGTGTGTAAACTTCACAAAGGATTATTACTGACCCTGTTTGTAACCGCCCTCTTTGGCAAAAGAGATGTAATATTGTCATCACGTTTCTGCATTAAATTTTCACAAGAATAATGTCTGCATTATTTATAAGTATTACTCACTCTGTATCTGCAAACGTGGCTCTCACAGTGGCCCAGACTGTCACAAACATGGCTGGTACTCCTGCAAAAACAAAGGGGGAAAATGTTGCTTTGAAAAAAACATAAATGAAAAAAACGAAACAATATACAAATATATATAATTTGTTATAGGCAGGTAGAACCTGGGTAGCACAGCATCCACATTGTATGCGCTGTGCTTGTGTAACTCATACGCACAGTGTGTACAATGCAGGAACTGTGAAGCCCATATTAATGCAAATGTTAGTTTACACAGTTTCCATTGATTGCTGTTGATGCGTCTCTTGATTTAATTTCTTTAGCAAACTAATTACACCATCAAAAGTAAATAACTTATATTAGATCTAATTGTGGTACTATTTATATGGGCATGCAAGCACATAATGCAAATGAAACTCACCCCAGCCAATCAGTGTGAATCCCCACAGATACTTTCTGTCTGAGAAGAAGGTCATAAAAATGAGGCTGTGGAGGTACAGACCCTCAACAAGGATCCAGTAGTAATTGGTTGCCAGAAAGTACATGAACAAGGTCACAACCACCTTGCAGCCAATCTATAAACAAACAGCACACAAGAGGAGGAAACGGATCAATACACACCATGACAAATTGTCACAAACGTCACAAATCCAGCGCACACTTCGCAAAACACATTTTGTTTGTGCTGTTTCTTTTTTGTGAATTAGCTCCACAGTATCCAACACAAACACACAACATTTACATTCCAGTCACACGTCATGGAATGGTTGCAAATTATAGATTAGGGTAGATTAGATTATCTGTGCTGGAATACTCCACTGTCGATGACTGGATAAATACACACCAATATAACCTGAAATACATAATAGATCAGGCAGAAATCAGGCAGCAGCAAACGATTCAGAGGGCTGGGTGGACGTCATATGTCTCACTCATAATTTGTGCTGAAATATCTATTAACTCCCCCTAATCTGAATAACCTGCAGAGAACCAGATATACCTTTTATTAAATATCTAATAAAATGTATTTGTATATATATATATATATATATATATATATATATACACCACACACATATATGTATATATATATGTATACATATATATATATACATATATATATATATATATATATATATATATATATATACATATATATATATATATATATATATATATATATATATATATGTATATATATATATATATATATATCAGCTGGAGCCACTATCCCAGTTTTTGGGGTCTTACAGCCCATAGTGTTCCTATCCTATGTTCGTAGCTCCTCTTTCAGCCTTCTGTATTTCTCAAGCCTCTCATGCTCCTTCTATTTGATGTTGTTGTCACTTGGGATCGCGCCACATCTATCATCACTACCCTCTTCTGCTGTTTATCGACGACCACTATTTCCAGTTGATTAGCCACCACCAGTTTGTCTGCCTTGATCTGAAAGTCCCACAGGATCTTAGCCCTGTCATGTCAGATATTTATTTATTTGTTTTTTAATCTTGATTTTTATTTCTTGGGGACCCATTTATTAAATGACATTAAAAAACATTAGCAAATACACTATTGCTGCTGCATCACATCTCACATCTCTTGCATTTGAACAAAAGGAATTGCGTTGTTTTGTAGTGATAGCATGTGTGGGAGTCTCAGAAGCCCGTATTGATTAAAGCAGACATCGATTCAGCTTCAATTTGTCAACCCCCACATCATTATCCAGCTTCAGCCGTTACCACAGTATAGTCATGCAATGACAATTAAACCTAGCTCTTCCTTCTCTGCACAGACATATCCATATTATTTTCATCAATTTGTATGTGAAAAAAAAAAAACTACTAAAACAGGGGCTTTTGGTTATTATTTCACTGCATTAATGGAGTCAATGGAGGTATGTGACCAAATAATAATATACAGATATATATTATCATTTCTTCACAAAGCAAAAGTAAAATACGGTTGACAGGAAACCTTTTTAATTTTAATGCCAAATCCAGTGGCATTTTCTGACAGCCTATGACAGGGCGGATGTACAGTACATAAACAGCCATTACCACTAAGGCTTGATCCACATGGACACAGAACTTTCCCTATATGATCTATTTCTTTTCTGCTAAGGAAAATAACAACAGTAATTATAATAATGTTTTCCATAAACACAGCATTGTTTCAGGAAATGCCTTCCTACACACACCTACACCCCTCCCCCGAAAACAACTCTTAACGCTGTAGTACATATGCCAGGCCTGTAAGTGGTGCTATAACGCTGCTACATCAAATACACCAAAATCGGAGGTGAAGACGTGGCGCATGCACATAAAGCCTAATCTTGTTGGACAAGTATACATTACAATGTATACAATCATATGACAGAACGATTCAAGCCAGGAGAACTAGGAGGTTCCAAGTGAGCTGAGATGCTTCCTGTGTCGCTTCCTGTGCGACTTCAGACACACCGAACAATGCCGAACTGTAGATCAGTTGAAAAGACTTCCTCTAAATGTGTGTTAATCTTCAACATTTAGCAAATCTCAATGTTTAACAGAGGAGTCATGTATTTATAGTCAGCACTGCCGAAATAACTGCTTTGTTGCTCCACTTCACTAGTTTGTGTCGCGTATAAATCAACACCACGGCAGTTTTGTGCAGCCGTGCTATGGCAAAGACTTAAAACGACGTGCCTGATACCAAACTAAGAAGAGTCTTATACATAAAGTTTTACACGGATCAGCACTCCTACCTCTGACTGAGATTAGAGAAATCTAGCAGTGGCTCTACTTCACATGTAACCAGAACCACTGGTGGAGGTGACTGTGTGTGAGGCCTCCTTGAGACGGACATCTCTACATTTCTCAAAATATCCTCTCATTCAAAGGTTGTGCTTTTTGGAACGGTGTCCCCACCTTTAGTGAGAGATGTGCTCAAGCCCTGCAACGCTTGAAAAGCAGCTGTGGTAATGTGTGTAATGATGTGTGATGGGGTTTGTGCAACAGGTTTATGTGCATTTCCACCAGAGTGCAATATAATAATCAAGCACATATGCAATCAACCTTTAACATTAGCACTTTACTATCATCCAATGTCAGTGGCACTTTATTAACAGCAGTGCATGTATCAATATGTATCCGAGTATGTATGTATATGTATTTCCTACTTTATGTAACTTTTGTTTTTCTGTGAGCTCTCATGTTCTTATATTTGTGTTTCCCTGAATGTATTTCCATTTTTATCCTTGATGACATCAACCTGCCAACTGACTACAGGCGGGAATTAGTCTCAGGCTATAACCTGGCATGTAATAATAATAATAATAATAATAACAATACTTCATGCTAATTAAAACTGCTATACTGCTATCTTCTCGAGGATTGTGAGGGGGGCAGTGGATGACAGGGAAGTTATACACCCTGCAGAGCTCGCCAGCCCATTATACATACAAAGTATATGTGCTTAAGAGGTGTGGCAGTTAATTCTCTCAGTGATTGCCTCCCCTTGCAGATATGGTCGATTCTGCACTGTGCAGTGGCAGCCCATAATGAATGACTAATCAAATAATTGACAGGGTGATTGTAATTAAATTAAATCACGACATCAGTGAAGATACACAGTCCTTATACAGTATATAGTCCATACACACATATATATATATATATATATGTATATATATATATATATATATATATATATAGTGATATATATCACTCTTCTAGTCTAAAAGCTGCCCCTAAAAGCATACTACACGATGAATGCATTGTAAATGAATGGACAGCTTTTATAAAAATGCATTGTTGCTGTTTACTGCTTTACATCATTCACCCATTTCTACATATTAAGCCCCTCCTAAAATACATCCCATTGTCACACTGCTGTCAGAGCCATCAGGAGAAATGTGAGCTTCACTGACTTCTTGCCTAAGGACACTTAAAAATGTCCAGTGGAGGAACAAGAGATGAAGTCACTGACATTCTGAGTAACAGACAAACTACTCCACCTCCTGCACTTTGTTGGTGTGGGTTTACGAAGACAAAAAAAAAAAAAGTTGTACCCTGTACAAACAACCACTTTCAGTCCAGTGAGGCTGTGAACAGGATAAAAGTGTCGCACAAAATGGTTTGTTTGCACATGAACGCATGCATGAAATGTACACAGTCTTCATTAATTTTTTAACATTACTCAGTAAGTACTGAGCCAGAAAAAACTTGGCATCATGACAAACAGTACAATTTATTTGCTCCGGCACTGGAAAAGCAGGTGAGATGTCGCAAAATACCACTTCCTCTTTGGAAGGAAAAAGCATTAACGCCCAACTGCACAACAAATCAACTTAACTGTGCATGTAATGCAATCAGAGACTGACTATTTTTACTATGATTTCGCCTGGAAAAAAAAAAGATAAACAAAAACCCTGAGTAGTAAATTGAAGCACTTGGTTGTAGATACTTTCAGAGTGAGTAAATGCAGATTATTAAATATAATATATAGTAATATAGATATAGTATAAATGTCAAATATATGCGACATCAAGACAATAAACACCCAGCATTTCACTAGACTGCACATAGTGAGACATAGTGGTTTGACTGAATGAGTCAGGACAGGACATGAGCATGGTGGAGCATTTCACAGTGTCAGTGCATGTGAGACAACGTCACTCACTCACTCACACCGTCATGTACAGCTGTTCAACTGCTTTGATGCAAAACATGTAAATCATCCAGTCACACGGCAGCAACACAATGCATTCAGGTCTGTCGACATGGTCCAGACCACCTGTTGAAGTTCAAAGCCAACATAAGAACGAGGAAGAAAGGCCATTTTAAGTGACTTAAAGTGTGGCATGGTTGTTAGTGTCGGAAACTATTTGAGAAGCGGCTGAAATGTTGGGATTTTTACACACAACCCTCTCAAGAGTTCAGTGAGTGGTAGTTGATGCCATAGATCAGAGTGGCTAGATAGGTTGGACATGATAGAAACTACCAGACTCTGCAGACTCTCCAGAATCAGTGACACTACCAGTCACTGATTTGTTTTTCACAAGGTACATTTTGGTCCACTCTCTGTGTCGTTGTTACACAGACATGTACTGGTAATGCTTTCTGCATTCTCAAAACTATCGTTCTCATTCTTCACCTGTTCCATTAAATGAGCTGTAGAGGGAGTTGAGACTTTATGACTTCATCTCACTAAATGCCTTTATTCTCAGAATGGACTTATTCCGGCTTAAAGAAAGGTGAAATAAAAAAACTCACTCATTTCAATGCAGAAGGACAGCTCGGAACACACAGCATACCAAACCTCGAAGCACGTGGGTTCCAGCAACACTCACTCACTCACTCACTCCCTCATCTTCTATCATTTTATCCTCCACATGAGGGCCGCAGGGGAGCTCTGGTACCAATCCCAGCTGACATAGGGTGAAAGGCGGGGTACACCCTGGACAGTTCACCAGTCCATCACCGGACATGTTGTGTGAATCTATTACATATTATGTGAGCCAGTCAGTGTAGCAGATCAGAGCAGCTCTACTGTATATGAGGGGGGAGGGGAAGCACCTTGAATGATCCTAAACCTGCAAAGGTGATAAAAATGTGAAGTGAGAGGTCCTGCTGGAACCAGTCAACAGTGTGCAGCATTTGTTCTGACAGTTTGAACAGGGTCCAGAAATGATTTACTGAAGTGAGGTGGAAAAAGGCACCTTCTCACCCAGGAGGCTCCTTCAGATGTGGATCAGAAGTGAAATGTCTTTAATTATCTACAACTTAGGCTTTTAACCTTGTCTTTGACAAAACAGAACCTGGATGACTGTGATAAAACTTAACTATGCTATGATTTCTCCAACTGAAAACAACCAGCATAGGAAGGAATTTGATTTTATTCATTCAAGGACAGATCACTTGTTGATACTTTCAGTGTGTTTCGGCCGTGTTGTCTTACTTACAAATTGTGTTTTGTTGGCTGGCGGTGTCTCGGTGATGGACTTAAGGTCTTCCACTGTGACCCTTTCCATGTTCTCCAAGGATGATCCAGAGTATAGAACAATGTCCTTCACGAAAATACTGACAGCTCTTAGCATGTAGGACACAAATAGGTGCATGTGGATGTAGTTCCTGGTACAGTGTAGTCGTCTGGGGAGAAAACAAACATGAGACACGAGGTCAAAAGATCAATCCACTGAAAATGTAGTTTTTTTTTCTCGACGTGTGATGTGATAGACGTGATGTAAGTGTGTGTTTTTTCACACGCATACACTCACACACATTAATAATACTCAACCGAATGAGAACCAGCTGAAATACGCACTGACCATAACACATTCCTGAGAATTAGGGGCTTGAGATGCACAAATACTGAAATGCTCAAAGTGAGCTTTAAAAATAAAATTGCAAGCAATTTGGGAAAAAAAACATGCACATTTCCTTTCTGACAAACATCCTGTCTGAGAGTTTACCATGAAGTGGGCCTTAGAGGCTCAGTTAGAGCTGGATCAATATCTGCAAAGGTTATTTCATTAGAGAAACAAGTTAAAAAGTCGGTATGGCTTTTTTACTTCATTCCAATTAAAAACTCAAACTAGAACATTTAATAAATGTCAGAAATAAAATATTAAAACAATCCCTGACTATTCAAATGATTATTTTGTCTCCAATACTATCTATTGAAGGCTTGATAATGAACTGAATGTTTGACAAGCTGCCCAGCAAAAGACTATTGATTTTGACAAAAACTAATCTGGTGTACTTTTCCCAAGTGCAAAATGCTCAACACAACTGCTAATTTGAAATATCGCTTTTCTCCCCCTAGAAAACATTTATGAGCTCTCCTGTCTAAAAGCTGACATGTTGAAGGGGAGACATGGCTAGAGTGCAGTGGAGCACAGTGCCAGAATGTCAGTTGGGCCCCTGGGATAACTTATTAAAGTCATTTGGCCCATAGATTTCCTGGTGCCAGTTGGGAGCTTTCCTAAAGCCTCCTGACTGCCTGCCTGTACAGTGAGTCACACTGGTGAGAGCATTAGTGAACAGCACCTTCACATTAATTCCTGTCACTACCTGCTCTCAACAAAATATGCAAATAATGACCTGAATTAATCAGCCACAAAAGAAGACGAAGAAACAAAAACATTTATTCTTATTACTTATTTATCTATATGTTCCAGTAGGACATATAGACACAGCATTTGTAGCTTAAGAAATGCAATTCTTTACACTTGGTGGAATTACAAAATCAATATCCAAGCGAAAAAACTGAAATCAGCATGAACATACCAAGGTAACTAAAGATTCCTTGTGAAATGTAGACATATGATAGTCTGTTTAAAACTCAAAGTAAAGGTCTATGGTCTGATACAGTTTGCATATTTCATGTTACATATTTCATGCCACAACACTGCAAATTGCACGACTTCATGATGAAGCCACCTTTTTTTCCATTAAGTCCTCGCATGCTGATGAAATAGGCGGTCATCCTGCATCGGTGTCCTTCTCTTGAGTGTTTTCATTTTCAGTGTCTGATCACAAAAACCTAGTGACGGCATTCACTCACCGGAAATATCCCAAGATGATCACAGCCACCATGAGTGATCCTAGAGAAATGGAGTACCCCACTGTGTAGATGAGATACAGACGGTGAAACACCTCCTGTTGGAAGAAGATAAATCGGCTTGAAAATCTCCAACTGGTAACATAAACATTTAATATGTTATTCTCTTTTAAATATGATCACTTGGAAAACTCATCAATAGGTTTGATCTCTCCAGGACAGTGCCCCCACCCCCACCAGCTCAGCTGCTTTAACCACACGATTCCCCTGCACCAGTCTGTCCTTCACACCTACCCAGGTGAGAAATGAGCTCAGGGAGATCAAGGTGAAGAAGGCTACGGGTCACCACAACATTGACTCCAGACTCTTCAAATCCTTTGCTGACCAGCTGTGCAGGATTATGAGGATCGTCTTCAGCATGAGCCTGAAGCTGGGAAGAGTACCACAGCAGTGGAAGACATCCTGTGTGGTACTGGTGCTAAGGACACCTTCCCCGATGACCTCAGCAGCTACAGGCCGGTGGCACTAATACCCCACTAGATGAAAACCATGGAGCAACTGGTCCATTTTCACCCCATGCACTGTGAAGATCATGTTTTCAGCACTTCTGAAGGACACAGTGGATCTCCACCTCACATCCTGGATTTGGAACATGGCCGTCTGCAGTACGGTAACGGTTCTCTCTTACAGTTCTCCCTCCTGTCACCTGCAGAAGTTTTCTGGTGACTCTGCAATTGTCCACTTCTTTACAGATGATGACAACAGGGAACTGATGCAGGATTTTTTAGAATGGCGCCTGCAAAACTGCCTCCATATAAATGTGGGAAAAGCTAAAGAAGTGGTGACAGATTTCCACAGGACTGAAGTCTTGTGGATTGCAGGGGGTGCTCCTAAAGACCTTCTACGACTCTGTGGAGAAATCAGTCATCTTTTTGCAGTGGCACCTCGACAACACACAGGATGAGGCTGGAAAGAAGCTTGTAAGAGAAGCCAGTTTTGTCCGAGGACGCCCACTAACTACGTAAGTGGCCATGGAGTTTTCCCTCAATAACCTCAGAATTATTGCTTATTAGTCGTAAGTAAGGAAGCTGTTGTATATGAATTACAATCTCAACATGCTTTGCTTAGTATGGACTTTATAAGGTAGTATCACAAGAATATACTTTAGATTAGGGAACATGTGTTGGTTAATAATTAGTAGTGATCAAGCCTACAATGTCCCCACTAGTATGGGGAACATATTCTAAGTAACAAAGACTTAATTTAGAGTTATTTGGACACTATTAACACTTGTAGTTTTGTGTTTTGTTATGTAAGAACAGACCATACTCATTAGGTGTTATTAAGGGAGAATAACTATTCTTGTGATACTACCACCTTATAAAGTCCATACTAAGCAAAGCATATTGAGATAGTAATTCATATACAACAACTTCCTTACTTACTAATAAGCAATAATTCTGAGGTTATTGAGGGAAAACTCTTAGTTGGTGGTTTACTGGTTGTATAATAAGGCCATGCAGAATAAGGCATTAATGTGAAAATGCACATATAATATTTACTACCTTTACCTTCCCCATACATTTCTCAAAAGTGGGACTAATAAAGGACTATCTGATCTTATCTTATCTTAAATAAGCATTTTGTTTAAAGAGAGGATTTTTTTTTTCTTTAAAAGGTGAAAGCAGATATACACAAAAACACATTAGATCTGAAATAGTTACACTCCACTGCCCACTTCTCCCAAAGCATAGCTTCAAAATACATTAACCTCACTGAGTTTAAAAACAAATTAGCACCTGGTAGCAGAAATATCTCAAGTACTATAGGAAACAGCATTTGACATGGGTGATGGGCTAGTTTGGGATAGTTTGATCTACTAACAATTAGCTTGCAGCCTGAGGACAAAGTATAGAGAACTATTAACTAAATCCACATTGATGAGGCCGAGTTCCCATGTGATGTAACCAAATACTGCACTGCTGTTATCATTTAGCACCGGGCTTCTGCGCCAAAAAAAAGGGGGTGTCTAAGATGTGGTGGTGGTCTGCGGTGTGGCAGTTGTGCTGTGTGGGGGCTTTCCTTCATGCATATGTCTTTGTCATTAACTGCGACCACTCTCTCAGAGGCCCATCAGCATAACACAACTGAAAATAGAAAGAAAGAAACTGAAGGGCTCCACAAACGAGGTTGTGCCCCTCATCATCTGTACCACATTTAAGGGGGAAGAGGAAAATGCATACTGGACATCTGATATTTGTAGCATTTCATGGAAAAAAAGTAGTGAAATCCAAACAATGACAGCTTTCACAGTCGTCGGCCAAACGTAGGGGTCACACTTAAAACACACTTAGTTGCATACACTGCGGTTTATTCAACAACAGAAAAGACGAGCAAAAGCCTGTGGATAAATCATTTAGTCAGGAAGTTTAAATACATGAAGGAAGACGCAGCTGCTGTGAGATAATCCCTGTGTTACTCTGCCTGAATCATTTTTGACTGTCCGCGTGTGCTAACAGCGCAGCCTTGTTTCGTTCATCTGCCCAAAACAAACGCACAGCCTGTCTGAAACAGAGAAGCCAACTCAACTGGAACTTCTGCAAAGTGCATATGATGACGTTGCATTAACATTTGTGAACAAGACATTGTTTGTTTCCCTCAGGCTCATTGCTCTACTTTAGATTTGAAATAATCATATCAATCTAAAAGGTCAAGTTCATAAAGTAACTTGCTTTATATTCATTTGATTCCTAATCAAGCTACACGGGTTTAGATGAACTGCATTAGTGTGATGCACAGTTCATCAGGATGAATTATTGAACTTCTTGTGAGTAATCTTGATTAAGAAAATAGTTATGTTTATATTGTTACAGTGTCTAACTGCTACAAACGGCTGTTAAAATAAAAATAATGTACATTCTTGCTGTTTTTGACCGTCTTACAATCCTCAGGAGTCCCATTCATCAAACCCCCCACACAATGATATAGAAATGCAAATGCAGCAGGGGTCACAATTATCTCAACAGGCGCTGCACTGTAATGCCTATGTAAGCGCTTTGCTGTATTGGTGTTATTTGCTGTAAGATCCACAGCTTGACTCTCACATGCTGATTATGTTTGGATTTTATGTTACATGTGGTTAAGCTTTGTGAAAAAGTCGTGGCTTCAGATTGTTCATACAGGAGTTGAGTTTCAGTTGGAGACATAGTGAAGTATGAATGAGCGGGGAACTGAGAATCATGTGAGGCTAATTATGCTTTTTTTTTTTCCCTCCTCCACAAATCTCTTCCACAATGATTCCACAGTACGTGGCCTGTGCTAAGCTTCTGTTAATAGCAAATGATTTGAAATGAGCAACCACTGCATTACATAATGCCACAATACACAACAGCGGAGCAAGAGCTACTCGTGGGACATGTATGAACATTGGCTGTAACGCTCTAATTATGCGAAAAACTTCATTCATGATTCCTTCATCTGTCACAGCAAGTGACAAGAAATAAGACAACATCACTTATTTTCTTTTTTCAGACAATTTGAGAATGTCAGATGAAAAATAAGACATATGCTGTTAACCCCAAAGTACATTTATACCGTTACTTTCCATCTGGTTCAACTAAAAACACACTACAGTAGTAAAAAACTACAGAGGCAACATTTTGTGTTTCAGACTGTGACATTTCTGTCTGTCATCAAAGGAAGGGGAAAATGTTTTTTCGGTTGGTTAAAAAAAAAAGAAAAAGACTTGACCTGCAGAGCCCCGACTCAAACCAATCAAACACCCACAGGAGAAGTGGGATGAGTTGGAGCTTAAACTGCAAGCCAGGATTTATCAGAAATTACCCATAACCCACCGCTCCTGTGGCTGGGTTGAGAGCAATGTCACACTTGATTGTGATGTTGTCATGTTCCCATTATTTTGAACACTAAATAATGTTGAAATGTACAAGTTTAAACTTGCAATATCCATCCCTGCAAACAGTCATGACAGACAAAAGTCAGGATTAAATAATTCTTAGTTTCCAGTGAGTGGAAGCTGGATTTGAACTTGAGCTGTCTCCGTCTCATAGCCCTAACATTGAATTAAATATAAGTGTATTTGCACATTTGTACATTACCAAGGGCAAGTCAAACATCACTTTCATTTACGAAAGTGACTGAAATTACGGGGTAACATGGTACAATAGTTGTCTAATAGTCTGAAACATCTTAAGTGTGGCAATTGCTATTCATTATCATGGAAGAAGGCACAGTGAAGATGTAATTTAGCATGTAAATGGACATGAGACGATCTTACCTTTTCATGGCTGTGGTTGTAATGGTAGAGGAATTTTGCACATTCGTTATAATTGGCCCATGTCTTGTTGATTGAGGCCAGCTCCCATGTTCCATTGTTGTCACAACGGCGATAAGCGAGTCCTGGACATGAAACAGAAATGTATCTTTAATCACTAAAAGTGCTCTTTGGCAGCCCACTTACAAATCATCAGCTTGTCTTTGATTTAAACTTGCATAATTGTATCAGTCACAAAAGATGTTCATGTATGCTTTCATACATGCTTCAGGGTTTCAACTGCTGCGTGCACTCAGGGCCAGACCTACCTCTGTGGTTGAAGTCATAGATATACTCTGGACAGGCGGTGGATACGAGCTTTCCCGGAGGCCCTTCTGGCCAACACACAATGCCATCCCATTCTGGTGAGCAGAAACCATCTGCAGAGACAAAAGCAGTGATGACATTTAAAAGAGCTTGTGGTTGGTGCCAGAATTACATTGCTATGGGAAGTTTAAGAAGCACAACTGCACAGAGCTGACCTTTTTCACACGAACAACTCACTTCCCATACAGCACATGCTGTATTAAAGATTTTTGTTTGTTTACTTCTGGTGTGCGCTGACCTCTGAGATGGAGCGACGTGAGGGATTGTTAGGTTTCATTTTCAGTAGATGAGTGAAAGAACCATAGATAAAACAAAGTCACAGCACAATTTATTGACAAAGGCTGGAAGTTGCGATCCTTTGCCTTGACTGTCCAAAAAAAACAGATGCGAACTAATTGCGGAGACCTGCGCAGAGGAATTCCTGGACGTCGCCAACAAGTCCGAAAGTAAGTGGCAAACTAACCACTCCAAGCACTGTATTTAAAAAGAAAGATACAATTAAACAATGGGGTCTCAAGACAAATCTAATCTAATGACAGCCCGAGTAAATAATGATAAAAAACTGGAGAATCTTGCCACATTTCTCACTGAAGCAACTTAATCACAGACCAGTGGGGAAACAAACTAAAGATCGGCCTTTCATTTAAGACCTAGACTTTTAATTTGAACCCCTTTCAATCTAAACATCTCATCAAATAACTGAAACAGATACACGACCATGACCTGCTGATGTGATAACACTCTCTCCATCTCTTCTTGTTTTCACAGCGGCGTTTCTCCTCATCCCTTTCATCTGTTATGGTCACTATACAGACTCCAGTAAAACTACTATAAACTATTATATCCAGTGACCATAGATTATGTCATCATTATTATTATTATTACCATGGCGTTAATGGTAACCATGCCTTGTTTAATTTTATTAATGTTAAATCATTGTACATTAAAGTGTATGTGTATGTATTATTAAGTATTACATATGTGAATATAACTATAATGGAGGAGTTCTTACTGTACTTATATATCTGAGGCTTTAATGGTGGCTATAAATAAAACTATTATAAAAAATTCTGCTGTCCTTTACAAACTAGGACAGTTGCATGAACTAAACCGTAAATAGGTCTACATGTTAATTAGCTCTAAAGAGCAAAGCTTGTAATCTATGTCAAGACTGTAGATAAGAGCTATTTATCGCTTTTGTTTGAGAACATACATATTTATCCACTCCGCCTTCTAATATTGTGGGATCATTTTGACTTGGTCATTTCCCAAAACTCTAATAAGAAGTCTTGTGTGTTTGTTGGCTTGAGCAGATCTGAATAGCTGCAGTGTTGTTGATGACACTGCATTGTTTTTCTTTCATAGAGACAGATTCAATTATTCCATGAGACATTGAGCGCATTGTAAAATCCTCAATAGTCTATTACTGAATTGTCCCGCCCTCTTTCTAAGACAATGTGGCTTTTGGAAATGGCCAATCGAACTTCAGTTGGGATCATGAGTTGTAGGAAATGTCAAAAAAAAAAGAGCAAATCTTTGCATTTGTGTATCTTGATCAGTACAATAATTACAATTTTACTTTACAAAAAACAACTTAACGGGCAATTGTAACAAATACTAAAAGGCCCACAGTACTAAGTAGTAATAAGAATAAGAATATAGTCATAACAGCAACAGTAACACTTAATCCCATCTCCTCTGGAAAGCCTAATCACAATCCAGATTTGAGGAAATTCGACTTTTAAAACACATTTTAACTTTTACTTCACACATTTTGTTTACAGGATTGGCCAGCAAAAGAAAACAATTCAAGGAATTTTGATAAATCAATGAAAGTCGAGAGGGTTTTTTTTAGATTGTGGTGACAAATATTTAAGTGTAAGAGTGTGTTTAAATGTTCGAGGAACTATTTTAACACAAACTCTTTTTTTTTCCTGTTACTTTCTACAGGTCCGCGCGATGACTGGTATGGGTTTTACGGAGCATCGCAAAACGTTGTGACATCTATTTTCACTGAGGGAAGCACGGGATTCTGTAATAATGTGTCTATACTTAGTTCAGACAAAGAGCTGCAGGTTCAAAGGGAAAAGAAATCTGTTTTGGAGCACAGAAACCCTTAATTGTCAGCTAAACTGTGGATCTCAGTCTTGTGTTAGTGGGAGCAAAATCCCTTTCCACACAGATTCCTGGCAATAGTCGCTCTTATGGTTTTGGCATTTATATTGTATTATTGAAAACAGCTGCCCCACTTTGACCACTAATAAGTAGCTGAGGATAAAACTAAAACTATCCTCTCTTTGCAGTAGATCCATTATTTTCTCATTCCTGTAATCAAACTTACAAAGAAACATCTGAAGCAATGACGACATGCTTTTTATTTGCCTGTCACTCGGAGTAGAAAATTAAAGAGCAGACTGAGTGGAGCTGACTGATTCCTACAGAACTCTGTTGGGAGAAACACAACGTTTAGTTTTGAAAATCACACTGACCACACATCCTGGAAGTAAAGCAGAATTGCTGTTCACTTTTACCCTAGCTTTTATTACCATAGGACCACCTACAAACAGGCCTAAATTGAACAACGAAAACACACGTATATATATATATATATATATATATATATATATATATATATATATATATATATATATATAAATATATATAAAATTTCCAGTAAATTGCTTGACCACGATTTAAATATAACTGTAACTATAAGGGGTTTTGGTTTAAGTGATGTCACTGGGGTTTTTAATATGGTTTTCATTCCCCCGACTCATTTTGTTCTGACCTGCAGATGTCAAAACACATATTACACTTTCTCCTGATACATGCAACCTTTTACAATGATTGCTGGTGTTATTCTACACCCAGACCACAGGCTTGAAGGCTGCGCTATTTTCACACTGCAAGGTCTGGGGCATCAAACCCACATCCCTCCACTGTCTTCTCCAGGCAAACCTCAGTGCTTCCCTCAAAGAAAACCTTGTCTCAGTCGCGTAATGGAGACATTTGTGTATTTAAAGCACAAATGAGAAATAAAAACAAATACATAAAATGCTGAATTGCAACCAAACCAAAGTCTCAGCCTCACACGGGACTCCCATCTTTTTTCAGTGAACCTGAAACTGCACGATCGATTGATTGCGCTGAGCAAATCCTACATTTCACACTGGTGGGGTTTTAAAATAATCGTCCCTCCACATCTCCCATAATAGTTCAAAAAACCACAAGCTTACAGCGCCAGAAAAGAAAAAAAAACCCTCTGGGGGTGGTCAAGGCAGGACAGAGGCAAGACAAACACAGATGTAAAGCCAAAGCACCAAAAAAAAAGCACACTCGTCGCTATTCTCCCAGTTTACCTCAACCCACAGCTTCAGTGTTATACCACAACACACGATGATTTGAAAAAGAAAAAAAAAAGAAATGACACAAGAGTGGAATGACCACTTCAAGGAGCCATGCTCACACGGGTCATCGGGAGGCAAAAGGAATGCTCTTTGAACTTAATCTCAAATCTTGACAGTCTCCATAAATTTATTTTACATCACAGCGATGATCTCCACATCGCTTAATTACAAACAGACAACCAGAAGAGATGATGACGTTCCAATCAAGTGAAATCAAAGCATTGTATGTGCCATTATGTTAAAAAGAAAAGAAAAAAATGACTCTGATCAAGCCTGAGTAATGAGCACATATGTGCTTATCCAGGCATACACAACAACTGCACTGAAACCTTTTATTTAATAAGGTAATGTGCTTATTCTAATTCCTTCAGCTGTAATGTGATGGAACCGACATGTGCAACCTTCCAAAAGAGGTCAGGAAAGCGTCACCACATGCAAGATGAGTCAAGCTCAGGGTGTGACAGCGTCAGCAGGTCAGCTCCCATGTACCCCTCAAACAACACCTCAAGCCTCTCACTGATTTGCCAGTCGCTCCTGTCCTCAGAAATGCACCACGGAACAAATTATACAATCGTTCATTCAAAACATTTTCAAAGGTCTATTTTGTGACTTCTGTGCAATTATTGCTACCTTATATCACTACTAAATATTTGATATAAAATTAATCCCAACTTTGACTCAACAACACATAAGAAGACGAACATTCATATGTAATTGCATATGAATGGATTCAATTGGTGTTTTTTTTTTTTTTAAACGATGTGCTCTTCATGTCTAAGTGTACTGAAGACTGAAATTAATAATTTGCGTTAGTCAAATTCACTGTCTAAGCAATACAATATAAGAAAAAGGAAAAGGAAAGACAACTGCAGATGTGCTTGGAGGTGACTGCTGAAGTGTGACACAGTCACTGTGGCGTGTCACCGGTGATTAAGGTTGATGTGGTCAGATGAACAACACACACTCTCATCTGAGAGAGAGCTAATGTATGAATGCCTGCTCTGCTTTTCATTAGTGTCCGTGACCACCGTGTAAAAAGTGCAGGGTTGTTATATAAATCCCGGGCATCTTACAGAAGCTGCTGTCCGGCGCCTGCACTTCTCAATAGTAGCATTTCTGTCAGTTTCTTAAATCCAGTTTGAGATTTGTGGATATTTATCAAAACCATGAAAAGTTGGGGAAATACCACAATAGGACAAAGTAACTACAAGGGATGGTCAACAAAGGTTTCCTGTGTTCTGAGCCTGGAAGTAAACATTTTTAATTATGTGTTTCATTTACAAGGGGTATCGTTTGGAGGGTCGAGGAATTCAACGTGACCACAGCACACTGGGGTTAAAGAGAAAATAATACGATTGGTTTGACTATGGAATCCAAAATCCTCCTCTGAACAATCAACTGGGAAAATGACAGTAACCACAATGAGATAGAGTACATGCTGGCGTCTGTTGGAAAACTGGTGCTCTCAAGACACCCATAAATACACAAATACACCCCCAGGAACAGCTTAGATCCCAGCGTCTGGAAAGCCTCGGGGAGGACAAAGAAAACAAAGCAACATTTTCACATGTAACCACTTAAAACTACACATTCAGCTGAAAGAGTGGGCATACTCAGTCAAAAACATCATTTGTTTTCTTGAGTCCTACGAAATCACATTCCAATCTATCACAATCAAGAACAAAGCTGTTGTCACAGTGTGAGACATTCTCACTTTCACTGTTGCGGTCACTGGCTTCTACAGCTGATTGTTGTGCTATTAACGCCTACACTTTCTGATAAACTCCTGTCTGTGTTGCCATGCTGGTAGTCAAGGTAACCCCTGCATTGTATATTACATGTATTTCAAATCTGAGCTATACGTAGTTCTGTTCTGTGCAGCCCTTCGGGTATTTATTGCAATCTCCACTGAACCTCTCCCTCTAGCTAGAATTCATCAGAGATCTTGCTATGGTTGAACACATAAAGTTCTATTTTGGGGAAAAAAAAGATTCAGTCTCCTTTGAGCAACCGATACAAGAAGCTCCTAAATCAACCTGTTGCCACAGTGGAAAAGCCCTGGAAACATAATCAATGTAATTGAAGCGGGACACTGCCTTTGTATGAGCCTGTATCTCAATCTCACGCATCCAGCAAAAGGGGTTTCATTTAGTTTTCATATTGCAGTCACCTCTCTCGGACCTCTACCTGTGAGTAAATGAGGTTTTTTGGTCAGTAAACACAAACCATGATTGACAGGCTTATTGATTCCATTATCTGTTATCTGTCCAACATGCACGCTCATTCAGTGAGGAGATTTCCCTGGCAAACACCCATGTCTTTGTCAGTCTATTATGTCATTACACATATTAAATTCTATGGGTGTAGATAATCCTTTTTGGCAAAAACATTGGATTAGCAGCAAAACAGCATGATAACATAGAAACACCTGTAATATTCTCTCACATTACTGGGGCTCTTTTAAAGATTTGTACAGAAATGGTTAGACAGTGGTTTTAGCCCTCTTATGACCATCATGATAACCAGGCCACCTGGATTTATTTGGATTCAGTTAAATGCCAAATCCTGTCGACGACATTGATGAGGCCATGATATTTCTTCTAATGCCACCATAAATGTGGATAGTTGTGTAATTTGGCATAAGGCAACCACGTTTCGATTTCAACATATTATGAGTAGACACCTTTATCCGCTTAAGATGTTCTTCATCCATTCATTGTCTACCAGTTAATCCTCCACATGAGGGTCGCGGGTCACTGGAGCCAATCCCAGCTGACGACGGGTGAAGTGAAGAGTGTTCAGTCAACATCAGCCTGTTTTTGGACTGAGGGAGGAAGCCCCGGAGAACATGCAAACCCCATGCACAAAGGGGTTCTGACTGGGTCGTGAAGGCAACAGTGCTACCCGCATTAAAGTGCTAATTATTAAATGTCAGCGTGCAGTGGCACAGCAAGTCCTCTTTCAAATGGAAGGTTGTGGGTTAGATTCCCAGCTCCATGAGTCTACAGGCTGACGTGTAAAGACACTTAACCCTGCTGATGGCTGTGTCAGTAGCATGTGAATGGGTATGAAAAGCGCTATATAAACAGAGATGATTTTAAGGATGCCAGGATTAGCGTTGTGTTTGACTTTTTGACTTACCAGGGACCTTGTGCTTTGACTTAATGGAACCCTCGCACTTCTGTTTGGCTTTGAACAACAGGCCAATCTGTTCCTCTTTGGTGAGCACGTCATCTGCGTAAACCTGTGAAAAAGGAAACGATGACAGGGTTAGAGAAATCAGTGTAACTGCAAAATGCACGACGTGACAAGAAATCCACATCTCCAATGCTAATGCTTTAACGATTACAACATCAACACGAGGGGTTTGTGATCCCACCAAAGATGCACATTTGCAGACGCAACTGGATCTAAAGCAACTGTCCTGAATTCGAATAAGAGTGTGCATGAAATGAATCAGTTGGCTGATATCCAGCTGTTTCAAACACCCTAACCCTCTCTACATCCCTGGTCATGGTGCTGCAGACAGCACAATCTAAATTCCCCCCAGTAAAAATACTCCTAGAAACATACACAAGTGAAAATTTCTCAAATAGAATATGAGTAAAAGTGACAGCGTGGCCTGGAAGGTATGTGTCTAGGAGGTCAGAATAGATTGTACTTTCAAAGTAACAGTTTCCCTGTCAAGTGTTTAAGAGCTAATATTTTTCTATGTCTTAACAGAGCAAGTGTCACAATCATTTTCCTTGAATTAATCATATTCATCTCACTTGGTCATTGTTCCAGGTTGTATCCTTGTGGTACACGGCAAGTAATCAGACATGACAAGATTATAACATGAACCAAAACAACCGTTTATTTCCAATATTCCCTTACACTTAATATTTTCCCAGCTTTTGAACATTGTGTGTGAGTGTGGCGTGGTAGCTCAGGTGTGGTTTTCCAGTCAAGGAAACATTTTCCATTTCCATTCTAATAAGTCACACTGACTGGCCCGCTGTTTGCCTACGGATCACTTTTGGGCAATGACAAATATGACTGTATTAAAAATGACCACATTTATTTTTAACAGAGTGTGACAAGGAAAGTGGAAATAAAAACACACACATTTGAGCTTTCATGGTGCTTTAAGGCATGCTGCAATATGCATCTACAGACTGAAACACAAACTACCATGTGTGCCTGGAGAGGTACGGCTAAAAAAAACAAAACAAATGTCCTGTCTTGTCTTTGTGGTTCAATGATGCAGCACAAATAGTACAAATGAAAGACAGACGTTCACTCCGAGCACTTGACTCCCTGACTGCAGCTGCAACTGTCTGCTTCAAACACAGATCACACAGCTGGATGTAAAAACAAATCTAATTCATGTCGGGGGCCTGTT
Source organism: Solea senegalensis (assembly GCF_019176455.1). NCBI lineage: Eukaryota > Metazoa > Chordata > Actinopteri > Pleuronectiformes > Soleidae > Solea > Solea senegalensis. The sequence goes on from NC_058021.1 coordinate 15,520,868, forward strand.
TGGATTGTAATGGTAAATTCTGGCAATATCAAAAACATGCACTGGGGAAACATGCAGAGAATAAAACATTAGACGGAGGAAGGGGAGGTTAAATTTACACACAAGAAAAAAAGCTGAATAAATGCACCACACCACACTAATTATTTGCCTCTGATTTGTCCACGTCTCCCTAATGAATCAGCCTTCAAAGCCAATTAGAAGGATTATTACTCCACTTATTAGTACTCATTATCTAGCAGCTGCAGACAGAGTAAATGATGGTAGGACAGCAACAAACAGTATTAATTCTGTCAAAAAAGTATTCACTCACTAGGAAGTTCCTGCTTATGTTAGTGTAGATGTGCCGCACATTACGCAGCATCCATTTTTGAAGTGGGTAATGCTTAAAAAAGACGTGACAAAGCCACTGCTGCAAAGCAAACGTTTGGTATTTTCCAGACTTCTCTGGTACCGGTCTAAAAAATCCGGTTAACTATCTAAGAAAACGTCTAAATCTGCATGCAGACGCAAGAAGTTATTTGGGAACGAAGGCGTGTATACATTGTCTCTGGTGTGAGTGCGTAGTTCCGTGATCTTAAAATGAGACTGTAAATACCAAGCTGTCATGGTTTTGCTGCACACAAAACCATAATACCTCAATCCATCAATATTTTCACTACTCGCAGCCCTGAAATAAGGATGTCCAGTCTGGGAGCTGAAAAGGGTTACAGATTGAAGACGTTTATGGCTTTGCACAGTAAACAACCACAGATGGAACAACATTTGACCGCAGGTGAACAAGGATAGATACTACCTGTTTACTGTGCTAACTATGCCAATATAGAATATTCCACTGACAGCTCCAGCAGACGTTGACACTATTTTCATTGGTGTTACTTCAGGTGAAAGCTTAACCAACAGGAAACTATAGAGACAGTGAATCTGGATGCCCGTGCTCCAAACTGGAATAGTCCACATTTTGTTTTCATTAGTGGATTTTCGCAGTTTAAAATGGAAATAAATTAGATAATAATATGTTATATGTGGCTATAAATCAAGGTCATTTCTTCATAGTGGTTTGAAATGTCAGCCAGTTGTGCCTCACTCTGAAACGCTTTGTTCAGCTCATTTCTACAGCGAGTGAGAACATTGTTCCATCACATTAAGAACAAATATCTTAACCTTTGCGGCACAAATCAAGCCACTGTGAAACATTAAACTAAAATGAGGCATGTAGATTCAGTTTTTTCTACTTCTTCTTCTTCTTCATCTACAGACCTCTGCTTGCAGACATGTAGAAGAGTATCATTTACAGTTTTGAGAAGAGAGTCTTGGGTAATAAGTGTGCCCCCTGATTATTTCTGAAAACTATTCCTCTTCCACTGGCCAACATCCAAACCTCCAATGTAAACACAACCCTCACGGGGAGAAACATGGACATTCTTATTTACTGCATATCATTCAAAACACAGTGTTCTTTTTGTTAAATGCTTTTGAGCGTGAGCCAAAATGAAAATTAGAAAAATACACACCATGTAAATATGTGTGTTTTCATCACCGCTCGCTAGAACACAAACTCAATAAACCACAAGTTTCTATTTGTCTTTGCAAACTGTGGCTTGATGACTTAAACTGCAGCTCTCTGCGAGGATATAAGACCAATATTGAGAGAACTGTATTTAGGCTGCTGTGTCAAGACAGTGTGGAACCGCCGTGACTAAATACTGACACTATACACTATGAGAGTAAAGGCACCTTTACAACTTTGTTTTGCTATTCTAATTCCAGCACTTGCACGTACATGAAATTATTTTAGGTAACCAAATGTTGTATTTAGTAATAAAAGATTAACTTGTCTAGTGCCACAGATGAATACAGTCAGTGTTCGTTTGTTGATTCTTACATTTTTTTTTTTCAATTCAAAAAAGAAAAAGAAATTGTGCCAACTCCTGTGGATAGACGCCATGCATACATTGAGTGGAGACAGAAGGTTTACGGTACATTACCAACAGTCTTGATTGTGGACAAACTTATGCATTTTTATTTTTTTTTTTAATCAAGGAAGTTGTGGTTAACCAAAGTCATTTCCTGAAACTGGAGCTTACAAGGTTGACTTTCATTAGAAAGCACAAAACATAAAAAAATAGTCTAATTCTGTGTAAATCTACAATAGAATTGAACTAAAAGTTTAGCCCAATGTCCTTGAAAAATACGAAACGTTACATAATAACAATTCACCATCGTGCTGGTTCCATCAAGGGCTGCAACCATTATTTGAATAATGAGGCTTTTTTCTAATTATAAAAACAAGCTTCCTGATTTTTCAGCTTCTTAAATGTGAATATTTTCTGGTTTCTTTGCTCCATATAAGCAAAAAATCATTAAAAACAAAACGGAGTAATTTTGGTTTGTGCACCAAAGAAGACATTTCAGAACATTATTATTTCCACATTCGACCCAATTTTTCAAAATTTTCTGGCATATTACAGACCAAACAATACTTGTGAAAATAATCATTACTTGTAGGCCTAGATCCAACTACCATGTTCAATTGGTAACATCTAAATGACTGAAGTTAATTCAAACTAATATAAGACACGTGTCTTCCTATAACCTCCTAAATTAAGTTTTACCAAAATGTATCAGCCATCTTCTAAACCACAAAAAGCAATCTTGTGACAACAGCCAAATAAAAACAATTGTTTTTGTGCCATAATTAACATAGTTTTACAATAGTAGCTAAGAGCTGCAACTATTTGAAGTTACAATATCATCTTTTCACGTGTGAGATAGCCGTTTTTAAAATATTTTTATAATAGATTGGATTCTCAACTCGAATAGAGAATCTGTGAAGGTGATGCAACTTGCTGTAATTTGAGAGACAATTACCCAAAAATATCACTTATGACAGACCGCAGTTAACTGAATCAGATAGGAATCCTTCCATAGGATGCTTTAAGTGATAGACAGTAAAAGATGAAGGATCTTTTTAACTTACCAAGGAAATCAAAAGTGCGATTTAATTATAGTGATGGGGGAAGTTATGATGTGCTTCACAGAGAGGTGGCTAGAGAACAACTGCCAGTTCACATGCAGCGTCTCTAGAGCTGACTCTGCTTTAGTCAGTCCACGCTGCTTTGTCAGTGTGTGTGTGTGTGTAGGAGTGTCTGAAACATGAGTTTGGATTTCAACAGCATCATCCATCTTCATGTCAAATATGAACAATATGAGCATCATGAGTTCATTTAAACCAATAACACAGATTCAAATGTGATGCATGACTGTCACTGAGTAAAAGCAGCTGCTGCACTTCTGTTTGCATGCACCGTTTATAAAGGAAGCCTAATTCCATGTGTCTGTGATATAAATGCGGTGTCTTATGTCGTGTAATCGCCATGTGCGTGATGTTAATGGGATGGAATCGTCCGTTTCTATTGTAATTCAGGTACGTTCCTCCCTCCATGAGATAGAAGAAGTGGTTTTCATTTCAGGATGAAACTATTTACACATTCAAAGTGAAGGGTCGAGCCGTGCGCCAAAGAAACACACACACACAATCTCAAATGAGTGTTCCGAGATGATTGATTGTCACCGTAAACCCCCTGATCTCAACTCTGCTTGTGCCTTTGCCTGGAAACACAAACACATATTCATTTATCTGTCATTTCAGAGTCATCCAATAATGCCGCCCTCTGTTCACTGATCCGCGATCCAGCGAGGATGAGATTGCTCGGTAAATGGTTGTATAAAGTGAGACATTCCTTCCCAGGTCGCACTTCATCACATGGATGATAAATAATATAGAATAATATTTACTCAGGTCGCTGTAAAATGCCTCTATTATGGGAATACAGTAGAATGTTTGTTTTATGTACGTGTTTTGGTCATTTGCCATTCTTTACACCATAAGCTAACATTCACTTCCTTGTTGTTGGCATATATTCAAAATTTGATCCCAAGGGTTTTTTTTTTTTTCCTGTACATTTTTTTCCTCCACAAAATGGGGGAGGGGGGGTTTCTCGAAAATTATAACTCCGCTGAATCTTGTTTTTAATGGCCTGTCCTCTATCTGGAAAAAAACATGAATATGTTACTTTTGACATATTGCACCGCATGAATGTTTTAGCGGATGAGGTTCCTGGATATTATAAACTCTATGAGTCAGTGCCACTCCTCTTCAACTGTGCAATTTACATTTGATGATAAAAACCACAAACCACAAGACTGGTTGTCCTTTGGAAATGCTCGCAGACCACATTCTGACTTAAAGCAGCATTTAGTTCCTAATTATACCCTACTCCAGTCGTTAGCTTGAAGAACAGCACTTTTGTCCTTGATGGAAACATTGTGTGTGCTTTGAGAGGCGGCGCACTTCTTGTGGAGTCCCGATAGCCGTGAATGCATTGTTCTCTAAATTAATAGGGGCGATTTGTATCTTACGTAAGTCACAGCGATTTAATACGTAGGAGTATGGGTTGTTATTTTAATAAAGCAATGTGAATGCATCATTTCAATTTTCATCAAAAGCTTAAGTGGTTACACAACAATCAAACGCACCGCACATTTCATCTTTAATGGACGCCACAAAATTGTTAGCTAATGACACACATGGCACACAGCTAGCAGGACAATGAGTCAGAGTAAATGTAAATATAGTGAGTTTTTTCTACACACAGCTTATGAGGATTTCAGGTTCAAATATAGATATTAAAGTGGATTTGTAATCCATTAGAGCTTTTTTTTTTTCCAGATGTGACGGATTGTGTGGTTTCATTACAACCACTGTAACATTAATGGCATATGATACACTCTTGGTTACGGCTTGGAAACATCGACAGTAAGCCTCTAAATCACGGGAGCTGAGAATAAAATGCAGTACAAGATGATGTCACTGTTTATATTAGCATTTATTCCTAATTGAGTCCATCACAATAATATGAGACACAAACTGTCCAGGACAATTTACCACTTTATACTTTCACATTCAATGTTAGAAAATAGACTTCAGCTCATGAAATACACAATTCCTTTTTTTTCCCCATCGTACAATATCAACTGTAATAATGAATGAGAAGTCAAATTTGTGGGTCAATCTAATTAAATGGATGCAAATGACCTTGACCCACAACACATGTGCAAGTGAAATAGATAAGGTCATGAAAAGTAGGGCTCTAAAATATTTATTAGGATGAGCAGCAGGTATGTTCTAATGGACTCATTCATTTTTAAACCAGGTTTTCACCAAAATACATACTGCTGAGAGAAAAGTTTTTAAAAAAAGGATAAGCCTCAGGTCTGAAAGCTTGCCAAAGGTAACTTCTTACACAAAAAGGTTTCATGAATAAATGAGGACTGTTAGGTGAGGTGGACATGCTGTGTTAGTTCAGGTCAGGTAAATATAAGTCACCACTGCTACAAAGGCTTTTTATGGTAATCAATGCATTTAATTTGCAGAACCTCTGTTCTAGAACTGCTGTGCCGAATCTTATTGCCAGTATTATAAATGTTTGCCTTAAGGCTGGTTTTCATTTCAATATTACATTTCATGTTATAGCATCAAAGCCTTTGCCTCAACAGAGAAGCCATTTCACAAGTCAAAATAGAAGTGAGCATCAGCCGCCCTCGACCGACCATCAGTAATCTCAGCATTCAGAACATTCGGCTCACTCCTCTTGTATGCGATATAGCCACTGTCTATAGGATTATGTCTATATGTCTATAGATTATTGATACATGGTTGAGCACATGATGCATGATTACATGATGCAAACCAACACTCCAATAACAATCACCATATTGCAGTTGCCTCTGTGGTAATAACGGCTAGAAAAGTGTTGCAGAACATTAAAATAACACACTGATGTTTACTTTTTTAAATTTTTTTCGAGGGACAATGTTGCATCACTTCATATTATTTGTCATTATTTTTTTGCACATTATTGCTAAAAATGTGTTTTACACAGTAAAGTCCTTTGATTATCACATTCCATTCAGTTCATCTGAGAGGACAAATATGTTTGTGCCCAATTAAAAACAAACGGCTTCATTATGAAATACTGTCTCATAAGCTCCATGAATGTTGTTATTTCTTACAAATGGCTAAAAATGATATATTCAACAAAACCAAACTCCTTTCATTTATTCATTTATTACTGACATTTTAATTCAAATTCTAAAGAAAATGATCAAATTGTTCAAATCAGGTTCAAATTGAGGGGTTCACATTCAGATATTAACAATTCAACTCTCAGATTTGATCCCATACAGGCGTTTTTGACTATACTTTCATGTAGTGATTGCATTACAGCATAAACTGAAGTCAGCGAACCAGAATATGAGAATATGTAGAATTGCCTGTACAAAGATGCAACCCACACCCACACATGCACACAGAGAGAGAGAGAGAGAGAGAGAGAGAGAGAGAGAAATGCAGACACAGTGTGAGCTGCACAGGGTGCGAAGAATGAGGTCAGTAGCCTGAGAATGTTCAACTGAACTCTATGAAAAAAACACTCAATAGTCAAAAGCCAGAGACTGTTGTCCTTTTAACCTTGTAACCTAATGAAGAGTGTTCCTTCTGCAGGAGCAGAGTGTAACACAGTAATCAGTGCACTGCTGCGGAAATTAAGAATGACTAATAATTTTTCCCACTTCACAAAAGGCTTTTTCTGTGAAGTGAAGGCTCTCCTGTGGCTGGGGTCAACGTAATTTATTAATTCATCTTCTACACCTTTAACCTCCACATGAGGGTTGCGGTGCCAATCCCAGCTGACATAGGGTGAAAGACGAGGTTCACCCTGGACAGGTCACCAGTCCATCACAGGGCCACATAGAGACAAAGTCCAATAAACAATGAGCAATGGGTGTAAGTGACTCGCTTAGGGATACTCCAGCCCTTGGACCTGGAGTGGACTCTCAAAACAACAACTCTTTGGTTACAAACCATGGGTTTCCAAAAAGATTAACCTTGTAAAATCTATGCCTGCTTAATTCTTTAGAATATGTTTGCCACTTTATCAACTGTGAGAAGCCTTTTCTGGTACAGTGTTCTGTCATTATTAGCTGGTAAGGACACAAGAATTTCTGGTTGACTGCTGCCACGTTTGGTTTTGTGTCACTTTGATGATTCCAAAAGAAAAAGGATTTCAAACGCCAAAGTCGCAAGATAACACATTTGAACCTCCTGGTGGCATGAGTGGATCAGCACATTCTTTGTATTACAAATCTCAGTTTTCAGTCAGAAAAGCTGCCCCTTCTGTCCTCTTATCTGTGATCAGTTCAGAGCAAGAGTCCATGTCACAGGGTAACTGACAGCTCACTTGGCCACATGCTCTAAGAAGTCATTGTCTACGCCTCATAAAACCACACTAAGAAAAGCTTGAACTGTCCCTCGAACATCCAAGTAAAGCAATCACACTGGAACAAAAGCGTAAGAGGACTAGAGTACAAAAGGTCACACATGCAGAGGAGAATACTTCATGCAATCAACCCTTTTTCCACAGGGTAACATGCAGCCTGCTGCCTGCCAGCAATTAGGACAAGGTCGTTAATATAACACCCGTAAGTGCAAATTTCCCAGAAATCCTCAACATTGTGGACTTAATAGGCGCCACTTAATCAACCAAGGTGTATCTACCAGTGATTGCTAATATTCTACTTATCAAAGAGAATGAACCTTGTGCAGATGGTCACCTTGACTAAAATCCCTTTCACTCGAGCAAACGCAAAATAAAACCTAAAGCAGATGCAAAATCGTGTTGATGCTCCCTAAAGATCTCAGCAAATAGCACAAAGTGCACTCATAAAAGAAGAAACACAATATGCGGTATGTGTCTTTCTGCAAAAAAGGTTATTCATGTTGGTTATTCTTTAGGATTAAAGAAACATCAGACATTCTTAATCAAGTCATTGATTCCTGGCATTTTGTGACACAAGGTTCTCTATAAAAAGCTGTTTTCCTGCAAATCTGTTGCTACAAAGGCACTAAATGACGTGCCGAGGTATTAATGGCTTAGACATGGAGAATACAGTGCATATATGTGGCATTAAGACTGCATTTAAAGGATTAAATACACATCGGTGTCACAAATGTTAATGCATACAGTTGAGGATGGAGAAGCTCAGACTGTCTGGTGAGTGAAAAAAAAAAAAAAAATATGCAAGCACACATGGACTCCACTGTTAAAGGTTTACTTCAACTGAGAGGCCTGCAACAGCCCTGTCAGCGTGATCGTTCCACTTAATACAAGGTCACCGGTGCTGGGATCCTTGAACCATGTTTTTATGTGACTGAAAAGGACCAGAATTCCTGGTTTGAAGTCAAAAGTCCACAGCAAACGGCAAAAACAGTGTGCATGGACGGGAGCAGTTCAAGGCAATATCACACATTACGCACACTGTCAACACTGTGCAGCAAAGCAGCACAGTCTGAGTTCATTTACTCTGCATCATTGGAATACAAAACCATATTATGAAGTGTTTGAGGTGTTGTTTTTAGTTTTTTTTTGAATAATGAAATTGTGGATAGCAATCTCGTCTAACAGCAAGAACTTCTTATGTTTAAATTTAGATAAAACATTATCCATGGTCTAGAGGAGTGCTGAACTAAAGTAGAACTGATCCTTGGTACATGAAAGGATTGGGGCCAGGGTTTCTGAGCTTTACCACATCTGCATAGTTCTAACTAATCCATTTACATTTTCTCCACACTGCACAACTTCTGCCTCGCTACATACTGTAAATAAAACTGAAACCACTGCAACACAGATCTAAAACAGCATCCCATTCTTTCAATGGGGTTCTAAAGCTGGGTGACATTTCAATCACAATAACATAATGTATTTTTCTCCAATAGCAATATAATAAATGTTCAATATAGTGCGTGTTATGTCCTGTCTATGAATTGGTTTGAAACCACAATTAAGTCTTTTGCACAAAGGAATAATTGTCTACAGGGACTCATTTGAATTTCCTTTTGTGCAGCAAGCAGTGGTAGTCTTCTTCTTTTTTTTTTATTCCATTCTTTCTTCTCCCTTGGAAAACCACAAAGCAACTTGGCCGCTGACAGCTTCAATTTAGGTGCCTCATGTAGAAGCAACTAATAGTCCGAGGCAGACATGAAGTGCAGATGACAGAGGTCTGGTAAGCTTCGAACTCCCTTTTTCAAGTCAGGGAAGTTTGCGTATACTGATGTGCAAATGGATGCAGAGATAATGACGGCTTATTGAATCACTGAGTGTCCCACCACGAATGCACTGTGTCGTTTGTGCCATGCACAAATCCACAAACATAATCATACATTTGCTGCAATTTTATATATGAGATTTTTATTTTAATTTTTTTAGGAAATTAACTAATATAACCCTCTATTCATTGATTTAATGCAATTCACTTGGGTAATCCTGTGTTTTGCAAATACTTTAATTAATCAGTTGACATTAAATTAGTAAATTACAGTCCCCATACAAGAATTAAAGCAGATTCACATGGAACAACTTTAGTTGCACTATAACTCCACAACTTTGCAACCACACTCAAAGTTTGTGCTCCCATTGGCCCGGGTGTTAAATGCCGTGGAGTTAAGCAAAGTCCAGCCAAACGTCACACGGTTATCTGAATTCAAAACTGGCAGATTTCCACTCCACTGCAATGTGAGGATTTCTTACTTATTGCTGGAAAAACTGGAGCTGCGAAGTGCATACTTATAAACCCATAAGTCCCCGAGTTTTGCAATGAAACAAATAAAAGGTCCTTTTAAGAAACCCGGCCTTCTCTCAGCCATAAGCCATGTGCCAAGGGAGTATTCCTGCCTGAAATTTGAGGGATTTCCAAATCACGTGAACAACTGGTGTGAACTGGTCTATTTTCCCTGCTCTTGATTATTTAGAGAATAGCCTTTAAACTGTCTACAAACCCAGTCCATGTATTTAGGGGAGTAGAATAAGTCTAAAAGGGTTTTGTATACTTAAAAATGTAGTCCCTTCGTCGACAGTGGGGGTAGGGCTGAACAGAAACATCCATCACTGGCAAAAAACGTCTACATTGCTGAGAGTTTTCACATGTCAACTCAACTGAGGTGCTGTGGGATTCCAATCATATTGCCTGCAAGGAAGTCCTCGGCACAATATAAATACAGCAGATAGCTGCTGGAGAAAGACACACAGAGAACACAGACTCATCATAGCGTGTGCATTCTATCAGTGTGTCCCACATCTTTTTTCATTATGGACTGCTATTCTTCTGTCCAATAGGGCAACACTTGGCTTTATATTGGACATGATGAGACGCCTGTCAGGGGGAAAGCCAGCTGAGCCTCTCTGAAATGTGTCAAATTTTAACAATTCTGAGATAAACCATGTCAGACACATCAGCTGACACGCAGAAGATGACTCTTAAGAGAAGAAGAAAAAAAAGAAATCACCGTTACATTTATGACATGTTGACAACGACGACGAGAAATAGTTTCACGCTTTTGTCGACGCATGATTTACTTAGTACCCATCAAGAAGTTGTCAAGATTACAAAATGTGAAGCACAAAAAGGGGCAACATATCCAAACAGCAACATATTTGCGAATGCCGAAGATCACCGGGAAGAGGCACATCATTAAAAATATCTGTCAGACGTGTAAGTTTTTCACCGAGGTGTGAAACTGGCATTGAGTTACACATACCGTCGCATTCTTCAAGTGGAAAAGTTAAGGGGGGAAAAAATAACAGAGGTCACGGTAAGTCAAGAAAACAAGCCTTTTCCTGAGTCAAACACTGCCACAGTATAACCTTACCATGCCAGTGAAACTGAGAACCTGCCTATTAACACACACGTTACGAGTCTGACTCAAAAGGTCTTAACTGAGCAATGTGTCAGTCAACACACACACACACAAAAAAAAACACAGCCACGACATGAGGATGTGCACCATTTCTACAAAGCAGTTGAAGAATACAGATTGCTCTTTAGTTATCTTGGATTTCCCCAAGCGACTGTGAAGCTCTGTAGTGAAACACTGAACATATAGATCACTGCAAGCAAACATGTGAAGTGACCGGTGACGACAGCAACACATCTCTAGAAACGATGTGCTGCAAAATGCGATTACAAAACAGTGCGATTCAAATCAGCCGACGCGTAACCTCATTACACCCCGACCAAGGTGGGCATTAACATCATCCGTGCTCTCTCGCAAACCCTGCCACTTTATACTCCACCGCTGATGTCCATGTCTTCACAGTCCCCGCTCCACGACATGATACAGAGAGCAAGAACACGTTGTTTTCGGTGTGTTCCACTGACTCTGAGTGCAGCATCTGTGGATCATCTCCCCAGAGCTACACACTCTCCATAAGAAATACGCAGAGATGGAGCAAGAACAAGCCCAACTCTGGTGAGATGAATATATTTTTAATCACATTTCGTTTCAGTGCTTTCAACACGCGGCAGCTTACATGGAGTACTATATTCACCATCAGCATTTTCATGACATCATACATTAGTGTTTACTTGTTGTGTTACTATTTCCAGTATCTTGCCTTCTTTATAGGCATCATTAGACTGCAACCACCTCATAACAATGTGTTTAAGACTTTCTTAACAATTCATACTGAGACCTGGTTATAAAGGAGTAGAGCCAGCCAGGGTGACATCATACAATACTCTTATCCTGTCTAACTAACAGGGGGAAATCTAAAAAGCACACTGTTGAGAAGACAGTCAAAATGGCACTCTCTATTTTTAAATTGCAACTTGCACTTTCTGAGAATATCAATGAAACAACAATTGGAGAACAGAAGGGTAAACCTCCCTATAATTCCAGATTGTGCCAGTGAAAACTCCCATTTTGTAGGTTGTAATAGTAACAGCTTAGGGCTAATTTAAAGTGTTGATGTGACAATTTGCAAAGTAATAAAAAGCTCAAAAAAAGTATTGGGTATGTTCAGAATTACCTCTTCATCTACATTTAGGACCAGCAAATGGCACTGGAAAAGAAGAATTTCATTGCAGCAATAACATGACAATAAAAACTTTGAGACCTTGAGTTGTGAAAAAAAAAAAGTGACCTGAAGTTGAGCTACGACGCAATGTGGCAGAGGGTAGGACAATATGAAGCACAACCACTTTATCATGTTGAGTGCATGGCATTACATTTGTATTCAACTTATTAAAGTTAAAGTTCCATATAATTCAACCTTGATAAATTGGAGGCACACATAATTAAAACGTATCACTGCATAATCACAATCAGTGCACTTCACTATATGGAGGAACAGTGTTGGTTCCCTGCTGGATGAAATTCATTAAGTCTAATCCTGATTAAAGCTGCAAGGGTTCATCCTTGCCCGGTTTGAAGGATTAATATCAAATTCTAAATTGACAATATGTCACAACTAACCGCGTGTGTGCTGATCTGCGGCATCTCTGTCATCCACACTGGGCGCAAACTGTGTCTGCTGCTCACCTGCCACAGAGCCTCTGTGCAGCTTCTGCTATGTTTCACACAGAGTTTGCCTTTGGAAATCATTTAACATTCTTTTAAGTACTCAACTAAATGCCAAGACTCTTCAGTATGAAGCTGCATATTCATCAATGCTACAAATATTTCACAGAAAAAAATATATATATTTGGGAATTGAAATGGTGGTGTGCTTTTACTTTAAAACACAAACAGGACGTGTTGTTTTTGTGACCTATGCAATGGATGTAGACAGTGAGACTGGGGTGGAAAAAAATCACTTTCACTACATATATTTGCGGGGCAAATAGGCCTTTGCCCCGAGTGTGCTTGTTTTTTCTTCGGATTGTCCAGTTTGAATGGTTGTATGGTTGTTAGTCTCTATGTGATGGACTGGCAACCTGTTTGCAGGTTTACCCCGCCTTTCGCCCTATGTGTGCCTGCAGGAAAAGAGAGGTACATGTAAATGTGCCTACTGTGTGAAAGGCCAAGGACCCCCAAACTGGAGGAGAGATGGAGTCGGATGGAATCTACTATATACTGTATATTGCATAAGACCTTTATTTGTATTAAACTGGGTGTGGTGTCATGTAATAATTGAATGTGTCAACTGATACTGTTGATAATATCAATTGGTCAGTTTCATGCATACATGGTCAAACTGGTGTTTTTATTTTAAACATTAATGTGGAAACAAAAATGAGTGATGTCACTGTCGTGCATAAACATGTCTGTTACAATATGTTATTTGAAGGGGGAAAAATTGGAGAAAAAAACCTGTCATATATCATATATTACCATTACATCAACCAATCATTCACCCACATTCACACCCATGGTCAATTTAGAGTGTCTAATTAACCTCGGCATGTTATTGGACAGGGAGAACATGCAAACTCCGGGGTCTTTTTGCTGTAAGGCAACATTGCGAGCCATGTGGCCTGCCTGTGTCAAATGAAAGTATTTTTTTGGTTCTTTTTCAATACACAGTTCCAGCACAACGTTTTTGTGTCGCATGTATGTTATATGTTAGATATGTTATAGATATTTAACATATCTAAGAACATTCACAGCTTTTACATATATTTCCGTGACGCTCTCAAGTGGGGACATTGTTGAATTCACATGGCCGGATGGACACACTTCCACCAGTTAATAATAATGAAATTGCTTCACAAAGTGTTGAGAGACAAGGAATTTCTTTATGTTTGTGGAGACAGATTCAGTGGAGCATGAAAGCACAGCACTAAGTGATAGATTAAATTGTTAGACTGGCCTTTTAAACCATGGAGGACACAAAAAGGGTCACAAAGGACGACAAAATTGAAATCACAAAGTTTTGTTACAGTCTGAAGGTTGTGTGGATGTCTTTGCCAAAAATGTACTTAATCATTTCTGACACACGTCCTGCTGCTTCTCTTCCCCTGTTGAGAGCAGTAAAGGTCACGATGTTAAGCCTGGTCTTACATCACACGCACACACACACACACACACAACACGCACGCATGCACACACGTTTGCATAGCATCCGTACTGAGGACACTCATAAACATGAAGCAATCCCTAACCAAAATTCTAACCCTCACCCTAAAGCCAGGTCTTAACCCCCAAAAAGTCCTAGAGATTTGAGGACCAGCCAAAAATGTTTAGTTCTCGCAAAGCTAAAAACACACATTCTCAGCCCCTCCCACCGCTAAAATGACCATTGAAACGATCTGAAAACAAACTGATGAGATCTGTTGTGTAAGCATGGGCGGGGCCTTTTCCTTTCAAAGAAAAATGACAGAGACTTGACAGAAGTGCACTGTAAGAAGGAGCAAATTGGTCCTGACATGGCTTTGTTGTCCTTCTGTGTCTTAATGGAGTCTGCTCACAGAGAGAATGAAGATTACGTGGAGGTTTACAACTTGCTGAGTAAATAAATACATCATGAAATAATGGTTCCATCTGCCGGAGGTATAGCCCTTTGCTGTCGCACCTCATCACGTAATCAAAGAGGTACCTGCTATTTTAATAGATGACAGAATGATTTACAAAATTCCAAAATCACAATTCTGCCGGAGACAAATTATATTTGCTACTGTTTCAGGCTTCAGGAGTGATCCTCTTTTTGTGATTTGCCTTGTTACATTGGTCAGCTACGTCACAGAGCGTCTTAAAACAATAGCAGGCAATTATAACAAAGCTGCTCCTTTCATGTCACCTGCAATTTGGTTCGTGAATGAGCGTTGCATAATGGATATTAAACTGGACAGCAAACACATCTTTGTCCGAGTGCTTAATGAGACATTCCAATTGGAGGTGAACAATGTGTTGGGAGTTAAAAAGACGTGTTTTTCAAATTCCAGCTAAATCACAACATAATTAAATCATTTTGAAATAAGAGCAAAAGCAGTTAATTATACGTGATGTCACTTTTCTACTGGCCTGATAACCTACATTTTCATGAATGTGATAGCACCAGCCAACGTCTGTTTAATAACTCTGTTTGAAGCTGCAGACCAAGTGTGATTAGAAGAGGCGATCACAACAAAAGTCTCAGCAGTCTCTGCAACACAAACACAATTTGACAGAAATTATAACGGGGTGTATTTGAAATCCATTAAATGGGCATGAAAAAAGCAATTTTAATATAAAAAAATGATGATGTTACTATGAATTCTGTGCTTGTTTGACAGATTTATCTCCTGTTGTGTGTGTTTGGATGAAGCTGCATGTGTTCATTCCTTCTGCTGTGGTTTGAAAATGATTTATTATCAAATTAATGGTTATCTGCTGACAAAACTAAACAGTCATTTTCAAACAAATTTTTAACAAATATTAACCTTGTGATACAGGGGGAGTGCATTGACACTGTGAGTGGCCTTGGCTGAGGTTTGAACTCTCGGTTTGCAGTTTGACAATCGCATTTTCAACATGTCTGCCCCACTGAACAACCGAGCCACTCTCCTCGTCACGATTAAGTTGTCAACTTTGATTCAAGCTTAGTCAAAACTGCTCTTCCATTGACCTTCCACCGAGGATCCAGACACATGCAAGTTATCACCGAGGAAAACACGCGGTCATGAGGTAGAAATTAAATCCCTGTGAGGTTCCAGAAAGCAGTGCTTCCGCTGAACAAATGTAATAAGCGAGTGAGAGAGGAAAGCGGCCATGCAGTCACACTGGACGACATATCAGTTAGAGCTTTGTCTGTCACTGCAGCCTGGCTGCTGAAGTGTGAAAGAACATGGACTCATGAGTGAGATGTGCCACAGAGAATCATGAACTGTTCCATCAACGTGAGCTTGAGCAGCGCTTGGGTCCGAGCGATACACCAAGCCCAGCTTGAGCCAAACCAGACATGTTTACTGCTTTCTTTCTTTGTTTTGTTTTGCGTCTCGCTCTGATGTAGTTAATATAAGCCGCTCCAAATTTCCCCGATGTGCTGTTGCACAGTCAATGCAACAGATTCTAGATGCTTTGGTAGCCGTAATGAATTCATGGTCCCTGATGATATGGATTGGAATATGAAGACTTCCTAAACCTACTGATACAAAGACATAATCACACGCTGAGCCTCTGGAAAGTGGCACAACCCTGTATTTTGAAAATTGCATATCTTGTGTTAAAAAAGAAAAACTTTCTTTCTATAAACAGAGACACAGATTTTCCACTCTTAGCTGTGGCTTTCAGTGAAATCAACGTCCAATTTGGTCACAGTTTGGGGGGGGGAAAAAGGGTTTCTTTTTTTGTGGAGAGGAAGACTAAGCAAACACCAAACTCGAAAACGGGTAAACACCATTCACAGACAGAGCCTTTTTTAATGACTGAATGTTGAATCAGCTATAAATACACAGCTATGCTATAATTGTTTTCCCCTGCCATCTAAACCAATGAGCCTAGAGGTCCACTGCGGTCCAGTGATGGACCACATCACTGGGAAAATGCACTGTACCTCAGAACCTGGGCAAACTGCCTGTTGAATGCAGACCAGCCTCAGCCAAAACACACAGAACCCACTTGCTGTGCAGTATATGTGTGTGTGCGTGTGTGTGTGTGTGGAAAAAAAAAAGCTGTGGCAATATTTGAGAAATCACAATGTCAAACAAAAGTAAATGATTAGAGCAGTGACTTGCAGAGGTGAAAAGTGTTCAGGTGATGCAGTTCAGTTATGAATTAAATATTTACTCCACATTCTGACTGCAGCGATGCAGAGCAGTGGAACAATCCATAGTAAACAGAGTGCAGTGCCTATTACAGGAGCTGGGTTGCAGACGCTGCATTACACAGACCCAGTGATATTGTATTCATTGTGACCACGGCAGAGAACAATCCCTAACAACAGGAACATTGTTGTTGACACCTTTGTATTTATTCTCTCAGGTCCTGCCACAAAACTGTCAATATGTGAGTCAATACACGACCATCTCTCTCACAAACAACCTGTTTGCATGTTGATTAGCTGACTGTCATTCAATTCTTGTTCCCTCCGTGTCTCGTTCTACACATGTTAACAACCCAATGATCTTTCCAATCGAATCAGTCAGAACGGGCCAGACATTGTACTGATCGACAACTGAGAGGGAACTTGTGCAGATGCTGAAAGGGTTTGGTCTCATATGAAAAATCATTTTTATATATATACACACATAAACATACATATATATATATATATATATATATATATATATATATATATATATATACACATATACATATATACACATGTATATATAGACACACACACACATGTAAAAATATATAGATATACATACATGTATATGTAGAAACAGTATAATATTATTAAGGTTTTTTTTTCCAGTTATTTAAGCACAAACAGTCACATGTGAGTGTGCAGCTGCTCTCTGAAGTGCTGTCAATGATCTGTGGCTCATCACAGACCTTCAATATGACAGTTTAGTTATTAAGGAAAGTGCATGTAAAGAAAATGACTCACCAGACAAAAACAGCTGAGGAGTGAGATGAGGAGAAAGTCCAGGTTGTGGAGCAGCAGAGTGGATCCCATCCCTGACCTGAGGCAACTCTACCTCCAAGAGTTCCTTGCAGACGCCGGTGATGCTCAGATGCAACTATGTGATTCGCGTTTAACTCTCCTCGAAGTAGAGATAGTTGTGTTTTCTCACTCCATCTGACCGCTCTCTGCTAATGGCGGCTTGTGAAATCATAACTCTGTAATCGCCTCGCTCTGCCTTCGGTTTAATTTCCTATAATCTACTATATGCCCAGGCTGAGCGCGCTCTCTGTATTTCTCTGCATCTGTCTTTTTTCCTCTTCTGAAATTACATCCACATGTCAGAACTATTTATGTCGCTCTCGCTCTGCGGTGGGAAGTTCAAATGAGTCTTTGTAGGGGAAGAAACCAACGCTGTATTTTTAGGTCTTTTAAATTTCCCCTCAGACTAACTTAAACACTTCAGTATGAAGCTGTGCGCCTTATGGCTTCTTCCAGTCGTCTCGTCTAGGCGTCAGATCAGTGTTGGACAAAAATAAAGCCCGGCATGTGTCACTCCATCACCAGTCTCTGTTAAATTTCACTCTTTGATTCCTTGTGACTCGTGTCACCGTCAACGCAGTGTTGTGCCATCGCGCAATGAACCAGCACGGTCCCAGGTGATTTACTGTTATTTATTTGCCAGTAAAATAAAACAACAAACAACGTGACAGAGCAGAGTGTAAAATGTTTAACTTTTCATAGAATGTATCTCATTGATTGCAGTGCCGGCTGCAGCTGCGCTCCACTTTCTTCTCGCATCTTTCCTACTAGAAATGCCCATGCGTAATTTTCCCTGAACACAATCTAGCGTGGCAGCGGCCACACGTCAACCGAATGTATGAAACTCGGCTCTGTCTTACTACGGTGATGTCAAAATCTGAGAAGAGAGAGAGAGAGAGAGAGAGAGAGAGAGAGAGAGAGAGAAGCGCCAGTAAACTTGGCTTCAAGAATCTCTTACTTACTATCGAGAGAAAGCCAAATTCAGCCTGACGCACAAACAGCGCGCAAACCCCTTGTGTAAAGTGTTTGTGCGCGGCGGAAACGCAAACGTGAAGGCAGATCGTGTTGGGAAGCGTGTCCAGATGAGGAAGGCTGCAGGTCGTGTTCAGTAGTGAGTATGTGGATGGAAAGGGGCGGGGGCGGAAAGGAGGCAGGTAGGGTGGAGCGTAAAAGCCTCTCATTGGTGCGCCTTCTCTTACGTTGGAATAAACCACGACTCCGAAATGACATATTTTCTCACCCCTCAAACAAACTCCACATTCAACAGATCGCAGGGCCTTTGCCAAACCACCGTTTTTTTCCCCCTGTACTTTCTCAAAAGTTGCATCTAGTAGGATTGGATTACCCAGACATAAAGCAGGAGGAGATGTCCGTTTTTATCTCAGGTACTCTGTGTTCTGTCCTACTGTAATTTCCATAGTTTATAAACGTGTCTCTACATGGAAGTCAAACACTGGATAATGTGGCATGAAGAAGTGAATGTATGAACAGTCTCAGCAAGAGAAGAAGAAAAAACAACCGATGTGTGTTTTGCTCACTTTAATGATTCTACTCTCTTTACGGAAAGACTATATATAGATATATGGAAATACAGGATATATAGAGTAGATGGTGCACAGAACACTGTTGTTGCAACAAACAAGGAAAAATATGACACAATTAATAAGACTGCGATGCTATTTTGTTGAAGCTCAGTTATAGCTTAGTCTAACTCATTATTCAGACCTCATACACGCCTGTGTGTGTGTGTATGCGATTTTAAAAGGCTGTTATTTGAAACTTGCAAATTAAATTTAAATGTCCTCGAAGAAGGATCTTCTCTTACAGGCAGTAGTAATAGCATTCATACACATATACGCACACAGCACAACTCAAATGCAGATGGATCAATACATTTAACAGCACACACAGTGAGAGCATAAATCACAAAAAGGACGATAAGCTGAATCTTTCACTGCTCCTATTAGGGAGAGTAAACTGTCCTGAAGGAAGCGTCTGAAACTCAGCATATAAAGGATGCAGCTTCTGTGCTGAAGATCATCAAGTGTAATTGTCAAAATGTACACTATTACAAATCTACACTGCTTGTATCTACAATTCAGGAATCCTCTGTGTTTAAATGTGTTTTCTGAGCAATTATCCATTCATCCATCCTTTCTCTTCCTCCTGTTTCTTTTACTAAAGTTTAAAACGTGCACTTGATGTTGTTGAAGCATACCAAGTGTACCTGCTGCTCTGCTGGTTAATCAGTCTGACAGTCTTTCCACACCAACTCCAGTGCTAAGATGTCTTTTCTCAGGTTTCTAAGTGGATCCTGTAGGTTTTCGTTGCACGTGTAATGCAAACCGTACAATGTGTGATGAACAAGCTCTCAATTGTGTCAACATGGGGGGAGATGTGCCAATAAACAGGGAAGTAGCATGACTATGACGGTTCAATGGTGATTCATGTCTGAAACCACAGCCTCTGCTGTTTATGTTGCCCGCCATGAGATGTGAAAAACCTTGAAAATAGCTTTTGAGTAAAAGCTCCCACTGCTGACATGACTGATACACATATGGAGTACATGGATTATCCAATGAAAAAATAATGTTTTGGCCTCCAAGTCATTCATCGCTATTCATTACTGTCACACTGAGAGGGGAGATTTAATCTGAAGCGACTCCTCTGAAGTGTCATTTAACTTTATGTGGAATCTCATCACACGGTCTGACAATAGCAATGTTTAACTCATGAACGTGTGTGTGTGCAGCGGCGGATATACAGTGCATCTAGAACTATATGAATTTTTGATCACAAGTCATTGAAAATGTGGTAACTGACATAAGACAGTACACAGAACACTGTTGTTATGTAAACAAAACTGAAATGAATGAAGGAGCAACATTCTAGGCCACACTCTCTGTGTATTCACATGGACATAAATATGTCAATATGGTGCTCAGTCTTATGAAAATGTGTAGCACTGTGAATGAGCATTAAATTAGGTTCACTCTTGATGTTTTTCATGGAACAACAACCTTAGTTCAAGGTTCACTGCGTGTGTGGGGATGTCAGCAACAGCTCACAGTGTCAGTCGCAGTCAGGAGTAAAATGAAAAGGTGAAAATTATCTGAAAGGAAAGAACAAAAGGAAACTTAATGAGATTTTACTTTTACTTTAATTATACATGGGGAGCAGTCAGTGACAGTGGTACTCGCCTCACCACTTTGTGCATTAACAGTGGGTTTGAATAATTTATTATTATTATTAATAATAATAATAATAATAATAATAATAATAATAATAAGTTTCATTTTTTCCATTTCTTTTTTCCTTCCCTTTTTTTAATCTAAGCATACATATTTCCGAGATCATGGCATTTCTGTAACCTTAATCAGGCTACATGTCAGTATCCTTGTGGATAGGTTATTCCTGCGGTGAGAGATAATCAACAATATGAAAACTGTCATAAACAAACAGCCAGCATTCACGTGTGTGACTACATATTTTCACATTTACTGTGCAGAAAATTGCACCCTGGCGCGTCTCAGTGGGAAACTCAGAATACTGTAAACTGTGAAAGATTAACGGCCAAAGACTGTCAGGTTCTTTTCTTCTTCAGAGAAGAAAAATCCGGACAAACATTCTCTCATAGAGGTTACATTTAAATGAACCTTCACTGTATCTATGCCATTATCCCTATGTGACATTTATCCCTTGCTATTGGGATCTTCATTTCTTCGTCTCCGTCCCGCAGCTTCTGCTTTCATGTTCGTCACGGGGATACAGTTGATCCTTGACATCCATCTGGAATGGTTAACATCCACCTGCGATAGCGTTTGGTAAATGCCATTCACAGTGTGCAGCAACAAAATGGATGAGACTTTGCTCAGATAAGACAAATAATCAGTGTCTTTGAAGGCACTGGAGTGCACAGACTTTCCAGGGGGGCCGGGGCTAAATTGTTAAAGAAAGGACACCCCCACATAGTTATTGAAATCAGATATGTTTATTATTTCTTAGTTTAACAATAGGGGGGAGGGGGGAGGGGCTGGCAGTGTCACAGCCGTGGACATAAAAAAAGGTCAAGGTAATAAATTGTGATCATGCGTTAATATAAAAAGAAATAACAATATATATATTGAATCATATGAATTCATCATAAGATTTTTTTAAATCATAATTATACTGTACAAAATGACATATATCATTTGATATAATATATCAAAAATAATAATTTTTTTTCACTACAGTGGTTGAAAAAGAATGAGTTGAAATGAATTGAGGATTCCACTATTTTTCGTCACGTATTAACATACTTGGAAAATTACATTACGGCACACGGACATCAGTATTGAACACTGAGCAAAATGCAAAGAAGGCAAACGGGCAGGTGCTTGAACACCACCTGTATTTTATCTATCTGTGCATGTCTATGTATATATAGAAGCACTCATTTCCGGAGTCAGTGATGCCAGCCAAGTATATAAAACGAGGGTGTAATTTTATCAGCCAGATGTTGTCAAGATGCCACATACTCCTGCACATTTGTAAGTCAGTTTTTGATTTCTCTTTTGCCTTGCATTCCCATTCGTAGAACACTGTCTTTGATGGTGGATGAGACTGCTGTCGGAGCCCTATAGACACAGATACCTTGCAAGAAATCTATCAAATACGCAGTCTGGGCTAGAGGGACAGCTGAACTTTCTGTCATTAATTTTTTGACACTTTCAGATAAATCAGATAAATGTTTTATTGACTGGCCACATTCTTCGCAAAGTGTCAGGAAATACACTGAATTACCACCCTCAATCTGTACAAAAGACTTCAGGAATGGGGACATTGTAACACTATCTCTGTGTGACGCATTCCCCTCGAAAACTGTAAAAACCCACATTTAAATGTAAAGCACATGTATGTTGTGGACACATGATGGTTTACATGTGTGGCCATTTCTTGGTCATTTTTGCACTACACTTATGGTCTCAAGTAGCACATATAATACTGCTTCAGATTGACAGTATATATATATTATGATATCTATTTATACTCTGTGTTTTATCTTTTCCACATGAATGTGTTTCCATGTTTCTACCCACACTCGGCTCTTTGGGTATCTCTGACAAATGCATATTTAATTTACACGTGAGTGCTTTCTGTGTAAGATGAGGAATTTCACAGCACTGAACCCCCAAAAAAAAATATAAGACAATTGGATATTGAGTCACAGCCTTTTGCGTCATGTTTAATCGTTTCCATTCGCTGTAGATGTGTGTGACGTCACGGCTCAATCCACCCAGTAATCTTCCTCCTTCTCAAGACAATGGGTGAAATCCCCCACAGGAAGCTATTTCCAGCTGGATCATGGTCATGCTCATCTTCTCTGAAGTGACACTGTGTTGACAGTGCACTCACTCAGGTCTCCCAAAGGTGTACCCCAAAAATAGAGTGAAGGCACACATCGGGTCAGAGAAACTCTGTTCCTTACATGACACCCATGGGGTCACAGCAGAGGTGGAGATCTGTAAACGTCATTCATCAACCTTAATGCCGAAAGATTTAGAGGCCACTTTGATCAATTTTATGGCTCAGAGAGATAAAGGAGTGTGACGTAAGCAGTGACTTTTACTCAACTCAGTAATGGATCACAACAAGATTGTGACTGACTGCGCTCAAAAACCACCTGGATGGATTTACAGTTCATCACTGATTGTCACTTTGCTCTTGTCAAGCTTAAACACAACACAACACAAATGAAATTTGAAATAAAGACACAAACATGTAGTAGTTCCACACAAAAATTAGAGGGTTCAGTTAGTAGCAGCCTTGAAGCCAATGAATCATTTTTTTCAATCAGATGGCTTTTCATCAGTTAAAGAAAGTTCATTCAAAAGCCGAGGGGGGAAAATGTGGTTGATGAAATGGAGATTCTGAGATTTAGAGGTTCACCAATTACAAGAAAGAAAATGCTTTGAAATAGACTCTAAATAGAAATTACTTTGAAATACTGTTTCATAAATGAGGAATAAACATTTGCTTATTATTGAGCCAATAGTTCATTATAAGCACATGCTTTGTTGCTAGTTTATCATTCATTCATTCATGAGTTACACACACTAGCATTTGTTAAGAAAATAACAGCAACAAGTAGAAAATTCCACGACAAAATATTTATCGTGCCTGCTTCTTGGGACCAGTGTCGCCTGGTGAACCTTTCAAACTTGAATTATTTACACAAAGTAGTATTTTGGTGGAATGTATCTTTAAAACTAGGGCCCTGACACTGGCAAACCAGCTTAGAGGCTCATTACCGCCACCTATCTAACTGGAGTGCTGGTGTAGAGAAACATGTTGGCCGTTTCTCAATGCGTACTCCCGTACTTGTGAAAACGTCATCAGTCTCAGTCCAGGTCGCTGTCATTAGATGCTCGGTGTGATCCATAGATTTGTTGTTGACGTGTTATTTAGATTTTAATGGAAACCTTTTGACCTGACAGTTTGAAAGTTTGTATATTATTAATGTTTTATTTATTTTAACTTTGAATGTCAGATTTATATTAAAGTCGCACGGTCATTGTATCTGTATTTAAATATAATATGTAAATATTAGATATGTAGAGTAGTGCAATGCTGTAATATATCTATTTTCCACATTGTATTATTTGTATTGTATATTTTAATAGAAATAAATTAATAAATGAAGTTAAATATTTAAAATGTAAAAATAATAACAACATATATATGCATTTATTAAAAGTATTTCATATGTTCATTTATCAATACCGTAGGTTTAAAGTTTCAAATACGTCTCTACATTATTAAGTATGACAATACTGTGAAGCTCCAAAGTGGGCCGGGTTGTGATCATTTTTTTACATTCTCATGAGAACATTCTTTGCAGTTTTTCAAGAACTCGGAACAAAAAAGACACAGCAAACCGCTCCTATACAACACGCATACAGAAATAATTACAAGGTGTCAGCACCGTCTGAAAGGACTCATGGCACATTTTAGGAAATGGTTCATCGTGTTCTAATAAGTTCAGTTAAATTTCTCAACAAACTGCATCACGGCAACAGGAAACATATGGCGATATAGTGGAAAAATACAGTACTTACATTGGAATAATTCACTCCCTCACAGTGCAGCTGTGAACCACAACCCCATACTGTGTGTGGACTGACAAGACTACAATTGAACTGATCAGTGACAAATCCCAGTGCTGCTGGTCAAGAGACATTTGTATCTTCAATGCGACTCACAGCCCAGAGTCCAATTGATGCAGTTGTCTCACAGCACGGGCGTTCTGATCTGTGCTGGAGAGTGACTTATCACTGCCATTGCTGTGTTGAGCTTAGAAAATAACATTATGAGGATGGAGACATATAAATAACTAAATCAATAACTTGTTTTTCTATTTATTTCATTGATCTGAAATGGAGAGAGCGGCACGGTAGGTGTAAGAGGACAGGTGGATAAGAGTACAAGGGGGCTTCAGATGAACAGGGTGTTATCTTTTATATAATTTTACCTCCGAAAATGTCAGAGAGATTCAGCAGAGCTCAGCAGCTTAATGTTCAAATTACCCCACTATGTGTAAATCAATCAAACAGAGAATAGATGACACAACAAGAGGACAAGCCATGGAAGTGATAGCATTCAGGCCCAACTAGTTACACTGTGACCAATGGAGGGTGCTGTGACTCAGCATATGGCTTTGCTGTCGCTGTCTGACAGCACAGATGCTGACTGTAACTCAGGCCTGTAGACGGACATGAATTATTCATCTTCGCCTGCTAATCAAATGCTCTGGCTCTGATTGAGGATTCACGCTAATGTTGTAAGTGTAAGTGTTGATTGTAAAGGAAACAGAGAAAACTAGGACTTACAGATTGCTTGTAGTGCTCCGCATGGCAACACACACACACAAACACACACACAAAACACCCAAACAGGAACAGCATAAACAAACTAAAATGTTTGTCGCAGAAATCCTGCTGTGATTCCCCAAAAAAGAGTGCTTATATTATCGTCACTAAACAAGAAGTTCTGCCAAATAACATGCTTTCACAGTCTGTGTTGGAGCAAAGCCCGTGCAGCCTGGCACTGTTGCTGCCTCTGCACACTGAACTGGATACCATGTCGGATCCTTGTTGGACACAGGACAGTTTAATTACACGCTCACTCTCTTCACTGACTGCCTTGTGAATTTGATAATGAACACGTCACAGCTACCAGGAATCCAGCTGGTGTATCAACCACCTATTGGTATTAGCATTGGCTTGGGCACGCTATATCCTGAATGCTGGTAAATGACAGTGGGGCATGTGTCGCCGCAGCTCCGCAGAGAGGTAATAGAGAGCCATTGGGGAGTTTCAGTCTGTTGATGCAGCTACACACATTCGACACTGCTGTTTAAAGCAATCTAAGTGTAAATAAAAGGGCCAAGCCAAGACTGGAACCTGCTGCAAATGAACTGGGTTGCCAAAATGACTGACAGGTTTTAAATACAGAACATCTGTATCCGACCTATGGTCAGATTGCAGTAGTCAGATTTCATGCTCCAGGAAATACCCAAATATCGCCTGAGAAACACATGCATATACAGAGATTAAAACTGCACTGACTAACTAATATCAACAGATGTCTGTTCCATTAAAACTAGAGTCACATGAGTTCACACAGCGCTGATTAAGCCTATCAGCGCCACACGACTCTCTCTGTGTTTCTCAGTAGAGCAGTGTTTAGATCTTGTGGAACCTGGCGACATTCCTGCACTGCACACAGGAAGTAATTTGTTTTATGTCAAGACAGACGGAGCCAACGGCAACATTGTGCTAGTAAAGTGAGACGACTGCAAACATGTTGGAGAACGACTGAAAACACAAAGAAGTGCCCATGAGAGGTTTCAGAGGTTAATTCTACTGCTGGCGCTGCTGCTGCTGCTGTATACACACGAAAGCTCCTTTATTTTTTAGAGGAAGGATGAACAACAAACCACTAAAAGTTACGCACTGCAGCTTTGAATCCAAACCTTTTTTTTTTTAGATGTATGCATATGCCAAGGTAGTTCAAAGGTAAACATAATTTAGACATCATTTAAAATTAATTAAAAACCATTCCAAGATATCATATTTATTATATTTGTTGCGTTCAACTGATAAATTCTCATGTATGCAGCTTCAGGCCTGGACTTAGTAATGATTTTTGCTTATCGTGTGAAATCTCATCAAACACACTGACACGGGTTAGGGTGTATCACTTATTGACTCATATGCTATAAGCATTTCCAGTTACACTTGCATGGACATCTAATTTAGCAAACATACTACTACATCAAAGTCAACATGCTCATCCACACATAAAAATGAAAAAAAAAACATCAGTTGTAAACAATGAATAGGTTTTAATAGGAATAATGCAAATAATGGAGCTGCTTTATGGATCAAAGTGAGTATTCTGATTTGTGAAAGCTATTGTTTGAATGATTTAACACACTTAAGTGTTTTCTTTCATGGCTTTTCTCCTGTTCATCATCTGCCTCCTCCACATTAAAATAATATTTTCTGGATCTTTCGTGACAGGATTTTACACCTTTACAGCACAGTCTCTTGTAAGTGACACTTTGGGTGCTAAATCATCTCAACTGATGTCTTTTGTGTCTTTTTGTGCACATTCTCTATTGTTCCTGAATCGCACTACCATTTTTGGAAGGGTTCATTAAGAGTCTTGCTTTTATCCAGGCTATTAAAGCACCGTGTATTAAAAAAAAAGAAAGGCCCACAGCTTTACTGAAGGTCATATGATGGGCCCAAGTGACAATTGGCATTGTACTCTGATTGGAGCCTGTCCAAGGTACATAGCAGTCAGACAACAGACGAAGACCAAAATAGCAAACTGGACAGGTCCTGCGTGTTTGGAGAGCTTGACTGTTTGACGTTGGTCATGTTGTGAACTGTTGCTGCAGCCTGTCATTGGCAATCATCTGGCGGGATCTGAACAAGTGGTGGATCTGAGCTACGTAGAGCTGAATCCATTTATAATCAGTCTGACATTCGCTGTTTCCGTCTGTGTCTCTATGTAGGCTACGACGGCCAGACACTGACAACTTCACTTTGTGTTGTGTTTGAAAATAATGAGGAACAAATGACTTCTTATTCATGCAGCTCGCACTAATCTGCTGATTATTTTATGCTATGCTGTCCCATCATCTCTCTATCCAGGCCAGCGGTGTCATTTTTTTCCTTTGTGTGTTTCTCTTAATGGTTTTGAAAGGATTAGCTTCTTTTGATCTTCATTATCGTTTAGTGTCCTCTCAGTGAACAGTGTTAATCTGTTATGACATCAAAAAGGTCTTCTAACGATCTTTAGAACATCTGGCTCCAAAACTTGTTTCTGGGAGCGTCACATTTTACAGTTAGATTATTTGGTGATTACATTTTTATTTTTTAACATAAACAGGTTTTGTATCATGATGATTATTTATTATCATGCCATCTCAGACTAAAACTCGTTCAAATTTTATGCTGACTATTGAACGGGAAACTTTCAAACATATAATTGTCTAAAGACAGGCTGCACGGTTTCAATAGAAGTGGAATGTTTGTCACGCAGCTCTGCCAGCCCAACAAATCATGATGACGGCCATTAAGGACGTCGCTTCCGACAATGGATTTGCCAAATCTCACCATTTGCCACTGACTTGTTTGGCTGACGCTTTTGTTACATGAGAGCCTCCGCTTTAAATACAAGCCCCTGACAGCTGTCCAGTAATATCTTTCAGTGTAAAGACAAAAGGATAAAATAAAATCCATGCGATTATACGTGACTGCAAATTGAACATCAGCTAAAGAAAATCAAGATAAACTACAAAATATGTGTATCAAATACAAAAATCTGTGCATGAAACTCTATTTTAGTATCAGTGACAGTTCAGTTTTTCTTCAATTTTTTTTTTTTTTAACCCTTGTCCATTCATGGATAAGTCATCTTTCATCCTCACATTTCGCAAGACAGATATAATCAAAACAGACTGCACTGTGCTCAGGACATAAATCAAAATGCCCTTTTTTAGCCCACCACCCACCCTCCAAAACAAAAATAACAACACAACCACAAAGCAGACTGAGGAGAAGTGCAACCCATCTAACTGAGTCTTTTCAGTCCTGCAGGACCGTGGGCTGAAAAAAGCACTTGTTTATCATGATAATGATAATTATGACTCCAGTCTTACATATTGTGAAGACATGTGAATGGGCGCCATACTGTGATGAGATTAGCATCACCATCTTTGGCATATTTTTGCATATTTTGTTGTTACACCACATGCTACCAACACTTTCAAGGCAAACAATATTCACTTGTCATCCCCAAAAGGCTTCTTCGTTCTTTAAGCAAACAAACAATGCATGTTCTACTCTCTCTATTGTCATATTTCTGGAGAGATGTGTTGGGTGTGACCGTGGCAAATGCAATATGTGCGTGCAGATGTCCAAACAGATTAAAGGATTAAAGCAGTATATTATTGGAAACCAACGGCTTTTGAACAAACGTCTAAAATCTGAGGAAACTATATGTCAAAGCAAGACTGTTTAAGTCCACTCAAAATCGATTTGCACATTCATTTGTTTGTTTTAGTTATTAACACATCATGAAGTTATATAACATATAACATACATAACATAGCCAACGCGAGAGACAACACCTCGACTGCCACTATGTCTCCACTCAGCTGTGAGGATGGCTGCTTCACACAGTGGTACTTAGTGTCACCCATTGATTGCAAAATTGAATAATCATCAGGGATAATTGCAGTTCCTCACACGGCATTCTGACAGAATCAGAATTTAAACAACTTCACTGCACCTCTTGCCCAGCAATCACCATTCTATTTAGCCCCTCCTCACTAATAGCCACCACTGTTGAGTGAACAAGGTCATAGTCGGAGATAAGGCAGGTCACTCTGGGTCACACTTATGTTGATGGAAATAGCCTAATTAGCAGAAGGTCCCGGGCTCGGAATATCAGATGATATAGTTTGTATTGTGTGATGTATCACTCACAAAAGACTTTGTCTTAAATAGAAGCTCAAAGTCACATCCTTTTATAGTCTCCCCCTATTGTTGGCAGTCTGGTTGGGCATGGAGGGGGGCTGGGGTTGAAGATGACACCTGTGGACAGTGGATAAAGGGACCCAGCCTCTGAAGGGTCACCTTCAGCTGCAGTGTGCTGGATCCCTCTGCTCTGCCAGTCCACTCCTTCTGTCTCATCTCACAATGGCCCCTAAGAAGAAGGAAGAGCCCAAACCTGCAGCGCCAGTGGCCCCAAAACCACCAGAGCCCGAGCGTCCCAAGACCCCGCAGTTCGACGCCACAACAGTGACGGTAAACAGCAATTTTATGCCAAAATAACAAACTGTAAAATGTTTTAATCCTGTTTTTTTCTTTCTTTCGTACTGTTTAATTGCTTGCCATGTATTTATTATTGTATTAATTATTCTAGGAGGGGTGATATAGATACGCACTGTTTAAAGATCATTAGAGACCCCATGTGACCTAAACCTGTCAGTGCAAGCAAACACGGGACGGGACGTCCATTTGAGTGGACTTCATTCATTCTGGCTGTTTGCACAACAGACTTACAGAATATCTGTTGTCCAAATGTGCAAAACAAATTGTAATATCTAGCTCAGGAAGCAGTTCAGAGGCGAACAAGCTGATACCACATGTAGTGGAAAGATCTTCTGCTGACTTGGCCCCTTCTCAATGGATAAATGTTTTTTCTCGTCGGACGAGCGACCACGTTACAATGGAGAGCGGTTAAAGCCACAAGATATCATTTTCATCATGTCAGTGAATGGCAGACCACCCACGTTTTTCCTCTGAGGGTAAAAATGGTTGGAAAAACCGAGAGGAAGAAAAATACAGATAATTAGATTCCTAGTCATCCATCTTCAAGTGTGCTAAGATAAGTGTTTAGATAATATTTTTACAATGATTCGTAGTGGGGACGAGGTTTGAAGACATCCAGACATCAGACAAAAAAGGAGGGCATTTCCTGATGGCGAGTCCAAGAAACACACAGAGTATAAATAGTCAACATTAATCATGGGTGTTCAGAATAATGTGAATTATAGTTTTTAGACTTAGAATAACACATTAAATGGGAGTGCACTGCAGCTTGAAAGACTAAATGAGCTGTCATACTAATACAGTAATCTAAATCGTATGCAGCTCAATTAAAAATGAACAAAATAAATTTTGTGAGACTGTCGGTGCCATTGTCATTATAATTTATATTGAACACACGCCTATGCAAATATCCACAATGCAAATCATCAGGTTGTGAGTTGCTGACCTCACTGGTATTTACAGTACCGTAGATTCTATGACACGTATTGTATCCAAAAATAAACACTAATGAATCTGACAGTAGCAGTATAAGCCCGCGGATGTTTGATCCAAGGTCACTGATAAATAATGTATGAGAAGAACAGGCCCAGCCTGTCACTCGACCTGCTGGTACAACGACGATGGAGGCAAAGTCAGGGTTCAATCATCAAAGCAATGCATTGATTTCCTCCTCTGTCAACTATAATCATAATCCTCACGAGCGTCACAATTCCTGAGCGAGCAGCACCATCTAACTGCACTATACGTTTGCTTTGTCTCTTTTCAGCTGGAATTCACCCCTGAGCAACTTGAGGGTAAGGTTGCCGTTGCCGGTATTGTTTTTTTTTTTGTCTTTTGCCTTGCATGGACGGCTGTTGTGCTATTTATAGTGGCAATAAATGATTTGTGTGATCATGCTCTCCATCAGTGCGTGAGCAATGTTCGACAACAGCTGATAATGACGTGTGGTTCAGGGATGTGCTTTTATGTTGAAGTTAACGCACCCATCTAAGTCACATCAGAGTGTGTGTAAGGCAGGGGCCTCTGATACAAGGCATATCAAGATGCATTATTACGATACAACTAACAGACAGCACACCTCAGGAGCCCCACCTCAAAGATTCTGCATGCACATATGAACCCAATTTAATGTCTAAGGAACACCCTGCTTTTGTTGTTCTTCACAGATTTCAAGGATGCTTTCCAGCTTTTTGACAGGACTCCAACCAGTGAGATGAAAATAACATACGCCCAATGTGGTGACCTTATCAGGGCTTTGGGCCAGAATCCTACCAATGCAGAGATCATGCATGTCCTTGGAAAGCCCAAGCCTGAAGGTTAGTAGAGGGCACGACAGCGTACCGAGTCTCTGCCCCTTTATCTGCACGATATCAGTATCAGAGCTAGACCGAGCCAAGGCAGGTTAAAAAAAAATGGCTGTATAGAGAAAGGTTGAAATAAATGTCAACACTGGTTTAAGCGTGGATATTTGTTCAGCTTTTCATCGTTTCCATTTCCACAGACATGCAGACAAAGATGCTGGACTTTGAGCAGTTTCTTCCCATCCACCAACACATTTGCAGAGCCAAGGACCGTGGAACTTTTGAGGACTTTGTGGAGGGTCTGAGGGTATTTGACAAGGAAGGGAACGGCACAGTCATGGGAGCTGAGCTCAGGCACGTTCTGGCAACACTGGGTGAGTACGGTGACTTCAAATTGATTTTTACAAAGCTGCTGTGTGTAGGACTACAAATTGAACTGGTTTATTTTCTCATGGACCACAGGTGAGAAGATGAGGGAGGATGAGGTGGAGCAGCTGATGCAAAACCAAGAAGATGCTAACGGGTGCATTAACTATGAAGCTTTTGTAAAATACATTATGGCATCTTAAAAAGATAACATGTGTTGTTGGTGTTTTTTGACCTTATTGTCATTCTGGTGCTACATCACTACTGCCTCATATCAAATCAATGAAAATCAAGGTCCTGTATTTTTGACAGAAGAAAGTAGATTACTGTAAATCCCATTTGCCCCTATCTGTATATTTCTGATTTCCACTCTCTATGAAATGATCTATATAACTAATTAATATGTAACCCTTTTTTCTAAGACTGCGTTGATGCAGCGCACACATGGCACATCCTGGTGTTAGTTATAGGTCATGCAAATGAATCAATCAATAAATAAATACAATTCAATAGATGGCGTTCTCTTTTTCATTAACAATACTATTGGTTGCTTTGTTGGTCAGTTGTCTCCACGGGAAAGTGTTTGCAGTGATGCAGGAAAAAAGAAATAAGAATGTCATTGTGGCTCATGTAACTGCCAGAACACACTGCCACCACAACTCAAGTTTGGACAGAAACAGCAAATGTGAGCACTGCTTGATGGATGACATAAGAAAAAAATTAGGAAAGGCAAAAGTATTCTTGTAACGTGATACATGTTATGGAAAACTTTTTTGAATGTTATTATAAGCATAAAAACCTACATCAATCGACTTTGATGTAGATTTACCTGCAATACACTATTGTTCTTCATTGTATCACTTACTTTTTAACATTCTTTTAAGTGATTGAAGATGCTTGATCCAGAGTTTATTATCCCATATAGACATTCATGCAACTACCATGATTGTACTTTGTACTCTATGGACAATGGCATGAAATGTACATAAAAAAAAAAATCTGACCTCTGTGATTGCATCAAAAAAACACTCAAGAGTATGAGAAAAAGATAATATTTCATACCCATTTCCAGTCAATCACTATCTCTTTGGCAAATGATGTATTTCCTCTCTTTGGCCAGCAGAGAGAGCTGTCACTCAAGTAATTCTACCATGTCATGACTGAATAAATGAAGAATCATTCTAGTGTGTTGTGGTGTTAGACCCACCCACTTACATTACTAAGTGTTCATTTTTTCTTCAATTTATATTGATGAATCACTATTTGGTGTGACCACCCTTTACCTTTAAATCAGGCGGGAAGGTTGTTCCAAGCGTCTTGGGGAGAACTTCCATGGATGTAGGCTGGCTTAAATCCTTCTCTTCATTTAATCCCAGATACAGATGATGTTGAGATCAGGGCTCAGTGTGGTCCATACCATCACTTCCATGACTCTACTTTTATTTTTAATGCTGATGATAGTTCTTAATGACATTGGCTGCATTTTGTATTCCTCAGCATCAAGGACACCATTACTCCATTTGCAGAAAATGAATGAAGCCCCAAACTTGCAAGGAACCTCCACCATGCTTGAACATTGTCATTATTGTACTGCTCGGCAAATAAACTGCCTTCTCCTCCAGTTCTTCTATTTTCGTACACAGTTGAGTCACTTGGCCTTGTCTTCTGGTCAGACATCTCCGGACAGTTGATTGGTTTACCTCGGTCCAACAGGCTTGTGCCACTTCATCTGCCGCACTCTTTGTGCTTCTTCAAAAGAGCTTGAAAAGCACATGTGGAAACCCCAGTCTGCCTGGGACAGAGCTGCCTGATGAAGTATAACTGCCTTGTGTCTTGCTGCTGTCCTCAGTCTCATCGTGGCGTATGTCCTGTGTCTTCCACAACCTCACCTTTGCAGCAGAGTCTGGCTGCTCCTCGCCCAGACGCAAGCCTCCCACACAGCTGTTTCTGTTTCAGTTAATGACTATGTTTCAAACTACCTGTGAAAACGATGATCATTAGCACCTGTTTGGTAAAAATTATTTAATCATACACTTGAATGTTAATCCTACAGAATCCCTGACTGTGCAAGTGTGCCTGATTGTGATGGATTTGTTGTTGTTGTTTGGCTCGTTCAGAGTTTTAGAGACTCATTGAAAACGGGTCCTGTTTGCTCAATTTATTTCCCCTCAAACAGGGTTTAGATCATCCTTTTCCACTAATGTGTACTATATAATACCTTGTTCAAACTCTTCATTAGGCTACATGGAGGGAGGTTTACCGTGTAGAAACCATTCACCCAATATATTATACACATATCCCTAAATCTAATTCCCATTTCATATCTCGGTGGGAGTACTTTTAAGCTGCACAGCATGACTTTGTAATGACTGACCCACCAGCTTGTTAGAGGATCATTTGGAAACAATTTCACCAGGCCATTTTAATTCAACAACACTAATATGACCTTCACCTTCACCACAAATAGCTTTTTTAAGATCATCTGCTTGGCTTGGCTGACCTTCATCGCACCACCTAATCTTTGTCAGTCAGCTCCCAACTTCCAGCCTGAGCTCCAGGCAATATATTCCGCCATTTGTTGTGCAACAGCCAATTTCCCAATGGCTTCGGTTGCTTGATATTTTGACTTGACTGCAGAGGTTCAGTAATTCAGTGAACCAACTGCATCGTAATGAAATCATTACCTTAGTATGATTCCAGGTAAAGAGTAGTGCCGTTTCTGTTTAAGTGCTCTTTAATATTCTACCACAGCTCAGAGTGATTTATTCTTATGGGAAATGAACTATAATGCTCAAATACAATGTCCTCCTTTTAAATTCTTTGCTTGGACTTGAATTATTTGATGAATCACACAGATGGTGTGTTCAAGATTCAAGATTCAAGATTTTATTTGTCACATGTGGATGTACAAGTACACCCCCAGAGAAATGACTTTACAACAAGCCCCACAGTGCAACTTTGCAGCAATAAAATAAAAAATGAAAATAAATTTAAATTTAAATTCCAGTTTTGCAAAATAAGTAGCTATATTATATTATTTACATAAGCTTCAGCATTTACTTCAGCATTTGATTTTCCTATCTATGTGGGACTAAAGACTAAGATAAGAACGATATTTCAGCCCACCATTCTTCCAGGTACGTTGGGCTGCTTAATGCAAGAAATTATTTTATTTACAGAATGACCAATTAACAAGCTAATTACACTGCACGTCAGAATATATCCTTATAAAACAGTTATCTTATATCTTATTATCTTACATCCTTTATCCGTTACATTAACGTCATTACCGTGAACTTTTGCACCTGGTGAATATTTCAACATTTATATACTGTGTATACGATACGTTACTGTTTCACTTAACTTTTTACTGTTTTACTGTTTCACTTAACTTTTACTGTTTTAATGTTTCACTTAACTTCTTACTGTTTCACTTTTTTTTTAAACTTTGTATGCTTGTATGCACCTATGTCACCAGAACAAATTCCTTGTATGTGCAAATCATACTTGGCAATAAAGCTCTTCTGATTCTGATTCTGATTCTGATTCTGATGAGGGATAGACCGTCAATGCTGTTTGATAAAGTGTATATGAAACCACATAGCACCAAATAGTGGAGACTTGGCCATCAAATCTCAAAACAAGCTGGATTGAAAGGGTGAGAGGAAACACCAGTGATTAATAAGATGATTAAAAAAACAAAACTGTAAGTCATAATTCTGTAAATGCCTTCTTGTTGACAAGTTTATCCTTTCTGAAACACCTTGTGTTATGAAATACACCTTCTCACTCTAAATTATATATAAAAAAGCATTAGGACTACAGTGGTATAGCCTCAGGCTGTCATGGCAGTTATTTATTTTTAGCTGAAGTAATGGCTGGTGAAACGCAGTTCTATAGGCACACAGGGTCTCGGGGGCAAACAATCCGCGATAAAGAGCAGATGATGCTTGCTCCTGGCATTGTGTACACTACACAACATCTCATCTACTGTAATTTCTCCTCCTCTAGTCAAGGCAATAATTGTCACAACATGCCTTTATTAGGCTGCATCAAAGTCTTGGTTAATTGTTTGGGGATAAATAACTCATCGTGCCCGGGGGATTCTGGGCACAGGCAGCAGTTTCTGCTCCACTTAACTCCTGAAATGGTATCTTCTTTCACATTATATAATATAATATAATATACATTATATTTCACAACTATATAAGGGCTACTCTCAGGACATCAGTCCTTGTATTTTTAAAACAAACAAAAAAACTATATTTACATGCCACAGTGCCAGTGACAAGTTAATTACTTGATTGAGTCATTGCTGTTTATATCATAGAGTGCTTGTAGATGTAGATGAGAGGTTTAAATAGCAAATGATTCACCCAAACAAATCAGTTTATGGCAATGTGTAGCAAATGTCAAATTGCTCAGTGTGACAAACAAAAAAACAAAAACCCTGAAGAGCCAAAATTATGTTTTCTTTTTTATCAATACATTTCCTTTCACATGTGCATGTACAAATATATATCAATAACACAATGATACCTTATTTACAGAGACATTAGATTTTTACAAATAAAATGCATTTCCTTTTGTAAGGCAACATGGCTCACTTAACGTTTTCAATAATATCAGTTGGTCAAATGTATACGTACTTACCATTGCATCAAATACATTTAACAATGTAGACTAAAGGGTGTAGAAAATAACATTGGAGCCATTTGCTCTACAAAGTGTAGTGAAAACAATATAAATATGCATACAATAAAATGTACAGTACATATTTTTGTTAAGGGTGGTTAGTTTCTTTGGTGAGTTTAAATAAATGATGTATAATTTGTTATGTATCAAAATATCCCACAATTAATCAGTGGTGTACCTTTTGGAATTATGATGAGGCCATGAGGGTCCGCAGTGTTACAGCTGCATAAGCCATGACCCTGGAATAGGAAATTAAAATATTTACAATTTAAAACACATAAGTCAACATTTACCATCAGTCCAAAGTTTACAAAATACGAATATGGAAAGTACATTTTTCAAACAAAGCCTGATGGAAAGTTTACAATGTTCTGTACAACACTTAAAAATACTTCACAGATCTCACAGAAATTTGACATATTTGATCAAAACAAAAATCACCTAAAATGAGACTGTTCATTTAAAAATGGCTCATTATTTTTGAGAAATCTGTATAATAATTTACATTCTCGACAAGAGTTACATGAGACGATACAGACTCTCGAAAAAAAAACGTACACTTTCACTTTTTGCATTTCCACATCCTAGAAATGTTTGAAAGTCGGATTTTTCGAAAAATTGTTATACCAGTTATATATTTTGTAAAGTGACATAGTACTCGAGTATTTGAGGCATAATTCAGACACAGAGAATGAGAGTTCGGTGGTGGTGGTGGTTCACCAAGCAACAAAACACAGGTTGAGACCAAATGTCACAGTGTCACCCTGGCAAGTTTTAACACTGTCATCCTAACATGCTGTCTTAATGCTATGGCACGTTTCCGTTATTATAAATTTCATTTTGCAGTGTCATTTTTTTTTTCCACCAAGAAATGCAGTGCTTTTGTGCATAATACAGTTTTTTTTTATTCTCTTTGTCCTTTTGTAGAAATCAAAAGTCTTTTTGTTTGTCATTGGACAAGGAAGTTAATTCACCGTATTAGTGTATGAGCAGCCTGGGCAGATGTATGAGTTGGCAGGTTGACCTGGAGAGTGATTGGTGTTTTCTGCATCAAGCAGCTTAGTTATGACACTGATTACTTAAGAATGCTGCAAGGCTCTTAGATGATAGCGCCACATTTGGGCAAGAACTTCAATTTTGTGTTTTCAGCTTTCAACCTCAGGGAAGTAATAAATAAGATAAATAACTGAATAACTTTTTTGTTGAGCATGTTTACCGTCTGATGGGGACAAAATCGAACAAAGAACAAAAACAATACCTTTCAAATTAAATAATTAACAAGACTCCTCTGATATAATATATAAAGGCTCCATTAGAATGACATATTTTGTACAAAATATTCAGTGCATATTAATTAAATGATGCACCCGTTTGGATTGTGTTTTGGTGAATACTGCAGAGAGCAATAACTCGTTTATGTATGGATTTTTGTTTTACACACTATAACACAGGCAAACCATTTTCCCTCATCAAAGCTTCTTTTCACGCTGTTACTCTCACTGGCATTTGAATGTTTATTGTACTAAACACTAATGGATGTGTTCATGACAGCATATAAGTAGCATATAGTCTCTTGCAAAACCTGTAGAGATCAACTTGTTCCACTAACACCCATATATATATATATATATATATATATATATATATATATATATATATATATATATATACATATACATATATACACACATATATATATACATATATATATACACATATATATATACATATATATATGTATATATATATATATATATACACACACATATATATATATACATATATATATATATATACACACATATATATATATATATGATGGCTTCATCTTACTTTGTGTGCAGTTAAAGTAATAATTTAGGTTCATATCCTGGAAGTATCCTGGAACTACGGCCATTTCAGTGAAACCAGTCTCTTCTCTAAATCACGTGCGCATGTATACGTGCACATCCCCCGTCACACGGCTGTGGTCTGTTTGATGCTGTGGAAGCTGATCCTGGTTGGAGATGTGGGGATGGACATCGCTCGTGCAACTCGCACTCTCAGCGCGTGGTTGTCTTGCCAGCGGTGCCACCGTTTCCTTACAGCTGAACGTACCTTGATAAACATTGAGAACTGTGTTAGTGTACTCACTGTTACTACATCAGAAGGGTGTAATGCTACAACTTTTTGACATCGTTAAAAATGCTATTGATCGCTGTACCAGATGTAATGTATTAAACTACTACTAAAATACTGTAGAACACACAACACAACAATTCACTATCCTTTTTTAAAAACCTCTTCAGTCAAAGCAAGGCCAGAGAGACTTCACATTTGAAAACTCATTACATGTAAGCACTCAAAAAATAGCATCAACCTCTCTCTTAGAGCCACACAATCACTTTTACCAATTCAAATACGGAAATAGCCCTTTAACAAAAACACACGGGTACCGATTTAACGTCATGGTCCCACATCAAATTAAAGACCTCTTCTTCACTGAGTTTCAATTACTCGAGGGCTGGGAGAGAAAGTTCCAAGAGTCCTTCATTTTCACAGTCACAAACAAATGTGTAATCATTTAATGATACTGGTGATTTTCAAGCAACTGTATATCCAGCAATTAATTATGCTTCATTTTAATTAGAAGAAAAAGGCAGAGCTTCCTCTGGGATGTTTGGTCACATTGCAAAAGCCGACTCCAGAACGACGTGTGCGTTTTAATGAACACTCACTTAATTTTGTTCTCCCTCCTTTTTTAAAAGCTCCACGGCTAATAATTGAAACTTTAATTCTAACACAGAGGTTAGTTGGGAGAACTTCATTCATATGGGGTTTTATTGAGATCATATATCAAGAGATGCATTTGATAGTTAAATGAAAATCATCAAACACTGATCGTCTTTTGCAAATCTCCCCTGACTTACCTCTCCGTTTAGAAAGCAATAAAACACTGACACGAAGAACCCCTGCAGAATAGATGCACAGAATAGGTTAGACATAATAAATGTGGGTAATTGCACCTTAATTAGACTTAAGAGGATTCACATGGTAAATGGACTGTATTTATATAGCTCTTTACTAGTCTGTCTTCTACTAGAGGCACTTTACAGTGTGTGTCGACATTAACACACACTGATGACACAGCATCAGGTGCAGTCTGGGTGTGGTGTTTAGCTCGGGGACACTTCACAGCACTGTGGGTGAGTTCAGGAATCAAACCAGCATCTTCCCAAAGCCCCTACATAATTATTCCTTCTTACAGCTAATCTAGCAAAGTACACTTCTTAACTGTTAGGAAACTTGTCTTGAAATCTACTTTTCCTCCTACTCTATTTTTCATATTAAGCAGTACTTAGATAGAAAGATTAAAAAGTGGGTTGGGGGTTGCGGCGTTGTGGTGTTGCAGGGGGAGGCAGCAGTAAACATGCCCACATGCCTCTGTAAATCCTGACAGCTCAGAGCACTAAATATGAGGCAGGAGGGCCATCTAATGTGTGAGCACAGCCGGAGATACTAGTTCAAATACTCTTCCCACAGATAGCCTCATAACCTGCGAAGTCCTCCTGAAAGAAGTGACATGACTCAGCAGTGGAATGAAATCAGTATGAAATCCGTATGATTCACACTGGTCACAATAACGACAGTGTGAGCACATTTTCTAGGCCAGCATCAAAGTGCATCATTATCTGTATTACCACCTGAAAAGACTGTAAAAAGGAGTTGAAATAGATGAAAATGATTTGCGAGATGTCGTCCTCCCCCGGATTCACAAAAAACAGCATGTAGGTGATGCCGAGCAGAGGAAGCAAGACCAGCGTTGCTTTCACCGCCTTTCTGTGAAGACAAGGACAGAGGATTATTTATACAATGACTGATATAAGAACAGATTCTTACAGTTCTGCATAGAATTTTTGACAGTAGTTCATTTACTGAACAGAATTTTTATTATTAATTTGGCAATCGGTAGTTAACGGTCAAACCTTTTACATGTTATCCATCCCTTATCTACTGCTTAGAATTTGAGGTTCATGGAGGACCTGGAGTCAATCCCAGCCAGAGGTGGAAAGAGTACTGAAATACTCAAGTAAAGGTAACACTATTTTGATACCATTTTACCTAAGTGCAAGTCAAAGTACTGGTCTAAAAATGCACTGAAGTTAAGGTAAAAAGTAGCTTGTTTAAAAGTTACTTTTAACAAAGTTGGGGTTCTTCCTTGTGTCATGCAAAGTTTTTAATTAAAGGCAAACCTTTACAAATTTAAGTGCCGACAAAATAAAATATGTAAACACATTATGTATCAGTCAAAATGGGTCAAAGGTCACTCAGGGTCCTTAATTAGCACCAATTAATTCATTCACTTGTGTCATTCACTTCCAAAGTTTGTAAATTTTAAACTTTTAATTTTTTTTTTTTTTTAAATATGACTTTTTTAAAGTACACAAAAATCCCTACTGAATTACAGTAACGCGAGTAAATGTAATTCATTACTTTTCACCTCTGCTCTCAGCGGACAAAACAAGAAACAACACACACTGCCAGCCATCAGGTTACATAAAACACACATTAGAATAATATATATTATATTTGACGTCGTCTCTCAACCTAATTCTGTAATTCTGTGGATCATTTTAGAATAAGCCAAATGACATCACACACTCCTGATTAAGCCTAAGAGCTCCACATAACTCAAGAACAGTGGCGTTTTGAATCTTGTGTATCTTTGAATCTTTGTGACGTTCCCACACTGCACACAGGAAGTGACTTGTTTGACATCCAGACTGATGGGAGGCAACAGTGACATTGTACTTGTAAGGCTGTGAAAGGTTTCAGAAGCCGATCTGCTTAGAGTTAAAACAAAGTTGTAATCATGTTTGTATTATGTTAGTACCGCATCTGTCTTTGTCAAATTCACTTCCTTGTTTTTCTTTCATTCATACAACTGTGCTCAAAACAGCAGCATTAAGAATGAACTATGGTTCCTTCCTGTTTGAGACAACAATTTCTGCAACATGTTCGTATTCTTGACTCACTTAATTAAATCTGTCACTCTCAGCATATCTGCCATCCAGCGACCCTTCATCTTCTCTTTTCTAACCTGCTTTATCCAGCATTTCGGGCACGCAGTTTGATTGAGAGGACGCCTTATAGATTCAGGCATATTTTGCTCTGCTGAGGAGGAGTCTAACTTACCCCCCCCTCCCCTTGACAACCATACGT
Organism: Solea senegalensis; assembly: GCF_019176455.1. Classification (NCBI taxonomy): domain Eukaryota; kingdom Metazoa; phylum Chordata; class Actinopteri; order Pleuronectiformes; family Soleidae; genus Solea; species Solea senegalensis. The sequence goes on from NC_058021.1 coordinate 15,562,748, forward strand.
CTGCCTCTATGGACCTAAATGTAGCTGTCTGAAGCGTGACGCTGTAAACACCGCATAATCCCAAAATAATCCCTTAGGAGAAATACACGCTTGACACAGCTAATAAAAAGGCGAGAAATCAAACTCACAATTTTTGCGGCCAGATGCTCAGCCCGACGACATAAAGTAGAACGAACGGCACACCGCTCACCTCTCACAAGCACACAGCAAATGTCTGCCATTACTCAGTCCTGTCAGGCACATGAGAGGTTTTCCACCTCTGAAGATTACTGGTGGCACTAAATGAAATGGCCTCTCGCATGCAAGCACTGTAACTATACCTTATGCTCACTCAGACCAATTTGTTTGTCTAGACTTTGAGAAATTGTAGCACAGTAGCATTTTTTGTTTTTTTTTGTTGAAACTCCTTCAGTGTCTGCTTTGAAAGACGGCGAAACGCGATAAATAACTTAAGTGTTGACCTTTGATTTTGAAATAGAGTGCCACGCAACTTTGATTTGTCCATCTAACGAGTTTGTGGGACACAAACTGACACTGCAACTGAAAAATAAGTGCAAAAGACAAGTAAGGATTTAACGTTAATGCTATGATCCACATTAAATAAATAGGTGTTTTTCATACACAAGCAATAACTGCAAGTAGTTACTTTTCGTATGACACTACACACTAGCGATGTGATTTTAATAGACATTACTATTGGATTCTTTCATCCCCAAAATACTCTCTCTGTATACAAATATTTAAGGATTAAGATCATTGATTTGTATGTAATTAAGACAACATTTGAATTGTGACACCAATTATGAAGTACTGGATTAGTCTGATTCGAAAATGGTTTACTTTGATGCTAAAAATGCATCTTGTAAGTCGCTGCATGTCGTTCTTTTTTCACTCAAATTTTTTATTGAAAATTTTGTAAACATACAAATCCTTGTATAGACAGAGTTACATTTCAGAGTCGGAAAGAGCTCCAAATAGAACCCTCGTGTACTAAAGTTGTAATGATATGTCATACAAATTAGGGTATTTATGTCCATGTTAAATTAAAGAACATTTATGCATGTCGTTCTTTGAAGGAGCAGACAGACAGAGAGACAGACGGTGTCACATGATCACGTACGATTCCACTCACCTGTACTGTATCGTTTCAGAAGTAGTCGAAGCTCTGAGTTTTGTCATAAGAATTCTTACTATGTTGAAGAGGAAAACAAAGTTTATCTGAAAAAAACAAAACAGAAATAATAATTAATTATCAACCCCTGGTTCAGTCATTTTCAGTGAAATACACCAAGAGCAAATTCCTCCTGAGAACGATGGAGAGATAGAGAGAGAGATAGAGAGATAGAGAGATCACAAGTCAGAATCACCGCCTTTCTCAGTGTCAGTGGAGCACACAATCTGAGCCGGTCACGGTATGACTACATGATAGTGTCCACATGAACCTCAGTAGATACATTTCACTGGCTACAGGTTTTTTTATATTCAGGATGTACACGTGTAAAAGTCCAAACCCATCTGAAAGATTGATTCCATCTCTCAACCTGGTTGTAGGATGGAAGTGGGTTTCATTATAAAACCAATTTCATTTCAGGGCACAGGTTTGTATTTTTTTTCCCCCCCATCAGTCCACACATATATAAGCAGACATTTGTGATTAATCTGAATGACAGTATCAACAAAAGGTTCTGTTAGATAATGGGAAAATAATGGTCAGGGGTAAATGCACAGTACGTCGCCCTTACCAGGAGCACAAGAATAACTGGTCCCTGATAAATATAATCCATATATTTCCCAGGCTCTTTGCCAAACCAACATCTGTTGACAGAAAGAAAATAAAGAATCGTTAGCTTCTAAATAGGAAAACGTAGGAACTTGGCCGTAGATTTTAATACATACTGTTCATTTTCATAATACAGCTTTCCAATGGCCCAGGCTACTATAATGGGGAAGGGGATACCTGTGAAGCGGAAAAAAAGCTAAATCAGGCAAGCCAGAAAAAAACACGTAACACCTTAAGCTATAAATTGGCCAATTTATAGTGTGTTCAGAACAAATGCAAAGTCAATTTTTTGCACATGGTTAAATAAAAAGTCAATGCCAAGTGTCACATGGATGAAAAGACGTGCACAATTTGCATAATTCACGACAGCCACTTAAGTTAAACGGTTTACACTGCAGCGTGTAATGCGAAATGTGAACGTGAAAGCAAATCAGCACCGAGATTCAATAACCTCTGCGTCCGGCATCTCGATGCTGAGGCAGGAACGGAGGATACATGAGCTTTTTCCATACAGTTTGCTATTCATAGCATGACTGTGTGAAGGAAAGGGCTTCAGCCAAGGTTGACAACGGACACAAATTGTAAGGGGAAAACACAACTGATCCTGTACCCCCTTATTTGGACGAGAATGGCAAGTTGTCGTTTTCATGGAGAAGTATTGTGACACTAAAATTTGCTTTGTGTTTGGTCTGAACGCACCTTTAAATTGGCCGCTCCCCCTGATTCCCCGACAGATTTCCCATTATTCTTTTCACGTTTCCATGCTCTCTGACTGTTTTTGCAATTTGTCCTTTGTCTGCTCCTCATTATCGGCCTGTCTGCAAGGGACCACTGGCTATTCTCTTACTTTGCCTACTCTACCGTTTCCCTTTAACCTTGAATGTTTCATAATGTCATAATGAGCTTTGGGTCATTAGGTCATGTGGCTTGCTTTAGTGAGAAGAGGGCCACTCACTTGATTGTAGAGAGTGATGAGTTGCAGTTTAAAGATAGTTTTCACATTTGTGTGGTCTGCATTTATGCATCGTTTAAAACACTGTGCCACGACTGACAGAAGTTAAAAGGGTAAAGTGCTTTTGTAACGTCTCACAGCAATACCCGGGAGCACTGCAGTTCAAAGAACACCTTTAAAAGAAGTAGCTGTGCCTAGACTCTCCATCTTAGCAGTGTGCTGACAGCTAAATGACTTGTGACTAAAGCACACACACACACACACACACACACACACTGGATGAAGCGACAGATATGGTCAGCTTTCTGACAATTAACGAGCAATGTAACAATTCACACAGTTGACCTTTAAGAACTCAGGTCTAAACTTGTTTTCATTCCAGCCGTCACTTCTCTTGTGGAGGACTCAATCTACTTCTGTCATTATTTCTAAGTAAAGTCCAATTAACTGTTTCTCAGTCACAATACAATATCCATTTGAGTGCAGCAGTCATGTAAAAACAAACCAAAAGATTAAATGACATGCATGTAATTCATATTCTTCATCTGTTTGAGCTATAGAGCATTTTAAATAATCCCATTTTATTTCCTGTTTGTTTGCTGGAGTGATATATAAATTATAAATGATAGATGCCAGGGTCTCAACTACCTGTAACAAACGATACAATGTCATGCAGGGGTATAAAAACCATGCCCTGGCATCTATAAATATATAAAATCCATCATTTATCATATAAATTATACCGCTGTATCACATCTTATCTTTTGTTCCAGGTGGATCATATCGTCTTATTTTTAGAGCGAATACAGCCAATAGCGCCGTATCATATCAACTCTTTTATTTCATTCTTGTGTTCATGAAGGTCATTTGTCATTGTGGTAAAATAATATATTTTTTTGATGGCAAGCTTTGCTGCCTGACATGGAATATCTGTCACTCAAGCTTCCCCTAATATAACTGAGTTAGGAAGGGATTTTGATGTAGTCTGGATTAGACAGCTACTACATGGTCACAGCGTTTTTCTGTCTCTGCCAATTCAAGCACAGAAGTGACATTTTCTTTATTGCTGCTCTGTTTTCTCAGCATTAAAGTTATTGCTGAACAGCCATCACTTACATGCAGTTTAGATGATTAACAACCTAATTACAAATGTAGGAATCTGCCAAGTTCAAGCTTTGCAAGTGTATTCTGAAGACCTATAGAAGTACAAATAAGTTAACGAATTGAGGCAATCAGTTTTTTTGATTTCATGAAAATTAAAGTCTTTGAGTTTATAAAAGTATTTTTTTAATTACTGTAAACATTTAAATGACTGATTAAGCAAACTCAAAAGTTGAATGTTACCACAGCTTTGAGTTAGTGTTACATGTATAATTTTATTACAGTTAAATTAGAATTACTCAAAGTAAAAGTCAACTCAAAGTGTTTAAGCTCTGGTATCACAAGACTTTTCAGTTGTCTTAATCAGTCAGTCATTCTAGTTAACTTGTATAAAGTTTTTTTTTAAAAAGTTTATAAGCTCTGATTTTATAAACTCAAAAAAAAGAGTTCCGCCAACTTGCTCTGCTTTACACTACACTGTATGTTGCTGTATTTAATGTATTTGAACAAAATAATCAATTATTACAGGACAAATATGATTTAAAGGTTGGAGCCATATACAAGTGGAAGTATCTGGTGTCTAACATACATTATCTGTTATTAATATCATTCTACTTACTACATAGACAAATGGAGATTAGATGATGATGCATAGATCAAATGCAATGTCTCTAAGGTACAATAAAAAAAAAGAATCTCCAAAAGAGCTTATAAATTGACCTCAGCATTAGCTTTTAACATTAATTTGAACTAAAGAGAATAAGCGATGGGTGTAACGTTGGCAAGAACATACTCACACCACCCGATGAAAAGGAAGACCCACTTTCTGAGTTTATCGGTGGAATAAGTCATAACAATGGCCGTGTGAAGGTAACACCCTTCGACAAACATCCAAAAAAAGTTTGTCACCACAAAGTAGTTGTATATTGTGGTAATTAATCGACACCAAGGCTGAAAATAGAAAGACAGGGACAAGAGGCAAAAGTCAGTAAACAGAAACACGTCTACTTTACTTTAGTCCACATCCATCATCTTTCTTTATTCTCACATTTCGACAGTGCATAGTACAGTACACGTGCGCCGTTACCTCGTTGCTCTCGTGAATGTTGTGGTCAATCAACTGAAGCAAAAACCACATGACGTTCCTCAGTATGAAGGTGGTGATCAAGTTCCAGTGGATGATGTTTCGAAGACACCGTATGCTCCTACACAACAAGCCAAAGCGAGGGGACACTTCACCATCATTCACTCAATCAACAGTGGTCAGAGTGACCGGAGATTCTAAATGACTGACGCAAGCTCCGTGTTGTGCATAATAGAGTTAAACCACATTTTGTCGAATTCACTAAAGCAGGGTTTCTCAATCCTGGTCCTGGGGACCAATTGCCCTGCATGCTTCTGCAGAGCTCGCTGATGAGCTGTCCATTTGAATCAGGTGTGTTAGAGCAGGGAAACATCTAAAACATGCAGGACAGCAGTGGGTCCCCAGGACCAGGATTAAGAACCCCTGCTCTAAACTATACCATTCCATTGAATAACAAGCAGACAAAGTCTGTATAAAATTCACAAGGCTTGAGGACGCAAGTGTGTGAGGCTTGTAAGGGACGACGTGATAATAATACGTGTTTTCTTTCTCTTTTTCTGACAATGACCTGATGTTCATGATTAGGCATTTGACTGTGTTTGACTTCTAACAGAAGATGAATGAAACAGAGGCGACGACAGAAAACTGCAAAGCTAAGGTCCGCAGTAGACAGACTAGGGGTGTTTATGGGGTTTGATTACTGCCTGCACTGAACATGCAGACGGTACGCTCTCGTGCACACTGGAGTGACAAGAGAGGGCAGACGCTATGCTGAGGTTTCCTGTCTGCCAGTAAAAAGTTTCTTTTGATGCCCACTGAGGCAGTGGCGCGGCGTGAATCCTCCCAGTACTGCCGATGGCCAGCTTGACTGACAACTGGGTCAAAGTGTTGTGTATGAGAAGAACGAGAAAGAGAACGAAAGAGAGAGACATAGGGACTTTTGTGCTGCAGGTTCTGTCATGACATGTGAGTCATCATGTTATCTACATATGTAAACATGAAGTCAGTAATTACTAACGCCGGGTGATTTTTACCCGAGAAAATACACCCAATAAAAAGTACTTGTCATCAAAATATATCAAAACATGACAATACATGACACATTTGAGTAGTGTTCTTGCTTGTTCTTGTATTTTAAACTGTGTCATGTCTAAAAAAATGAATAAAAAGCATCATGAGGGGACCATATAAAAATGCTCAAAATTACTGGAAAATTAGGAATTTGGGAACAAAAAATTCCTAAAATATAAAAATAATGAAGATGGAAACTTGATTTTTGGTCCACCCATTCCTGGGATATTTGATACTTCCCTGGTGAAGGAAACCACCCATGCCATCAACGATGTCAAAGACAATGCTGAAGCTACCCAGAGACCCATGAAACTGTTCTATAGGGTGTGTTCATGTGTTCTAGTATTGTTTATTTGGTTGATGATAGAAAAACATTAACCCTTTAACACCTAACCCTCAAAATTTCAACCATAAAAAGAACCAGAAAATGTCCTGTAACTAATTGCTTTTGAGCCATTTGTTTCCAAAATAACTTCCAATATCTGGCAGTTATTTACAATTTACTGCATGTTAAAATATTGGTTTATTTAGAAAAACACTGCCGTTGTACATGAACAGATTTTGCATGTTATACTTGAAATTTGAACAGTGTAAAACATATTTACAATGATATTTTTTTGAGTCTCTCAGTGTTTCTTTGCTTCAATGTGCAAAAACAGGCCAAAAATGGAAACTATGCACAGGTGTTCTTCCCACTCTCTCTGATTCAAGTGAAATTGGCGTAATAACCACATGTTGAGTTTGACATTGCGTAACTACAATAATGTGTCATCAGCGATACACTCGGTTTTAAATCATTAAAAATGAAAATCCCTACCTGATTTAAAAGTTACATAATTTAATTTGTCACTGTTTTGACAGATTTAGGTTTGATTGATTATCAGTCATTTTACCATGCTGAAGAAAATAAACTAGCATGGGGGAAACAAGATAGATGTTGACTGTACCATAAAATCGAAAGAAAATTAATTACTTTGGAGGTAAGAAGAAAATCAATGTTTGCTGTCAGAAGGGATATCAATGAAACCTTATTATACAGCACAGCTGAGGGAGGTCCTGCTGTCCTGTTACAGTGTATGTTAGTGTGCATGCGGGCGTGTGTGTAATGTTAAAGCAGAACATTAAATTAGATATGAACTGTTGTGAAATACACATTATGCCCATCTCAGCCTTAGTGCCTCGGCTGAGCCACGCTGCAGATATCTAATCATTTGATGTAAGTGAGTTAATGATAAAAAAATCCAGAACTGTTAAGTGAATTTCCATGATTTTCCTCAAAGACTTCTCCGGCATACTGAACACATTTAGATTAGTACTATTTCCGTACTTGCCTTAAGCACAGGAAGAGAATGAAGGCCACAACCAGCGCTCCAACAGAGACACAGTGGCCTAGGTAGTTGATGATCAGCGCTATTTTATAATGCCCGGGATATTTCCTCTGGAAAGACAACACTTGAGTCACTTGGTGTACAGACGGAAAAGAGAACAAAGAAATGGAGGCAAAGACAGCACAAATCTGCATGAAGACAAAAACCCATCGCCCCTATCAAGGCTGCGTTGTGTCGAGAGAGAAAGCTAATGTCTTTGACACACTTCACATGTGGCTTAAAATGACCTGAGAAAATAGAGCGAGACCCAGAAATACACGGGATCGGGAGACATGATATGAGCTAATCAGGCTCAGACTCATTTCGCAATGCATCACTTTTCTACTCTGTGCCCTCAGGCTTTGCTAACAGGGGCACAAGCAAGACTTTACTCGCGTCTATGTTAATTCATCTGGAAACAAACATTTACAGTGTCTAAAAAATGCATTGTGCAGTGATTGGCTTTGCCTGTGTAGCCATTACAGTGCAACAAGAGTATGATGAGCCTTTATCTGGGATGATTAACGGATTGTGTAGAGAATGAAAAAAAAACATGACAAGACTGCTCCTGCGTCGCCACACTAACCTTCTCCTCCAAAATAGGTTCACAATTGGAGTAATTGCTCTTCAACGCCCACATGCCATTTTCCAAGCATTCCCTATAAGCACTCCCTGTAAGACAAGAGATAGGAACAAGGCTGAAAAAAAGTGTATTGTACCATTGTTTAAAGCTTAAGAATACTTGCATACGAGTTTAGATATTTTTGCCATGTAGGTGCCGAGCTAAAACATCCATGCAATTTCTCCAGAGCTTATAGTTCAAAGCTAAGCACTATTTCTGCATGAGTCACGCACTGAATAACAATTTAGCAACAGCAATATTTTATTTGGTGGGGGAAATGCAAATCCTCCTACACTGTCAGTTTACTTGCATATCTTTTAAAGGCCAATTTCCATAATCAACTTTGAACCAAACGTTTTCATTTTGCAGGTCCTGACAGTGCCTCAGTGGCTCTTTGACGCTGGAAAAGAAGTTGACAACAATACATCAGTGGTTATTTTCATCTCTTCTCTTGGTCACTCTGCTGTTAAGACATCATATATTTCGATCTTGTATTAGCGAGCTTACAGGAATAAAGAAAACTAAGAAAATAATTAATTATGAATCAGTAAATATTGCTATATTGTTATTTTAACAAACAATATTACCAGAGGTCAAAGGTTTTAGATTATTGTATTCACATTATTGTCTTCTGATTAAACCAAATGATCAGTTTCGTTGATAAACTAACTTAAGTTAACTCAACTCCATATTCCAAAGGTTGCGTACAACTCAATTCCAATTGTCATCAGTCAAACGTGTACATTGTTTGTTCTTTCTAAAATCCAACTGACTGATTATAGTCAGGTGTGGCACAATATTCTGAACCTTGCTGTCGCCTGCTCCCGTTCAGATTTCAGAAAAACTTCCTGCTCCCAATACGTCAAAAAAAAAAGTCAGTGCTAAAATGACAGTGACTGTTCATGGAGGATACCAAGTCTGAGGGAACATGATGCATTCTGTGCACTTTCTTTTCTCCTTGCATTGCTGGTGCACAATAGCTGTTTAAGCGGAATATGTTTTGGGTCTAGTACTCACACATTCCCTGGTATTAACGTCACATACATGCAGGTCATTCAGGAAAATAAGCAGCTATAAATTAAACAGCATATCAGGGAAACTCAGCACAGCTCATATTAACTACATTAAATTTGTGCAAGTTCTCAAGTCAAGTCAGTCCATATTACAGAAAGTCAGGCAGATTTTTCTCCTGTGTGTGTGGAGCTTGATGATCGGCTGGTACTGATGCATTTTGTTTCCTGGCTGACTGTACTGCTGTTGGATTGACAGGAGGAGATCCACTATGAGACTCTTGTTGTGCTTGAGCTGGAGTACTTCTTTTTTTTTTTTTACTGAAATCATCTGTTTCTTATCACGGCAAACACTGGCTGCTCACATCTCAGTGGCGGGGCTGAATCTCTGCGCAATGAACCCGATTTTACATTATAAAAGCATTTTTGTTGTTTTTTGTTTTTCTGAGCACAGACTGAGAATTCTGACTTTGACTGGGGGGTCACAACCCCAAGGTGGAGAATCAAGGTCTCTCCATATGTCAGACTTGCATATTTTCCTGCTTGAATTTTGAATTTCATTGTCAACATCACACCATTCTTCCTCAACAGGATCCAGCCAAATTATTCATTATCATTTCCATATTTATTTATTTATTTCAAATCTCACAAGTTTTGTGTCAGGTTCTGGGGGATCTCATGGGACCCAGTTCAGTTCTCTAGTTTGTACCAAATAAATTCCCCCAAGGACGATAAGAGTGGGATAGATGGACTTTAAAAAAAATTTATTCCTTCACCCACAAGACTATGAACATAATACCAATGATTTCCCATCTCAGTGTAAGATTTGTGCGCGAGAGCATCCATCCACATCAGAAACGCCAGTGATTTGCAGAGAAAAGTCCTCTGCATTTAAATTAATATTACGGCAACACACTTAAACTATGCATTTTATTTAACTTACAGCAATAAGGAGCCCATTATATTATGGCTGGAGTTGTGCTGAAGAGGAAAAACCCTAGTTCTCAGGCATTTGAGTCAGAACAGTTTAGTATAGTGTAGAGCAGAGCGGTAACCGCTAGAGCATCATAACGAGTGCCAAGTATATCCCTTGAGATGCAGTAAAACACTAGATTGCAATATAGTCCAAAACACACACAGTTTTCATCCATTCATTATCTACCACTTCATCGTCCACTTGAGGGTCGCAGGGGGTGCCGGAGCCAATCCCAGCTTATCCCAAATGTGTATATATAGCCAAAAAAACATTCTTTCTCATACTAGCGGTCGATTTAGAGTGTGCAATAAATCTCTGTATGTTTTTGAAATGTGGGAGGAAACCGGAGAACCCAGAGGAAACTCACACACGCAAAGTCCAAACCGGAATACAAACCAGGACTCTTCTTGCTGTGACCATTGTGGGGCCTGAAACACACAGTTTGTCTTGTATTTTGAAATATGTGTATCTTGTGTAGTCTACTCTCCCACGTGAAGGCAGCTCATCGTGGTATGAACATTAACGCTGACAAATAAAGTCGAGAGTCACTGCACTCCACAGATTGTGCTGACAACAAGTAATGGATTTTCAAAGCCGTGCTCCTCACACAATATTTGATATAACTTTGATAAGGTGGTCGAATACAAGAACATAACAAACTGCTCCCGATTCACGCCGTCTTTGACACAATGATGGGTTTCATTAAAGGGATTTGGGATACATATAAGAGCTAAATCACTTACAAGGCACTGATATTAACCGCTTCATGGATTGCCACGTCTGTTACAAAAACAAAAGTTTCATACTGATTTTTAATCAGTATGTCACTTATTTTGCCTGCTCTTCAATAAAATCTCACCAGTCTTTTAGAATACATTTTGCCAGTTTTGTTTAAAAAGAAAGATTTTAAAACATTTGTATCCGCTATAGCCAGTATTTATAACTGCATATGACAAAGCGTGGAAATCAAACGGATGTTTGCCGTGTGGTTTATTACTTGACGATGTTCATTTCAAGACAACCCCCATGTTAATTCAGGGGTTATCTCCAAAGCACGTTCAGTGTCCACGTGTTTACCAAAAACAACCAGTTGTAAACAGCTGTGGGGAACGGAGCTGCATTGGCAGAGCTCTGTGCTTTCAGTGAGACTTGGCACTATTGATTATACCAAGAATACATAATGTTTATGTGACTCCTGCTTCATTGATCAGCAGTTCCTAGAAGAAGGTATGGGAAGTACTTTGTACATAATTATAAAGGTTTAATTATGTCCAACTCGATTTAATGGGCAGAAAATCAGACTGGAGTGAGTCCAGTAACAGCAAACCAAAAAGTCCCTCTAAGGCAAATTCACACATTTTATATGTTAGAAAATAGAGGCTGAGAACAAGTGAAAAAAAAAAAAATGTGGAGTAAAGACTGAAGACAGTTTGGTCACGGTTTGTGATATAGGACCCAAGTGCAGGATGACTCAGGGGTGAATGCAAGCAAAAATATGTTCAGTGTAGAAAACAAAGGCAGACCAAAGCAAAAAGAAAAGAAGAACAAAGCCAAACAAAAGGGCACAGAGGTAAAGTAAAAAGAAAAAAAAACACAGGCAGCAACAGAGGCAGTTAAACAGACAATCCGACAAAGCACAAAGGAAAAAGGGTGAGTATACACACACACACACACACACACACACACACACACACTAGGAAGGGAGGTGGAAACTAATTAGGCCGGGGCAGGTAATCTGAAAGGAAGGAAAACAGACAAAGACCAGGGAGTGACGTAACAAGAGTATCAAAATGAAACAGGATGTGTCAAAAAAATAGGAAATCCACGAAAAACCAACAAGGACAAAAACACCAGTAACTAAGACAAAAAATTAACTCAAACCAAATCAGGAAACTGAAAGTCCAGATAAATTAAAACACTAAAAAATAAATCCGTGACAAGTTTCTCTCCAGTAACCCACCCGACTACACCTGTACATATTCTTACACAGAACAGCTCTGAACCTTTATTTAAAATTCCTAAAGGTGAGGAAATAACGTAGAGAAGAAGAATAGAAAGAATATGTTGCTGTGAGGCTGCAGGTACCACTGACAGGGGAAGATGGAGAGAAAGAGAGAGGACTGTCCCTTAACTATCTCTGTGTATGTGTCTCGTATGTCGTTAAACTGATAAAAATGTCCCTTCCCTGCATGTTTTTTTGTTTGTTTTTTTACAATAAGTGAGCGTTTATGTTAATATTCTGTGCAAACACTGATGAACAGAGTTTTGGTTGGTTTGTGTTACTAGTCTGTACAAACACCAATGAGTACGAATGTTTGTGTGGTGGTGCATTAGGAGGAGAGGACAGAACAGAGCTCCTGCATTTATGTTTATATTCTGTACAAACACTGACAAACAGCATCACTTGTGGACTTTGGCCCCCACTGAAGCATGTAGGTGTGTGTACATCCTCAGTGTTTCAGAGGAGAGAAGATTGTGTGAAATTGTACATGATTTGGTGATTTTCTCGATGATTTCTGAGGAGTGACATGAAGTCTGAGGAGCTATTTCTCTTTGTTGTACATGCACTTGAACATCTATTTGGCACGAGGGCAGCAATTGAAGGACATACATACCCCTACACAACACACTATGACTCAATTAACATATTTTTGTTGAGATGAAAAATATGTGACAGCAAGTCAATCTAAATCAGGGGTGTTAAACTCATTTTTGTTCAGGGGCCACTTAGAGCACAATTTGATCTCAAGGGGGCCGGACTAGTAATCATAGTAAAGTAATAGCATAATAACCTATGAACAACAAGAACCCCTTAGTTTTTTCTCCTTTGTTTTATATTTACTGAAGGATCATTTTACAAAACATGAAATTTCTTGAGAAATATAAGTGCAATTTCAACAATATCATGCCTAAATTTACTATTTACACAGCACACTGGCTCTATAAAGGCACAAACATTTAGTCACGGGTATCTGCAGCATTTGACATTACGTTTAGATAAGTGTGAAATTTTAACAAATTCATCCTGTGGGCCAATTGGCCAATGATCTAAATGCTCTAAATGATCTAAAAAGAGTTCCCGACTACATCCAACTAACTGATCTAAAACTGCCTCTTTATGGAATGGGAGATAATATTACTGTGGCGGCACAAGGTGTTTCCCTGATAAACTTCTCAGTCTCTCCAGGAAAATATCACACTAGGTTTGTCAAACAGGCTGTGTTGGTGCAGAAATGAGGAGGGGGAACATGTTGTGAGCTATTCCACTGAGGCAGGACTAATTCAAGTCACTGGTGGGGAGCAGATTCCCCTCTAACCATCTGTGCATTTATGCAAAGTGTAGCTATTCTTTTCTCGTTTTCTCATTTTCCTCGCAAGGGTGTGTTAAATTCACGCGGTTAAAATAAAGGAGTAACTTGATGAATCAGTCTCTGTCAAGTATGGAAATGGGAGGACGTGCTAATAACGTTGTTGGCAAACTAACGCTGACCACACTCTGCTGGTGTAAATTGCACTTGAGGTGATGGAAAAATGTGCAATTCTCAGCTGGAACACTATGTGCCAACGTTGTTCACCTCCTCCACAGCCCGCACTGCCAATCCTCTTGTTTTTTTTGGAAACACAATCATGAGCATGTAAACAATCCAAAAAAAAATTGTTATTAGATTACAACATTGTGGAAGAAAATAGTCAATTTAGAGCTTAGAGTTTTGTAAGCATGGCATTAAATGGTTGTAAAGGTATAAAATGTGATTTGAGAAAATCAAGCTCGAGCTATTAATTGTGAAACAAATTAGTAATAAACTCTGCTGAGCTTGACCTTCTTCTTTTATTCTCGACTGTCGATGTGAGACCAACCACAGCATCTACAATAGCAATGCCACAGGAATACCACAGTACAAGCTTTTTCACTTCACTTAAAGGGTTGTGTAAGCCTGCCTTTCTTTCTCTGGTGCTCTATTGCTGTGTGCTTCAGCTTGTCATGGTTCTTTCTTACTTTTACACCAGAAGACTGTTATCTGACTGGACGAGCTTGAAACCACAACAACAACAACAAAATAAACAGGATATGACATACTTTCGGACGACATCAAAGACTTTAATATCTCAGAGTCAAGTGATGGGAACAGCTCACGCATGTCGTACAGCTGAGGCAGCTGAAGCAGTGTTTCCTTCAGTGTGCATGAAATTGAATTTGAGCCACATGCAGACGGAGTAAAGTAGGCCACACCATTACAGCATCTCATAGCTCATTTCAGTTTGACATTTTATTTGGGCAGCAGGAACTAGAGCAAAGCTGCTAAATTATATATGTGGAACTCAGAGGGTACGCCAGGGCATGAGGGCATGCAGGTGACAAGGGAACGCAGATTAAACATGACAACGCGAATATTAGGATGCATAAATAATGACAAGATTTTTGAAAGACATCACTGGAGGTAAAAATATCAACATTCTGTTCTTTTTAATGAGATATTTGACTTGATCACTGAACTTTCTTGAGATTAAGGAGTATAATAAATGTTCTCTCTTTGTAAAAAACAAATGTCTTAGCATTTTAAAAACTTCACATGTTTTGTTGACCAATTTTCCTTAAATGAAATATAATTAAATTAAGTAAGGGGCAGTTAAGGCACATGTGACTGACAAATGTGAACCATCCACTGGGGATAAAGACTATGTGTGTGTAGCCAGTTAATCCTATCCTGTGTCTGTCGTTTCCTAAAGCAAAACTATTCTATCAAGCAACGTTAAAATGGCCAGTCCATTTCACCTGAGGCGAAAATAAAACACCTTAAGGTCGAGTGTTTTCACTCAGATCACCAAAAACCTCAGACATCTGTCTCACCTCTGGACCTAAAGCATACAGTTAGACAGACACTTCAGAACTGATGGACAACAAATAAACAGAGTGAGCTCGAGGCTGATTTGTATTGACAACTGACGAATAAAGACCGTTTCTTCCAAAAAAAAATGAATAATGTCCTGAGATCGAGACGAGGGAGCTCATTGTCTGTGACATGAAGGATGCACTAGTCTTGGGAGTCTGAACAAATGGCCGACAAGACAAATGCACATGCGATGAAAGCCCTGAGTAACTAGACCTACCTGCTGTGCTTTATGCAAAATGGCCTAAGGTTCTTTGAAGATGTATAGTATATTATGTATGTTATCAAGATAAGTCATTTTTTTCCACTCTTGTAGGACCAACTTCATTATTATAAATCATGGCAAGATGTCAGAATATGAAATTCAAAATTACTGTCTCGATTGTTGATGCTAAGGAAACTGATTCAACAAAGACACTAAAAAAAAAAAATAAAAAATCTAACTAATCTTGTCCCAAAATGTTATTTGTGTTATATGGAGGGACAGAAGAACATCAAGCTATTGGTCAACTGTCATTGAGCATTGTCCTAAAAGCATCTGTTGCAGCAAAAATCACAGAAGCTAAAGAGCCATCTAAAAAAGAGGACATTTTATTAGTATGTGGCCTTCTTAACAACTGTTTTTACCTGAGGCGAAAAGCAAGTTGGATCTGTGAGTGGTGTTAAGTGCACAAAGGAAAAAACAACATTTTTCCACTGGGGAAAAAAAACAAACAAAAAAAAAAACTACTCTCCAGCCTCATAAGGTGAGTTGGTCATTTTTTGAGACAAAAGTATTATTTCTCTTTTGTTATTACCTCTGCAAAGAGAAATTAAGGTGTCAAAGTGATCTTTCATGTTAGGATATTAAAGGAATACTTCACCGATTTGCATTTAGCTTTGTATAGGGGTAGCATTTTTGAAAGATTGTGCATCCCAATCTCAGTTTCCCCGAGTAGAGAAATATCTTACGTGCCCACCAGTGATACTTGAAACTGCAACGCTAATTATTCTTTTTAGACCGGAACCTTATTCCCAGAATGTAAACAGTGTCCGCCATCAGGACCAAGTGTCACTGGTGGGCACGTCACAAAGAAAAGAATGAGGGTATTTCTCAACTCAGCACCATTTTTCAAAAACACTACCCCTGTTCTATTTATCTAATACAAAGCTAAATGCAAATCAGTGAAGTATTCCTTTAAGAAAGGAGCATGAATGATGGTTATGGTATTTCAACGACGGCAGCTATATCCAGGTCACAAGGTAGAACAGTGGCTAGCATTGTTGCTTCACAGACAGAATGTCACCAGATTGAATCTCAGTTAGACCAAGTGCTGCGTGGAGTCTGCATATTCTCCGTGTGTGGGTTCTCTCCGGTACTACGGCTTCCCCCCCCCTGCAGTGTGATCGTGGTACAACCGACTTTCGCTCCAGTGCGCCCGCAACCAATAAAGTGGTAGACAATCAGTGAGCAGTCTCTTTTCAGAATAAATTCCTACACAGTTTCTTCCTCATCATTCCAACATAATAACTATCTCTTCTTCTTTAATGTATAGACTTCTTCCACTTGTGTGTTGTTTACAATATACAACTATTCTCATTTGCGTTCTGAGTACAGGGAAAGACTTGAACTGAGATGTATTGGCTGCTGATTACACCTTGCACTGTTCAACAAATGTATTTATTCATCTTAAGAATGAAAGGTGCTATTTTGTCTGTTTTCCACATTCAGCTTCACTTTAATTTAGTTTCACGATTTGTTTAGTACCTTAGGGAAGTGCCCAAAGTTTAGGTGTATCCCATATTTACCCTGAAGCTATGAGAGCATTGAACCATGTATATTTGTCTGGAATACTATGTAACTATGTTTGTTTTTCTAAATTGTCATGATGTTTCAAACTACTTTTCTGCTGGCATCTTATTTCTGATGCTCTCCTTTTTTTGTGTGTTTGTGTGTAAGCCACTGCCCTTGCCCTTTCTGCCTCAGATGAAAACTTGTCCTTTTCAAAGGGCAAATGAAAACATTTTATTTTTCGCCAAACGTTTCCTCAAATTATGATTTGGCTGAAAGGGGGGGATGCCCTTAAACCACGATTGCCCACAATGTCAGGACACACCTGTGATAGATGCAGACTTAAATGACAAATATATATTAGAAGATGTTCCCTCTGTCCTGGAGAGAAATGATACAACTGACAACTCTTTCCAAAAAAAACACACATATTCATGACCCAGATAACTAGTGGTTTCAATCATAAAACAGTGTCCAATGAAACCAACCTGTCAACACCAATAAAAAGCCACTTTTTTTTCTTTAGCCCTGCTCAATTTTGATCAAATACAACATGGCAGCTAAACCACTGTCTTGTCCGTGTCACATTTGCTTGGTGATACGTTTTGTCAGTGGTGCTGATCCTTTCCAAGGCAGAATCAAGTGCAGCGCTCTCTGGTATATCACAAACTACACAGGCTTGGATTACCTCAAATACACTAGAAACAATCCCAACAAAAAAAAAAGAAAGAAACAATTAAGGGGATTTTCTGTACTTGAGGAAACACAATTATACAGGTGAGGCAGCAAGAATACCTTAGAGAGCTTTACCGCTTTTTGTTTTATGATACATTAAACGGAAGAGTCATCATGTAAACTTCATATCAAATTCCATGCTCTGTCAAGAATTTATGAAGTTATGAATAAACCGACCAAGCAGAACAAGCAATGCTGTCAAAATGCAGGGAGGCAATCAATCACGCGCACATTGATGTCTGCCCAGCTTCAAGTGCATGTGACCTCAAGACAGTCTGTATTGTTAAAATCCGTAGCAGGAGTATAATGATGGCGCCACACGAGTGGCAGTTTGCTGATGCAACAGCCTCCTTTCTGTGTTTAAGTCATTTTCTGTTCGTTTTTGCGTCTCTGACGACCTTGTGTAGAACTATGGATGCACAACTGTTGCTGCTAATTTGATGCCTTTTACTAATTTTTTTGACTATAGACTATCTTTACTATTTAGACTATAAAGCCGTTCAGCCATGACTCGATAGTTTACACCCGCAATCAGCTGTTGGCACGGTGTCGCACGGGGAAACTCCACGAGGGAAAGCTGCAGACGCAGGCTCTGATAAGGAGGGAGTGGAGATGCAGAGCTTTGGTTCAGCTTCTTCAGTGGTATTTGCTGTGTCTTAAAACATGTCAGTCTCTTACATGTAGAGATGATTCATGTACATTCCCCCACAGAAGCGAGACTGGGAATCAATGTGATTGGCAATTTCATTACTCTTGAGATGGTTCATTAAATTTCATAAATTATGTAATGTGTCCTAGCATAATGTATGTATGTGATGTGTTTTAATGCATATTTTAATGCATTACTCACTCAGGCCCCAAGGCCAAAATTGTACTAATGATGTTTGTGAATCAAATATGCTCTGTTTAAACATTAAAAACCTGAGATGAAAGTGTTTATTTTTCTTATATTTGCTTAAATTTGCTGTAGGATCATTTAAAGGGATATATTTAAATGATGTTTGGATGTCTAGGGAATTGCTATTCCTACCTGCTGCCCTACTGTTCCCTTTTAAGTAATGCTGTTTGAGGGGTCTATACAGTATGATGCTTTTGCCACACGATGTGTCCAATATTTGTCCGTGCAAAACAGATGAAGAAAATGAAGTGTATGCACATCATATCATATATGCTGAGATAGAGAGGCACAGCGACATGGCATTCAGCTAATGTTCCTAATATTACGCTGCAATTAAATATGCAGAATATGCTCTGCATTTGTGTTTCAATATGGTTGATAAGTCTCAATTCCCACTTCAACAAAAGGCACAGCTAATGTCATAAAACAATTATTTTCATTCTGTTTAATATTTTTGAGTTTAATTAAGTGATCACAACATTTCAGGAAAACTAGCCCACACCACTTCAGCTGACAGTCTGTTTGGAAACATGTGAAACTGGGTGTGTCAGTGTTGTATCTGTGCTGCTGACAGTTGTGCTGAACAGCTACACCCTTGTTTTTCAAAAACGTGTGAATATGAGGTCTGATTGTGAGCTTGCATGTGTGCTTTTCAGTTATTTTGCAATCCTTCTTTGCATACTTTGTCTGAACTATACAAATTTATACACATTTATTTTTGAAATTGCTTGTTTTTAATTTGTAGCGTAGTACTTAAAGCAACTTTAGAGATTTAGAACATTTTTGAAATGCATCACACCATGAATTGCAATGATTGTGAGTCAAGGTAACACTCAGTCCATCTCCTCTTGTTAAGCAGGGACCAATGAACCTCTTTGTGCCTTGAGCAATGAGCACTGATGCAGACAGGCCAACAGAGCCAGAGGAAGAGATGCTGGGCGATCTTTTACCCACACCTGTGTCTCTTAATATGCCTTGTTTGTGTCCATGCTCTCACAAACATACATGGAATCCCCATAAATAAAGCAATCCTGGTCTGTGAGTCTGCTTTTCTCGATTTTCTCATCAGCCCCTCAACCAGTGAGCTTTGAAAGTGGCTTATCGCAGCAGTTGCATGCAACAGATTATGCACGGTACCCTGAAGCAAAAGTGTCCCGGAGCACTTTGTTTGTGACGCATTCAGGATCAACCGGACAGATATTTTGTTTCTATTTCATCTCCACCCGAGCATAATATGCTATATTAGAATTATTAACGGGGAGAGCAAGTGCTGCTGCCATATGTAACACCAAACCATGCGTCATCTAACTTCGTTATTGCACGACTGTCTATAATATGCCGTGTGTGCTATGAAAAAATCTAAATAAACTTGTTAATCATGCCTTAGATTTTCCTCAGTGCTGAAAAATATAATAGTGTGTGATATTCTTCATTCCAAACACTTATGAGTTAAATAAAAGATAGACCATGATGTTGAATTAATTAATTACAGGCCTTCAATAATGTTTTACATGTAATACTATAATGTTCAGTTTTTATTGAATATGTATGAAAGGGGTATTGATTTACTATAAATACATGTACAATATATATACATGTTTGGAGGCTGTCTCTTTATCCACTTTTTTTTTTTTTTTTTTTTGTTTACAAAAGTGTTCCGCAAACACTGGATCGTTTCAAGAACACCTTCATCCACACAACCCGACCGCTCAAAATTGACTCTAAACACTGTAGTAATTTGCCAGGATGATGAGGAGAAGACAATAAAAGATAATCCTAAAGTGAATAGACCAAACAAAAGATAGTGACAGAGAAATGAAAGAGGAAGAGAGAGCTGGGACTCTGATATCATCGTTTCCCCAAAGCAGCTTATCGGTACACGTAACGTACGCATCTTCACGAAAATGAAAAGTGTGGCGTTATGTGATTCTGCATTCCAAAAATAGTGTTTCAGTGCTCCCAAAACGCCTGTTGATAAAAAGTCAATACAATTAGACAAAAAGTATTACTTTAGCGGATTCTCCTGAACTCATCGCATATGAATGTGGCCCCTGTGTTGTGTGGAGCTAATTAAAAGTGTTCTGAAGTATAATTAACTATATACTGAAGTATAAAGTGATTAACAACACTAGTAACCCCTCTCAGTATAAGCAAGTTCAACAGCAACACAAATGGCTACAAAACTGGATTTATTGCAGGCCTGTTGCACACAGCACTTGTTTTGTTTTTTTCTAGATGTACCTAATTAAATGGCAAGTGAGTCACTGTTATGTATCTGACATACTGTATTGGGTCTGTTATTAGAATTTCCAAACACAGCAGACATTATAGTCCTGAGTGGGCACTGTACTCGTAAATACTGCTGTCGGTCATAAATGTGGATCTGTGCCAGTATGTGTGCTGTAAAACTCTCCCCTTACCCCACTGCTGTGGTCAAGTCAGTGGGTGAGATGAAATGAGCAAAAGGCAAAAGGCAGCGTGCTACAAGTGGCTCTGGGAGAAATCCAATAGACCTGTGCGGTTGGATAAGGAGAACATATAATACGACATTACACGAGTAAGAATCATGCGCGTGCGGTCAAACCTGAGAAACACTTAAAAGCAGGTCACTGTGATGAAAAAATTCATTTGTATCAATTCCTGTGTCTGTTCCGTGATCGCGCCGCAGTGCAGAGCTCCCAGTCGAGCCAGGTGTACACATTCTGTGTAAATCCCACAGAGCAAGGCTCCAATCATCAATCATCGGCCCTCAATGTGTTGTAACATGAAGCTTCGTTCTCCTGCGTCTGTTATGCAAACAACGTCAACGGCGGTACTGCACACACCAGTGCCCTAAGTGAGTCAGTTTGAAGAAACCTTCACCTGTTTCTCTAGAATAATTTGTCAGATTTCAGTCCCAATCTGACCCTTCCAACAATCACGGGTGCCTTCCAATTTTAGGATGATTTGAACAGATTATATGGCCAAATGATGAGGGGTTAACATACAGAGTCTTCCCAATCTCAAATCGTAAGTATTACACACATTTGATATTGGTGACTGTTCTTTTGTTTAGAACCATTACTTGCACAAGCCAAGTCAATTCCTTCTTCCACAGATTCTTTTTTGCATTTCTCAGCACTCAACATTGCACACAAGAGCTATTAACTGACAGCGACGACAGTCCAACTCCATGTTTAAATCACACAAGTTTCTGTGAGATCCCAAATCCCTGGAATCTCCTCCCTGAAAGTGTGTGGCCCTGCATCAAGATTAAAACCCTGAAAATTGGTTTACGTTTGTTGTGTCACGTTTTTATAATCACGTCCGATTTATATATCCTCTAGTGTGGGCCATGATTTTACACAAGACACTGATTGAAAAACAAGGCACATCAGCGCCTCAACACATCACTTCTCTACATGTCTTGAAAAGGAGGTCTGAAACCAATGTGTTCACATTACTATTCTGTAGAAACTCTAACAGTGATGGTCACCTGCTGTGGCCATGCTGTGACCGTGTTTGGCTCCTCCAGTGGAACATGCTCGCAGTGTTTCAGAGCAGAGAATGATTTGAAACATTTTTTTTTTTTTATTATTATTATCAACGCGTTTTGTAAGATGAGAAAAAAATAAGGTGAGAGAAACCATTAAGGCCTTACATGTGTGACGGCAAGTTAAATAATTGAAACGACTCCAAGAGCTCCTGATTGTGATGAACTAATTGTGTGTATTATCTGGTGGCTTAAAGTGTGTGTCGAGCTATTGTGCTGCAGCTGAGTACAGCATGTGTGGATGCTGAGGCAGCGGTGGTGAGTGCAGTCAGTGGAGGCTGGTGCTGATTGGACCCCCGGGGGAACTTGGTGTGCAGTGGCTAGTGAAATGTTTGCCACACATGCTGACCTGAATTTGTTGACTGTCTAACCTCTTGCCTGGTCTTATGGAGACGCAGATCAAAGGTCACACTGCAGGAGAGGTGCTTCACAGGAGCATTTTCAAGGCAATTGCTGGATTGAGTTTGAGGGGGTGGGGAGAAGCCAGATTAGCAATGAGAAGTGTGTGCAGGACACACTGGACAAGGGATATTAGACATGAATAGCTCCCTTTTATTCCACCCTGTGCTGTGTTTTATTTGTATTTTTAGTTTATTTTAAAGTTAAAACAGTTAACCTGTTGACTCCCATTTTTATTCCACCTTGTGTTGTATTTTACGGTTCTATTTGCATATCTTGTTGTATTCTAAATTTAGAACAGGGTTTTATTTTCCTTTTAGTTTATTATTATGTATAAGCATTGACTTGCCATTATCACTGCTTTTTAGGGGCAATATATAATATTCTATATGAATCTTTAACTGGGAGAGCTTCCGCGAGGCTGTGAATGTTAACTGACAAAGACACAAAGCAGTATTACACAAATTCATACTTTGATTAAACGTCATTAGAAAACATTGAGTCATTAGAGTATGCTAATTGTACAGTGACAAGTGGAGAGATTTCTTTTGCACTGCTTGGCTATAAATATCCCCATCATCTCCAGGCAGTTTGTCAATTATACCTCTTGCCATTCTACATTTGATCAATTTTACACAGGGCACATTCTGCTCTGTTTTGCACTCATATGACTGGATATTTTTCCTAACCATAAAGGTTCTAAAAAAAAGAAAAAAAGAAAAGATGTTTGCTCAGGGAAAAGATCTTTCATGCAGGTGTTTGGGTCTTTTTGCCCCACACATAATCAAAAAGATGCAGGCAGCTTCTTAAAAAGACTCACAATACACTTCCGCTGCCGAACCGCTCTGTCGCTCTTTTTCCATGCCTGCTTCTGTTGCTCATCTCGGATTGGAAATTAAGTGTCAAAGCAACATCTCCAATATGCAACCAGGCAGCAGCTATACCCTCTGCTCTCCTCCCTGCACCTGATATAAATCACAGCACCGATAGGCCTCAGACTTTATTAATCCCGATAAGAGAATCAATACCCTCCGTTGTGCAAAAAAAGTAATCCTGACTTTGAGAAGTGTAAGCCAGCGTGCAAAGAGGATGTGTCCTCTGCAACAGTGACTGTGTACCAAAAGAGGCGAGGGGAGTTTATCAAAGACGAGGCGCGATTAACTGAATGATTACATTTACAGAGAGACCATTAATGTCGCCAAGGCTTGAGTTTGCAAAACTGATTCCCCACATTCATCTACTGCAGTGAACATCTTGTCCTACCCTGAGGCTTTACAGAAAATACAAGACATGATTGTAACAAAGCAGAGACAAAGATTGATTTTGAGCCGCACTCAAGAACTCTGTCCCAACTGTGGTGATGAGCATTTCATGTAAACCAGAGAAGTGAATAAATATATGGAAAAGGGGCACAGGAAGATTTAAAAATGCATAAACCTCTAAAGCCACTCTGTGCACACATTAATATTTATATAGGTTTGAAGAGATGGAAAAGAATTTATAGCCCTTTACCTAAGCAGGTCTGTTAAGCCTGTAAAATCAATTAGAACTGCAACATTTTTTGGAGATAAAATTGCAGGGTTATTTTTTTAAAGGCACTACAGAAAACTTATGCAGTTAAACCAGATAATGAGTTTACGTCTCCCAGTGTTTCATAGAAGGACAAGTGGTCGTCCTTTTATCAACAGTGGCCACCCATCCTGGCACATTCTTATCCAATATGCATGCAAACGTGGAGCTCTAAGATCTACCAACAGGGAAAAGGAAAATAATCTGTTTGTGCCATTGATTTGACCCTATGTGACCAAAGCTAATGCAAAAAATATAAATGTTCTCTAAAGTCTAAACTTCAATTCTTAATCTTACCTATTTTGCAATGTTTTTTCTTTTTTTTTTCCATTTAATTTATGTGTGGCTGCAGATGGGTGCTCACATTATTCGTCACCTCAGGAGCCAATGTCACTTATGATATATTATTAACATGTAATATGTATAATAATGTGCTGCCTCCTGTGATTAAACACATCATTTGTGCAATTAAGAGTTCAAAAAACCCTATATTATACTAAATAAGGTACAACTCCACTTCAATTTAGTCCATTCCACAGACTGAATGCCATTTAAATTCAACGAGGACAAACTGATGTCATGATTTATAAAAAAGACAGACTCACAGTGTCACAGTGCATATTATAATAAAAGGTCAACTGGACTTAATGGTGCATTGTAACCATAACATACATAAACATAGCATACAACACACATATTGGAGGCACAATTCACAAGGACAGAATTAATTGGTCTTTGTGTGGCACAAACAAAACAAACAAAATTGTGAAACTAAAAACCGGAATATGAAAATGTAGTTGTGCTTTCTGAAAATCATTAGCGGGGGATGCCGCGCTAACGCCTGCCCTATCTGCTGGAGACAGTTTTATCTTAACATAAAGTCTGGGAACAGGGCGGAACTGCAACCCTGGTGGGAGACGTCCTGGAGTGTGGATATAATGAGGAACAGTTAAAGGCTAAAGGATGGAAAAAGCTCACTTATTTTCACCAACACCTCAAATCCTCACCCCCTTCTCTGAGAGACACAAGCACACAATGCCACCACAGAGTTGTTGTTGATGAAAACAAGCTGGCTTCTCTGTCCTTTAACCCGTCACTGTACCTCATTATGTCAATCGCAAATGGCTTCCATTCAGTCATTTGTCCTTGTCGATGGTTTGCAGTCCATAGAAGACTGTGAGGTTTGCAGATATGAACACGTGTTGGTGTACAAATATGTGTATCATACATCATATACACCACAGTGGCTCTGATTCAATAACAAAAAGGCTATCAATGCCATGGGTAACATATTTCCTAATTTCATGTCAGAGACCTATCAATTCCAAAACCTGGTTGTATAGAATCTGATACTTGTCTTCTGCCCCCTGGTGGATACCTTTTGCACTAAAATGGCTGAATCCCATTATGGTTGCATCAAGGAGAATCATATGGTTTAATGAAGACTTTATGGTGAGGTTTTCTTTTATATACTTAATCATTTAAAGTAACTTATAATTACTTTTTTTTATTATTATATATCTAATTACTTTTGCATTTTCATTCATTGTATAAACTGCACGTTTGTGCAGAGGAGATTAGTGGTAAATCCCGCAATTGTCATTCTACTTGAACTTGATAAAAAAGTTGAATTTTCTTTCCATTATTTCTCAGGTCAGGCATTATTGGGTTAAGCCTGTGGGTTCCAGTTGCCTGTGGTCAATGATAAACCAGCTGAAAGATTCATTCTATCCGACTGCAGAGTGCAAAAATGGTAAAATGTTCTGCATTATCTAACAATACCAGTTGTTTTTCTACAGTCTCTCATGTGAGTCACAGGAGCATTTGGAAGAAAATGCCACAGATAAAACGTTAAACGTCACGTTGACAAAACAACACGGCATCACAGGCCAGGTTATGATGCAGCAATGCTTATGAAGAAATTGTTAGTATTCTATTTTAAAAAGAGCTTCATGGCACAGTGCTTGTATTCACCCATTCACATTTATGAAACTTATACATGAGTGATCTTTAGCAATTAAAAAGAAAATGCTTTAATTATAATTACTTAGAAGCAAATTTGGAGTTCAAATTCCATGAGAACAGAAAGTTGAAATACATACAAATAACAAAGGATTCTACTTTGCCAGAAAATCCTGAATACTAAGGCTCAAATAGTTATGTATTATATTCTGTTAATGAACAAAGCAACACCTTTTAACCTCGTGTTTGTATGTTAGTTAGTGGAGGAACAATGGCAGTGCATCTCCTCTAAGCTCTGTTTGTAAATGTAGGATCTATGAATCTGTGGGAATCTATGAGAGAAGACATCAGGGCAGTTCACAGAGGGAGGGCACGGCTGCATTTGGACAGTAATCGCCATAAACCATGTGTCAGCATTGGTAAAGTATTGCAGAGATGGAGAGATAGCTTCAGGTCATTTGTCAAATCGGTCTGTGCTCATCATAGGCTCAGGACACAGCGTCACCGTCCTAAAACATGAGTATTTAATGACATTGTGTGCATTTATTAATGGATCATAACTACTCATTGTTGTCTGCTGCGTGTTCTGCCACCAGGGCTCTACCCAGACAAAAATTGCTATGATTCCATTCTGCTTGACATCATTGTAGAACTTTCTAGCAGGCAAAGCTATTTATCTTTCATTCTATTTATCTGTTCATTGTTGTAATTGGTATCAAAGCACTGTTGCCTTTAAGGTGCGTCGTCAAAGCCATGTTTTGTTATATATCGCCTTCGTATGTGCCTTTGTAGGCGGCTTCGTAAATCTATCTATCATCAGAACCTGTACGACTTGTCGGTTTTACAACCTGACTGACTGTCTGACTGGCTGTAGTTAGTAGCTAACAAACTAATAACTGTCTAGCTTCAAGCTAATAACTGTCAAACTACTAACTGACTGCTGCCTAATCGTGTATGTGGAATAAACCTTCAGAAAGACAGTCGAGTTGTGCCAGCCGTACTTGTTCTGGTTAACCTTTCCAGAAGGGAGTATTAAGCTGAAAGGATCAGCCAGCAGAAATCTGGACAATCATCAAACCACTCCTCATATTGTTTGTTATTGACAGCTGAAATTACATACTGTGCAGTGTATTGAGGATTTTCTGGGGTTTTTTACCATGAATTTTTATTTCACATGAAGTTGTTGTACATTGAGTGCATTCAAGCTTTTTTAATATTATTTGGGATGCATGTCAGTTTGGGGTAATAGGCTGTCTTGTACAAGCAAAGCGACCGTACTTGAGGTCTGTTTGATATTAACTATCTTCTTTGCTTTGTGCGTAACCACACTTATCTGCCGCACAGCACACTTGAGTTAATGGGTCACTGAAGTCCATTCATTTTAGAAGCAACATTCATAATTTTACTCAGTAGACTCACAATTCTGCCACTTCTATCTAAGATGGATGTGTCGTTTTCAGTAACGACAGTCCAGGCTTTTTAAATAACCACCATCTCTCTCTGTGTTATTATCCTCCAGTGAAATCGAACTCCATCCAGCCTTCATTTCAAATCTTTTTCCTTTCAGAAAAAGGGACAACTTGTAAATATAAGTGTTGCGAGTGGATGGAGAAGCAAGGGAAATCAGTTGAGCTTCCTAAACCCTGTGACGTACATGTTGTAATACTGGAGGTATTTGCTTAAAGAGGCAAGTATCGGTTAAACAGCACCAGCAGCAAACAGCTGGTTAGAGAACTCAGACTGACGAGATGCACTTTATCTGTCTCAGCCATAGTTTGCTGACAGGGAATCATCCAACATTCAAGACGGCAATGGACTCTTCAGGGTATGAGTCTTTGAACAAGGTATTGTGCTCCTTTCATGACAAATGAGACATACATGTTTAGACTTACTGAAACGTGGCATGATGAATGCACACTTGTGAGTCAATTTTGTCAGGAAAGCCACAGTTTCCATCTCATTTTTTCTATTAAGAAAAAAAAAAGGCTCTTTGAGATTTTGTTTTCTGTCTTTCATGTCCCACTAATCAGGACACATTCATAAAAGCCTCTAAATTGGCAAAAAAAAAAAGGTTGTCAGAGCTGCCTTCCACAATTATGTCTCTGAAATTATGGATCGTATTACCCTCTATTAGTGAGCTGTATTAGAAGTTTGAGAGCGCCAAGTAGCTTGGCCTAAGTACTTATTATGGACTGATCATGTTTCTATGAACCACAAATATTCCATAATGAAAAATAATTGTCCAAAAAAAAGTCACAATATTAAATCAAGAAATCCTGATTGATTTTTTTTTATAGCCCAGCCATCACACACCATCTGTTAAGACAAATTCATGGCATTGCCACTACTGTGTTCCCATGTGAGTGATTTCTGTAATTAAAACATCTAAATTCCACCTCAGGACTGCTATTTTCTTTATCTTAATCGTGCGACTTCCTTAATGACTGATCAAGAAGAAGGCAATAAGAGAGATACAACTAAAAATGCAGCCAAAAAAAACAACCTTCTGCATACAGTGACATTGCTGTACTACAATGTGACAAGACTCAGCTATAGATCAATTTGACCCAATTATTCATTTGCTGCAGTCCCATCATGTGTCATATCCCCTGTCTGTCAAAAATATATATTATTGATCCATATGTGTGTCAACAATTGATGGGAAGGTTTTGACATCAGCTGTCATTACAAATGACTGTGCTTTTCACACCAAAACCTGTCCGGCTAATACTTGGCAGCATCAGAGCAAAGGCTAAATCAATGCATTAAGAGGTGACTAGGCAGGCGGCGCGCATGTGTGCGTGTGTGTGTGTGTCAGTTGATAATGACTCTGCACCTGAGTCCATTACAAAGATAACAGCCTTGGTGCACACACACTCACACAGTCATCCTGAAGCAGTTTACAGTGGGAGCTCTTTTTTTGCCGAATGAATGATGCTATTCAGATTTCAGAGTGTGACAACAAGATTATCAGCCTGATGATTAACACATGGTGTTATGTAATACTGAAGGTGTTGCTGTGATCTGCTTTTCTCACCTTTTAGCAAAGGCTGATGGATGACACAGATTTCAGTCTCTCTCAAAGCGTCAAAATAAAACCATTATGTTATCTCTTTTTTATTGATATCATCAGGGAGTAATAGGAACTGCAGAGCACAGCAGTGACTTCTAACTGCTGTTTTATATTAAGGAGGTGACAATGCCCTCTGTGATGACAGGTGTGGTTACGGTAAAGCTAAACTGGGCAGGACATCATACGAGTTATATTATTATTTTATTGTATGCAACTTTACTTTAAAGCTCATATTGACGGATGAATTATCTGTTACATGAACTAACTAAACTATTGAGACCATCTCTGGATGTTTTATTACAAGCTATCTAAGAAGTAAAAGAAAATTGACACGGTCTTGTTGTTCAACCAAGTTTGGACAAATATGACAATAATAGAAGAGGCAAATGATTTTAGATATCAGCTGCTATAAAAAACACCAAGCAAGTTTGGCCAATACTCTACTACACCTTATCACACAACAACCAGCCATCACATCACAGGCAGCTGAGGTCTCTGTGATTTTAGCAGCACTTCATTTTTACATTGTGTGAGCACATGGGCTCATTTTGAAGCAGCTGTTCCAGTGAAAAGCTGTGTAATAATATTGATGTTCACTGAAGTGAGTTAAAGGGACAAAAAAAACAACAATCCTCCATCTAACAATTAAGGTCTTTAAGTTTACCCTTATGAAATCACCAGTGCATGTATTACAATATGCTTCTTAAGAACAAACCCATTTTAATTAAACAAAAAAGAAGAATAGGAACAAAGGATACAAACATGGATATTAATAATTATAATAGCTTATTATCTTACTGGTTGTGTTGTACTTCACCCCGTTGATGTACTCAGGACAAGGTATCTCCACAATGCTCCCTGTGCTGCTCCGTGGCCAGCAGGTTCCAATCTCATCAGTCGTGGCATTACAATATAAACCTTAAACAAACAAAAAACTTCGTATTAGGTTATCCACGAAGCAATAAAACACCTCTTAATGTCGTATAAGAATTAGGAGGGAAAGATTTCAGTTCTTCTTACCATCAGCGCTCAAAGATAATGAAGCGTTTTCCAAAAAAGTGTCCTGAAGCGCATCTATCAAAGTGCAGTTTAGGTCCCCGAGCTCTCCAAGAATGATTTGATAGATGGTGGCGTCCATGGTGCCAGCGTTCAATGATAAGTGGATTATTTCCAAGTCTGAGAGGAGATGGACACAGCGCGCGCGGCTCCGCGGTGTTCATGCGCTTGTGAATCTGAGCGACAAGTCGAGAGCCCGGCGCTCCTGCTGGGAGCGCGTGCCTGGCCAATCAGACATGCGCATCCGCTCATCCATCCACTGGCTGCAACCCCTGTGTGAATGACAGCCGACAAACCGGAGTGACAAGACAATAGGCTTTGTCAGTCTGGTATTTCACACCTGCCATCATTGTTTTTTTTTTTGGGGGTCTTCTGCCTAGACATGGAAAAGTCAGAGCGGAAGAGATGGGGCATAAATATGAACTCAAAAAAAGTGCTGATAATAAACATCTGTTGGAAAGAAAACAACATTCACATGACTAGTCCAGGGATTACTATACACATTGAGTAAATATAGGGAATTGTGGTCATTCCCAGAGGTGGAAAGTAATGAATTACATAAACTGTAATTGAGGTTTTTTGTGTACTTTTGTGTAATTTTTTTTAATTTATAATATTTACTTTTACCCAAATATGTTGGTTTTTTTTGGAAATACTGTATTTTGCTACATTTTAAATAACATCTGTCACTGAGTAAAAAGTGGTTAGTGTGAATTTAAAAAATAAATGCATCGGAAACTTTGGCAGTGAATAATGAGGACAAGACAAACCTGTGACTCAGGTGGTATTGTTATGCATTGCCAATAGTATACATATACATTTCACTGTTTAGTTAGCAAAACCTTAGTTAGCAAAAGATTGCTCACGTCCTGCCACTGAGTTGTAAAATATGGGCTAATGTAAACAATTTAGTAGCCTCACCTAATCTACACCGCAGTGTAGAAGGTATATCACAATCCCCAAAGATGGGATGTAGACAACATAATTTGTCTTTATTGATAACCTTTCAACATAATATAAGTCAAAATGACTCCATAAGCTCCATTTGCAGCCTTGGGGAAATCTGGCCCATGTTGGGAGACCAATTGTCCCTTTGGAAACATTGCAAACTCAGCATTTGCAACTACTGCCTATGTTGCAAGGCAAGGCAACACACATGTGTTGAGGGGCTGGTAATCAATTAAAGCTTGGTAAAGAGACAGATAATCAGCAGAATTACCCCCTTGAGAAAATATTGTAATTTGAATATTTAAGAACAAGCCACACAGGAAGACACATTTTCAAAATGAATAGAATGCAAAGTGTGGTGAAGTCATACATCATGCCTTGCCTCCCAGCATGGCAACTCTCAGCTAAACAGTAGTGATGGGACGCACTGTGTCGATGCTTTGAAGCCTGGATAGAGAAATGTGTGCACCCCAGCATGATCTGCACCCTGCAAACAGGTTTTTTCCAAAGCCGGAGAAGTCATTTCCAAAAAAAAAAGAATCTCTTAAACCCCAACACTGTTGACCAAATGCTGTTTTTAACCCCCCCACAACCATCTTCACCTTCATCTTCCTTGTTAACACTGCAACATTGAAAACATAATTGTTCCCCCGTCATAATATGACTTCATATTGGAGGAGGTCCACTTTGATAATGGTACTACTACCAATTAGAATGTGCCAGCCAAGAAATACTTGTGCACACCACTTACAAAGGAGCACAAGCACGTTAATAAGGGCACATCGTCTAAATGGGTTATGATCTTGTTCTCCCAAGAGAAAAATGCATATTTAAACGAATAAATGAATGAATTTCTTGTTCCTGGCAGTCATTATCCCCATGCCCAAACTCTCACCATCACTACTAAACCAAAAACACATCAATACAAAAAATAAAGCAAAAAGCACCCAGCAACCCAGCTGATCAATCAAAAAAAAAAGCTAAATATAAAACTAAACAAAGAAAAACTAAAATATGACAAACCATTTAATCATTGAAAAGCTAATTATAGCAAATAAACCCAACAAGCAAATTTGACAAAAGCAGTTAAATATAATGGATTAAAGTAAAAGCAAATACAAATGGCAAAGTCATGAAACTCATTTAAGGAGGTTATAGGGGCAAAACAATAGAATACAAGAGGGCAAAAGATAAATTGGCAAAGGGCACAAAAGGTTCAAAGCAAGGAGACTTCTTGACAAAACAGCTAAACCTACCGCATATCCACACAGATCCTGCAACAGACCATAAGTGAAAGAAACAAACTGCACAGGTGCATGATATATCACTAATCAGGTGGGAGGAGACACATTTCTCGCAAATGTGTCTGTACTTGTTTGGTTGCAGGGGTCATCAGAAATAGTATTTAATGCAGTGGGGAGGAGACTCTCACAATCACACAGTACTGACTGTGATGTTCTCGTGTTGCAACGGGGACGGAAAATGTGCCAGCTTTCCAAAGTCACAAGGTGAAGAGCTGACTGCTTTATATGACCTGACACTGACGTGAACAGGTGAAGTCAATAGCTATGTTAAAAAATGGCTTAAATGTCTGGAAATTACAGTTCCATCGTTTATATGGAGGCAAAAACAAATAATCCGATTGTGCTGTGCGTACACATGCATCAAGTGTTCATGGTATTTGGACACTCGTTGAGTGTGTCCCATAGCGTTCTCCTTTTCCTTCACTTGTCTGTGACTTTCGTGCCTGTTCATTATTCTTTTTTGAAATGGAAATACACCATAACGCTAACAGATCATCAGCTCAACGTGTACGTGGATCAGATAAACCAGGAAGTCATGATTGGATCAACTGTTTATATGACTTGAATGACGCTCAGCATATACTAGCCTTCTCATCTGGAATGAAATTTGTTTCAAAATGGGCTGTATTGGATCAGAGTTTTATACCAACGACTTGTGTCCATGTAAACATTCACAGTACAATTATGTGATTGATGTAATTATTTCTCTCTAAAATAACACAGCCTTTCACCTCTGAGGTGGAGTTCAGTTATATGCAGACAAATACAACTAGTTTTTTTTAAGCAATGGGGCTATTTTTAGATAAGTGCAGGTGCCGTTAATAAATTGGATTTTGCCAGAATACAGTGTGACTGCCTTAACTTGCAATGTCACACCTGCGTCTCTTTTTCTTTCTTTTTTTTTTCTTTTTCCATCTGCAGCAAGGATGCATTTTAAACTTCAGTGGCTAAAGAATGAGAGTTCTCGAAATAGAGGGTGTTCACCTTTAACTCAACGGGCCTATTTGTGATTTAAAATGTGAAAATCATTACGACCACATTGACTTTTTTTTTTTACTCCCGTACATCCAACACTTAACATTTTCCCAAAAAAGAACTACAAACCACATAGAGTGACTATCCTCTCTAACAGTTCACTGCCAATGTCCACTTGAATGCAAGTAGAGCTTTGTGGGGAGATTGGTTTGGCAGTTTATCAAGTGACACATGAGAACCACTTTACAGTACAGTAGAATGAGAAATAACTACAAAGAAATGATAAGCACGGTCAATATGAGTCTGTCAGTAGATTTTGTAACATTAATGAAGTTACTTCTCTGAACAGAAAATGCAAAGTAACTTAGTAACAATTATTGGTGCAGTTGCATGCTGCAGCTGAATATTGCGCATTTCACCCTTCCCTTCCAAGAATGTAGGAGAAACTATCCCTAACTCTCAGCCAATCAGCAAAGGTTAGGGTAACAGGGTAACAGGGTAACACTAAAGTCTAACACTAAAAATAAATATTCCTTTCAGTTTATTTGTGTTTTTCTGATACTTTTATATATATATATATATATAGAGAGAGAGAGAGAGAGAGAGAGAGATATTTTAGAAAATTGTAACCATATATGCTAACTTCATAGATTTTCTACATGAAAATGTAATATTTTTAAAAATGTCACAAATGTAAATAAAGGCTATTGGGTTTCAAATGTGAATATCCAAGTGTTTCAATGACTGTCCAATAAAGGGTTTATCTTACGACCTGGACCTCCATGTATGACAATTACAAAACACAGAGAGTGCCTTTATTTGACACGCATCTCCTCAGGAGGCTGAGGAGCCCAAGTCTGGCTGTTTACCGGATAAATTCAAGACGTGACCTTTTCACAAGCCTCCACATGTAGCACTCCGTTTCATTTCACCACCCCGTGCTTTCACATCATGTACAGACAGATCAGAGTCCAGCATCTGAATGTCGACTGTGATGAACAATGGATATAATTGCACGCCCCTCCCAACCACAAAGCAGCACACCAAAAAGTTAATGAATTCCCTCACAGCATCCACTCTGTACCACGCGGCTTTCAGTGTTTCTCGTGACTTGAGCGAGGCCTGTTGTCATCCTCACTGATTGTGATTAGTCTGACCACACTGAAATGACCGGCATAGGGAGAACAATTATTATTTGTGCGTAATCAAATGCACGCCAATGAATCATGGAGCACTAAAAGGCCATTTTCATGATGTAACTTTTTTGTATACAGTTCAAAGGGAAAAACAAAGACAGGATTTGAAAAAACCTCCCTAAAAATGTCCCAACAACAATTACATGATTGGTTTGACTGTATCGTTGATTAAAGATTGAACAGATTATATGTGATGATTGTGCTTGGACTCAATGGGGGAATATTATAATCAAGAGCCTTTGCCCTGAGCAACAGCTAGTTAAATCCCTCATGAGTCCAGATATTGGTGGAAATGACAGTCTGTGACTCGTTGAGGCTGATGAGGGGTGAAGATTGATGACACTGATTAATCGGTGAGGATTAAGTGGCGATGACAAGGTGGGTGGCGGCCGTAAAAGCAGCATTAATGAACTAAGAGAGAAAAGATCTGAATGTGTGTTGCAGCACTGAGACCAGCTGAAGGAACGGCTGATAGCTGTTTAATAAGGCCTTGCGTTAGTTTATGCACGACACTGTAGTCATACACCCCAGTTGTAATCAGCTGCCACTTTAACACAAGGTGGGCCATTTGAATAACACTCCCCCCTCACTTATTTCTTGCTGCCACCACCTCAGCCTCCGCCTAGATCTGAATCTTAACAGGCTCAAAAGTTTAAAAATGTTTTTCAGTGTCTTGCTGGGGCACTTACTTGTACTTGTACTTTCCTGCACCGCACTCTCCGTTCTCACAGAGCATTTGCATTTCTTGCAATACATGGTTTTATTATGTCCAGAGTGTTCCTGACTGAAATAAATTAGCCGTGATATCACGTGTGCCATCCGCTGAAACCTTTGACAAATAAGGCGACATGTCAGCTGGACTCCTCTGTCACTGCCCACGCTGCATGTCAGACCCCTGTGTCGACGGTCTGTTTAAGCTCTGTGAACTGTGTTCGGCTACATTCAAAATTCAAAATGACTTTCCCTGCTTTGCATATATAAGGTCCAGAGAGGTTGGAAGACAGAGGAGTGCTAGATTAGTTGCAATTAATTCATCATTCTCCTGTGTAAGGCTTAAATACGTTTGCTACTTCAACTAAGTAATGGTGAATATTGTACTGATTAATCTATACTCTCAGGAAAACTGTATAAACCTATTTTGAAACTGAACAGTTGCACTCCTCTGAAAACTGAAAATGAATAATGTGTTTGATTAACCTATTGTGTGATCTACAGCTTAGTATATACTTGTTGGAAATAATGTCATACATTCTTCTACGAGACATTTCTATGAGACATGAAGTGCTCTACATGCTTCTAATCTATCCTCTTTGTTTACTGCGATCGTAATAGTTAATTCACCAGAGCTTGAACCTCAGATCTCGGAGACTGAGCATCCTGAGACCTCAGGGCATTTAAAGCAAATCCCGCATAGACTCAACTCAACCACAGTTGGTAATTGATTTTATGTGGGCTTCCTCGTGGTGATTCTAAACTGGTGCACAGTGACTCAGGGTTTTATTTAGAACTGTAAATTCAGGTTTCCTGTAAAAAGCAAATATCTTCTAGGTGGGAATAACCGATCAGATACTCACAGAGAGAGAACATGTCACTTTATTTGCACTTTTAGAGGCGTTCAATATGATTACAAATCAAATGACTCACTTGTACTTTGTGTTAGTTTGTGTCCGGTATGTTGCCGCTAACACGATGAAAGCACTTTAAAGGAAATCGATTTACACTTTGAGTCTAATTGACCTAATTCTTAGGCTTAGGTGGAGAACTGCCAGCTAAGTTAAGACAAATTGATTTGGCCCAGAATACAAAAATATCTGTAAAATTAACAGGATTGTCAGTTTGTTCTGGTTTAAAAAAAGAAAAGAGACACAAAACACACAAATTAATAAGCCAGGTTTGTACATGAGAATAACTGTTGTATTTGGGGAGGATTACGGTCTTTACAAGCCATGCATGTCACTACCACAGGTGAGGATTAAATTGAGCAAGGTGCTATGGCAGAGAGCAGCTGCAGGTATGACATCTGACATTAGATTTCTCGCCAAAGGAGGTGTTATAAAAATGGATATGGCTCCCCACCCCTGTTCTGTGAAATATAATTTCTGCAAGTGAGCTGTTCTTCACTTTATTGTTTTTGGCTGAGCCCAACAACAAAGGAGAGTATCGGCAGGCTGGCTATGTGTCAGAGGATCATGGAGGAGTGGCTCAGAGCAAGGGCAGAGCAGGAAGAAACTTACTCGACAGAAAACAGGAGGGGGTGGGACACAAATTGCACCTTGTGGCACCCAAAGTACCCTCTGGATTCAAAGCAATTCACTAAATGAGACACAACAAAATAAACCCATCAGCTAAATACAACGAAAGGTCACTTACGGTGATAACATATTGGGAAGAATACCCAAAGCCACTATGCATTACATGTCACGGAGGACGGGATTTGATTAAGCACTAGCATGACTCCCTACAGGATAGAAGGACAAAATGATCTCATGAGTCAGCCGGAAATGCTTTGCATAACTGCATACAGTGTATAGTGTGAGCTACTTACTGCACTCAGAGGAATGACAGCTGCTGAATAAATATCCTCCTGCACCATGGCACAGGGAAGTGAGGTGACTTAATCAGACTTATACGCCCTTTGACAGTGCAGCCCAGCAGTCACACACTGAGCTCTGCTCAGGTGGCACACGTGATAAGCCCTGTTCATTGTGTCCCAGTTCATTTGGCTGGTGACGTGAGCAGTTGACTCATGTCAGTTCATCTCCTGCTGCTGCCGGGAGCAACCTATCCCTCACTTTGTCACTGTGCCACAAAACACTTGGAAATCATGCTGGACACATGCTTATTTGAGGAAAACCTTCGACCACTCCACTCAAATTGAGTGGTGCAGTGCTGGTTATGCTCTCCAGTTCGCTGCACAGTTCAAAAAGACTCTCCTGCTAAAACACTGTAAATGGCCACAAGTGATTTGCTTAACTAAAAGAGCAGTTGCCAGCTGTATCTTTGTAAATCTGCCTCTGTGGCACTGTGGTGCGTTATCACAAGCAGAGAACTGTCCATGCATTATCACGAGTAAATGGGAATCCCACAATGTTTGCCAAGGCTTATCATTACAGAGGGCTGCGCTCACACTGAGACGTTTGTCCTGCTGTTGCAATGTAGATCATTTGTACCAGTAATGCTGGTGTTGTGTCTTCGATCATTGAGAGTATGGACACATTCTGTTACTAAAGATGTAAAAAGGCAAACTGATCTGTAGAAGAAAGATAGGTGATAAACATAGATAACATGTTGCAAGTAAAATAGGGGCATTAATTGTGTAAAACATGATGAAAATGACTAAACACACCAATAAGGTAAAGGAAATTAGCATATGTGGGGTTTGGGGGTGGGATGTTGGACATATTTAGCACCCAATGCATTGACACAAACTCAAACCTTAACTTTAATCACAACTCCTGCGTTTATGTGCGTCTATTCATGTGTAAATGTCTATCTTTGTGAGGACATTTTGACCTTGTGAGGCTATTTTGGCAAGTCCACACAAATGTAACTTTAAAGGGCTTTTTGGGGGAGTAAGACCTGATTTTAGGCTTAGGGTTAAGGTTAGTATTAGGGTTAGTGTAAGGTTTAGGGTTAGGCATTTAGCTGTGATGGTTAAGGTCATGGTAAGGGGTTTTGCATTCTTGGTCACTCATGGTATGAGTTTAGTAGAGCTTTGTTTAGTCTGTCTAAATGAATGGAAGTCAATGCAGTATCCTAAAAAGAATAGTGTAACCCTGTGCATGTGTGCACACTCTCATGAGTTTGGGAATATGAATTTCCTTGCATTTGTATTTGAATGCATTTGTTTCTTTTCTGCTGCAAGGACAATGCAAAGTGTTGTGTTTATAAAGTGGGGCTCAAGCAGATGATCTGAAATGGCTGTTGGTACTGAGGCTTGTTGACTCAATGGGACTCTGAAATGTGAGTTATGGAGGCTATGGAGGTGAAGATGAGGAAAGACGTGTCAAAGGCACTTAATGAGCAAGTAGGGGGCGAAGGAAAGATAAGGGGGAAGCCAGTAACACAACAGTGGTGAATGCCAACTGCTACACAACACCAACAACAAACAAACAACTGCAGTTTTGTCAAAGCCTTTGTCGTGGAGGTTTAGACAGAGTATACATTCCAGCATGGTGCAGTCTGAATAATCTTTATCCTGCTCTGTTTTATTCACTGTGAAATAAATCATGTCACACTATCAGGCTTGTAGACGACACAGATTGCTATTTGAAATCTCAGGCTCTGGTCTGAGCAAAAGGAGTGGTATTCAGGCATGTGCAGCATGTCTTCGTTCATTCATTCATCACTTTATCCTCCACATGAGGGTCGCGGTCGTGATATAGGGCGAAAGGCAGGGTATGCCATTCTATCACAGGACCAAATAGAGACCTCCATCCACGCTCACACTGAATTTAGAGTGTCCAATTTGCCTAATCTCCATGTTTCCTGAAAACTGGGAGGGAACCAGTGAACGCGGGGAGAACATGCAAACTCCGTGCAGAAAGGTCCTTGTTCTGACAAAGTCACAAACCTGTGGCTAACCACCACACCAACCGTGTGGCCAAACACAATCTAATTATGTCAAACTTGTGTTTCAGGGATGACTTGTGAATATGTTGTTTGAAATATGTCATTAAGGACCCGGGGGTTACAGAGCATCTGAAAATTATTCTGCCTTTTTTTTCTTTTTCTTTTTTTTTAGAAAACTCTTTAGCCAGTGGCCCAGAGGAGGTATTTAGCATAGTGTTTTTGGTTTTATCTCTCCCCTACAGCTCAGGCAGCATAGAAACTCAGACATAAAGACACAAGATAAAAAAAACTGTTGTGATACTATACATTTTATGGGTAAAGTTCCATCATAAATTGCAAAAAGCAAAGAATACAAGATATAGATGAATATGTTGAAACAGAAGTGAATCCAACAGCTTTCTGGAATTACAGTGGGGTTTATTCCCTGAGCCAAAGACTGCTTTTTAAAATGTTATTGTAATTAAAGCTGTAATGCATACATTTTAGATATAAAATGTATATCTAAAATGGGATATGGGAGTTGATTTTTTGTATGTAATTTTCACTTGATGTAGTTTAGAAAGCATAGCTGGCAGTGCAAATCAAGCTTTGTTTCATTCACAGAGTGCTTTCTAATCTCTCTAATCCCATGTGCAATTTGTTGTTTTTGTAAAAGTCTCCTCTGTTTTTCTTTGAGGAGGTGCAGTGCTCTGCCAGGGAAGACGTGAAAATATTCCCTTATCAAAAGGAATGTAATTTCTCAAACAATACCTCCCAGGCTGGAGTTGATGCTCTTCTGTTGGAATATTGCAAAATTAGAAAAGTGTCACTCTGAGCTGCTTCTGTGAACTGACACTCACTGTAGGAATATGTTGAGAGCAGCCACTTTATTTCCCAGAGGCTCATTCTTTTCATGAGCTCCATCAAAATATTGCCTGTTAGACTGACATTACCCCGATGCCTTTGTGAAATCACCTGAAAATGAGCACTGAGGTCACTGTTTTAACAAGATCATGTTGTTCCCCCATCCACACCAGCAACACCTTCAGTAAGTACACGGACGACACCACAGTGTTGGAATGCATCACAGGAGGAGATGAGTCTGCTTACCAGGATGAGGTGGAGCAGCTAACGGTGAGGAGAACCTGACCTGGAACAGGAACACCACACAGTTGGTCAGGAAAGCACAACAAAGACTCCACTTTCTGAGAATCCTTAGAAGGAATAACATCAACCAGAGATAGTGTGTGTTCTTCTACCGCTCCACCATGGAGAGCATCCTCACCTACTGGTTTTCCAGCTGCTCCAGAGGGTCACCAAAATGGGCATTCACTGTTTGAGCCACTACCGTCAGGCAGAGAGTACAGGGCCATCAAATTCACTGACAAACAGATTATATCCAACCACTCTCACACTTACTGCCAATTTACGAACCCAGGGAAAACCAGCGCACACATGGGGAGAACAAGCAAACTCCATGCTGAAAGGCCCTTATTCACAAACCTGGGTCTTCTTTCTACAAAGGCAAGAGTGTTGCATTCATTTCATGAAGTTCAAGTTTGTATCCAAAAGATCATAGTGGCGCTCACAGGTGTGAGGAAGCATGTAATTATGGCAATACATCATTATGAGTTCATAGCAGAGAGACTCCAGACAGCCCCCATGCAGACGGGGACACAGCTCAGGTTATCGTCTCAGCAGTTGTCAGTGGTTGTACATAATCAGCTCGCTTCATTTCTCTGCAGGGCAGTGTTTTAAACTGGAGAAATGGTTGCACTGCAGATTATGTTATCATTAGTGAACAGACTGGCAAACACAAGACACCATGATGGATTAGACTTCTCTTCGTGTTTTCCCTTTAATAGATTTGCAACTGCATAACTAATGTACATTAATTCTCCTTTCTACTGAAAACAGTTTCTTGCTTTAACTTGAAATCAATGACATCCATTTAAATCTACACTGTGAATCGACTGAAACCAAATACAACAATAAATACTTTCATTCTTGCTATAGATGAGTACATACGTGGCTGGATGCTACAGTGACAAACTGCACGGTGATGGTAAGATATATGTTTGTCTATTCCCTAAAAATGGGAGCAATGTTTCTATAAATAAACTAAAATGGTTTTTTTTTAACACATTTTCATTTATTATTTATTAAAATAACCCATTGGTCTGTCCCGGAGCCATAAATAAGCGCTTGCTCCTAAAGGGACTCTTTTACATGAACACCCTGCAGCACACAAAGGAAGAAGAGGTGAGTGTCTTGCCAAATTTTAACATTAGTTAACTGCAGCACTAGCACATAATATTTAGGTAATCACAGAACCCAATGACTCACATCATTCATTCAATCATAAATAATGTGCACACATGTTGTTGTTTTCCATTCTTTTTCAGGAGGAGCTGAGTGGTCGACACAGCACCGGCCAAATGTCAAAACAAATCTATCCGTGCAAATATTTGATTGTTTTCCAGAAAATATGCAAATATGCAGAGTGCAAATGTGTTTAAAATGTTAAAAATGCAATAAAACCAAAACACAAATTCAGCTAAAGTCATTGTTGATGTGAAGTTAGACAATAATACATGTTGTGGTAATGTTTTAAACAATATAACATGGGAATTCAAAAGTAGCCATCTGGAAGATATTAAATAAGTTACTATGTGTGCACAAATAACATTTCTATGTATAAACAATTACAAAAAAATGTGTTCATATTACGTTATCAACCCATACATACGTCGATACATTAAAACTGGATAGATGATAAGATAAGATGGCTTTTTTAAATTAAATAGTCACAGTAATGTGTTGTCAGAGAGCTTATCACTTTCTATCACAGATGGATCAAAAATGCATTTACAAAACAAACATTAATTTTTTTTCCTTCTCAGGGAGGAGCAGCCATTGATCTGGTAAGATAAGAGCCACAGGCGACAGGATGCCACCTCCACCTTTCACAGCGAGGTAATGAACTTCTTTCAGTGTGACCTGCAGTTTGCAGACTCACGGCCTGCGCAGCATAAAATCAAAACACAGTTGGAAGATAATAGGAAAATGGCAATTTATTGCATTACTTTTTTTCCCCACATCCAGAATCGACCAGCGGTATTGTGACTAAGGACATGTTGGTATGATATAAAAAAGAATAGGGATTGAGTGGATAATACTTGGCTTGTGCTAATATATGGATATGAAAATGGAACAGCCTTTATCTAGTAAATGATATTTTGAATCTCACTAACAGAATCAATTTAGTGAAGACCCGCACCGCTCACTTGTATAAACACTTTTTTTTTTTTTTTTGAAATACAGAAATGTAATCTCACTCTGCCTTGACTGGGACTCACATTTGACATCATCTGGATTTACTGCAGCATCCTAATGAAGAAGTGACTGAAAGAAGCTGAGGGATTCTCACAATTTGAATCATAAGGGAGGTGGTGCTTGTGTCACAAACTACCAGATGATGGGGAAAGCATGTCTGTATTCCCTGTACCTTTGGCTGGATGTCATTATCTGAGAGATTTTTGCCCCACACTTGTCATGAATTTGAAGACATGGGACAGAGTCGTGCAAAATCCAGATAGGATTCCTAAGAGAAGCCATTTTTGACAGATTTTTTTATTTTATTTATTTTTTTAATGGAATAAACCGATCAGATCAGAGTTTAACACTTCAAATCTACTCACATTAGTTCCATTGTCACCTACTGGCACTGGACAGTACATTTCTTAACCGCAGTTTTTATTCTCGACTTATTTACTGTATGTATTACAGAACAAGCAGGAAGAAAGAGGCTAAATAAAACAACCTTTATTTTTCTTCTTTTAGTTTTAAGTACTATTCTTTGTCTTTCATTATATGGTGTTTT
This sequence comes from Solea senegalensis, assembly GCF_019176455.1. NCBI lineage: Eukaryota > Metazoa > Chordata > Actinopteri > Pleuronectiformes > Soleidae > Solea > Solea senegalensis. Next base: position 15,605,452 of record NC_058021.1, read on the forward strand.
TTATTTCTGAGAGAGTCACAAAACTTTGCACATGCAGTGCATGTTTTCAGAATATTATATACTGTAATCTGCGCTCTAAAATATTAGAATAATCCAAATCTCCACCCGATCAGATCCACGAGTCCGAAAGACATGTATGAAAACTGTGTGCTTGACATCTTAGACAACATTATGTTCTAGCATTGATGCATTTGTATAGTTAATGTAACACTGTTTTTATTATATTTTGTAAAGAATATTAACAACAGTCCTCTAACCTAAATAGGAAAAAAACATGAGACTCAAATGCCATCTTTAGATCGTTTTTGTCAAAAGTGAACGTGTTTGGTATTTTATCTGGGACTCGGTGTAATGCACAATATATCAGGATGGGATTTTCATGGCATTTCATTGAGGCCCTGCATCTCTTATGGCTTATGATAGCTGCAGCATAGGACAGTTTTCCTCCTGGTGTTTGTGGTTATATTGTATTTATGAGCAAGATCAGACCAGAAAATATCAATGTGATTGAAGTCTGAGACCTGAGAATGAAAAAGTGTAAGTCATCTCCATCAGTGGCGACTTTATGGTTAAGACAATTTAACAAGTCAGGAGGTAGATTTTTAACCATAAATACAGGCCATATGTTGGATTCAGATTCTTGATGCCATCTGTCCTGTGCTGGTTAGAATGCACTGTAGGTACCACAGGAACAACATTTCTCAGTTTTCCCACTTTAGCTTCCCCTGAGATGTCAAGTTCATGTCAGAGAAAGAGGCTTTGTGAACAGAATGCAGAAAAGGAAGGACATATAGTGCTGAATCTTGTCCCTCAGGATGTGTAACATGTCCCCAACACAGACATTTCATACTACAGTGAATCGAGGTCCTTTTTTAACATGAACATGTCCTATTTTTGGATTTTTGGCACAGAAGATAAGGTTGCTTTGGTTATGGGGGGGGGGGACAAAGCCAGAAAACATATACACAAAACAAAGCCATTGATACAGAAAACAAAGCCATTTATAATGAGGTGAATGTTCTTTATGTTCTTTTGTTCACTGAACTCATGTTATATGGCTGTATTAATGTTCAACAGGTTCAACTGTTCAATGACTCAGTCGGCATTTATAGATGCATGTATCAATAATGCATCCACTGAACATTTGGCCATTTACTGACAAGCTCACAGGGATTGTTCCTGCATTGTTCAGGTCATTGATTGTATTTGTAGGCATAGGTGAAGATCGTGGCAAAAGGTCCACAGAGATGATGGTGCCATGACTCTCCATGTTCAGCTGCTATTTATTGTGATCTCCACTGCAGGGAGGGATGCACATTCTGACTTTTGGCTGTAAATGTCAATCAATACCTGCAAGACTTTTACACACACATGCACACAGTATATATACTGTATCGATCTATCTATAGATTTTCTTGAATTCACGTTCTTTTCCAAGACTTTCTCAGGTCCTGTTGATTGATCCTTGTTTTGATATATGCATTGGTATATATTACAATGTTGTAAATCTGACCAAAAGAAACTGTGCATCGCAAAGCCTTCAACAGCTGGAACACAAGATAGTGCATTTCAAATCCAAACACTCCTCTGAATCACACATGAAAACCATGATGTGCCACTTGTCCATATTAGAGTTGTGGCAAATCATTAATTCAAGGAAAAGCGTTTGAAATACAGTTTCATTAGTATTCACACATGCACACATCTGTAAGTGTAAGATATCTGGACTCATTAGATCCTCCTGGAGCTATTCCTCACATAACAGAAGCTGCTACCATTGTCTTAGAGGTGAAAAATCACATTTTCACAGCATGATGTGACAGCAGGGAATGTCATAGCCTCATGCAGGTTTGCAGCACTTTGTGGTGACTTTCACAGCAGGCAAGCAGAGAAAGGACCAATGCAGTGTTGCTTGAAAAATATCGAATAGATTACCTGCATTGTAGTCCCAATATATATGTATATATGTTTATATATATATATATATATATGTTTATATATATATATATATATATATATATATATATATATATATATACATATATGTACATACATATATATATACTATACACTGACAACAAAACACACGTTACAATAACTCCATCAACTCCATATTTGCAAATGTCCCACTACTTAACACTAAAGAAGTCGTGTTGAACTAACTTAATAATGCACAATCAGAGTTTCCACACACACATAAACAGTTTGACAAACTGTTTATCTTCTAGGCTCACTTTGAGCAAGTTTTATGGCAGTGATTCACCCCATCGTCTCTCTGGATCTTTGGTGATCCTGTAAAATGCTCTCGCCAACATTGTCCCTGACTGTTTTAGCATCCGAACAGCTATAGGCGACACCACCTTTCACTTTTTTATGAAAACAGCAGGCGAAGAGACGAGTTGCCTGAAATATTCCCGTCACGTTTCACAAAATTAGGACCCAAGTGAAGTGAGTTGAAAAATGAACAAAAGACTCTTTAATAAAACAAAAACATGAAAAAGGCCAAAAATAATCCAGCAGTAGGGGATGGTTTGAAGCTAAACTCAAAGAGGAAAACACCATTGAGCACAAGGCTCAGAAGAAGAAGAAATAAATTCAAACAGGACAAACTGAAAGGATGCCAGGATACACTGAACCAACAGAGTGAAAGGACATAATGAACCGCCAAAGACACTGAGTTTAGAGACTAAATACAGAGGGGAGGCAGGGATAATCAAACACAGGTGGAACTAATAAGACACAGGTGAATCCCATCCAGGCAGAGTAGACAGGACAGGAAGTAAAACTAAACAAGGCACACACACTAGGGAAGAAGCACAAAATAAAACAGGAGACAAGGAATGCAAAGAACTAAAAACCCAAGGTTAAAGAAAATGGACACAACGGCAAAAAGTCCAAATAGAATGATGCTTAAACAAAAAGCATCTGGGGAAACCCAGGGGTCATGACAATTGCCTTGTATAGGCTGTCAATTATTCATGTCAATTATTCATGTCTATGAATTTGAACAGTGAACAGTGCGGCTTCCTGTCGAAATGGCTTTGTTTTTGTTTTCGTTGTGTTGCATGACGGGACTGTGTGGCGTCAGCTGTCAGAGCGCTCGGGGTCGGGTTTAGGCAGATAAATGTGGCCCGAGTACTGCACCGCTACAACTGTAGCTCACTGAATCTGACACACTGCTCCGTGTGCCTGCGTGAGTACAACAACACATCAGTGCATGGACTGCTTTTCACCAACCCTGGAGGGGAAATTACTTGAAAGCGTGTCTTCAGACGAAAGAACCTTCAGAGGTAACCGGTCAAAGATCAAGGTCAACAAACAGAATATCTCCTCAAACAGTACAGTCCGAGAGACTTACGGCACGACACAACACGATGTGGTTAGTTTGCTTTTCCATTAGCGATAGTACCCGGTACTTTTTTAGTACCTGCTCAGGCGAGGTTCCAAGCGGGCTGAGCCGATACTATGCTTGACGTCGTCAGACTGCCATGCGCTGATTGGACAGGGTATCGTCACAGAAAGAGTCACAAGAATCAAAGTAAACAATGCCGAACTGTAGATCAGTTAAAAATGTGGGTTAAGTCACGGCAGTTTCATGCAGCCGTGCAGTGATGACTCCGCCCACGTTGGGATCGGTACTATTTCGAGTCAAGCCAAGGTGAGGCGGTACTGTAATTATAGTGGAAAAATGCCATGTATGAAGTAAATAAATGCATCAATGCAATATTAGTCAAAGACCATTATTTCAAAAAGAAATTATATTGCCTGAACATGAAACATGAACATATCACTTTGTTGCCTCACACAGACTGGCACAAAAAAACAAACAAACAAACAAGGGCATAGAACGTACACGACAAAATGAATAGTTAAAGAAGGATGATGTGGGGAATAGAAAAACAACATCGAGAATCTTTACTCATTCTTTGGGCTCACAGCTGTTACATCATGATAGGTAATAGTCAGTCATCAAAGAGCAAAATATTTACTTCTTGGAATGACTGCACCTATGTGAAGAATGCCCTTCATCTTCCGTATTATCCTCGTCCCCTTCTTGCCTCTCCCTGCATCGCAACCACTGATTTATCTCCAGGACAGGAAACACAATCTTTGGCCCTCTGCTTGGATTTGTAATTGAACAATCTTGCAACTGTAGTTCACAGCTGTGAGCAGCCAGTGCAGCTGACTGGTAATTAAAATTGTGAATATTGGACAGCAGCACCTTCCAAGAGATTGCAGTAACGTGGTGCATCAGTGATTTAGTAATGAGCAAGAAGTTTTTTTTCAACAACCATTGCATCTCATATGTTTGTTATTCAGACATGGATTAATGTGATTAATGTATGTGTATTCATATTTTTTTTGGTGTATGTTAACTTTCTACTTTAATTTCCTGTTCTTCCATTTCTCGAGATAAAGATAAAGCCACAGAGCTAATCCCTGATGCATTGTACATGTAGTATTTAGCATATAATGTAGGAAATTGAAGTGGGCCATGTTTTATACACTTTGTTATGTAATAATTTCATATCATTTTCCCTCCTGGATGCATCACCTAACCTACGACCTATGCATAAATCCTCCGTTAATCTACTTTTATCCTGCTCTGATTTAAAATGTCCTGTAATCAGACTGCATAAACACAGAACATTTGAAAGTATTTGTCTATTACCTCCACCGTAGTTAATGAATTCAAGCCTTGTGTGACTAAATTTCAATCATGATTATATTTGAATATTTAATTTGTACAAAATGGACTCAAGTGCTTAATTCCAATGAGCTTTATATCCATGATATGAAATGAGCCCTTTGCATCGGCCATGTGCCATTGTACAAAGTACTGAATGCCCCCAGTGAAAGTTCATGATCCAGTCACAAAGAGATTAGTATGAAAAATGAGCTATACATTTGAGACCGGAGATGATTGGAAAAAGTATATTATATTATATCATATCATGTTGTATTATATTATGTTATGTTATGTTATGTTATGTTATGTTATATTATATTATATTATACTAAACAAGCTGGTGAACAAAGCTTAAAAAGAGCCAGATATTTGTCAAAGGAGCTTAACCAAACACAGCAAAATCAGTTATTGCACTATTATGACATCATTTATCAGGTGAGCAAGTTATGACAAGTGTTCAGTGTATTTGTCATAAGCGTTCAAGGTAGTAAGATCGCATGTGGCGCTATCCATAATAAAGCACCACCTGTGTAATTCTCTGTCTGCAGATATTAGATGCTACACTGCTCATGACCTCTGTTTACATGAGACCAAGCACTCCAGTGTTTCCCATTTCCCGTTGCGACACATCTTCTCGGCTTTGACATGCACAAAAGGATTTAGTTTTCCCAAGACATCAATTGTGTGTCACCCTCCTCCTTAAAACTGTCCGTCTCCCTGCTTTCTCTCCACTCTCTGGTTGAGCCTTGCTCCATTAGCACTCAGCTGCCATTCCCCGAATCTACCTCAGCACAAGTTGCATACGTCACTTCTCCTTGAGAAAAGTCTGTAGACGACATATAAAAGGGTCGATGAATAAACTCCACTTTGTCAGCAACTCGACGGTTTTTCATGGTCTTATCCCTTCAAAAACCTCCAACGCTTAACACCAAGCTAAACCTGAAATATCCACTGGGATCTGTGGAGAGCAGCATAAAGAAAGATGTTCAATTTGCACCCACGGCTCCACTTCAGCCACATTGAATTAGCTGAAGCTCCTTTAATAAAGCATACAAAGACTACAGTACAGAAAAAAAAAAAGTTTTAATTGGATATTTATCTCACAGGCTTTCCTAATTTTCTTTCCTATGTCTACTAATAGACTTCTGTGACCGAGTAGGAAATGTTTATCTTTGAGTTAATCTGCTACATTAAATACTGAACTCCTAATTTATGTTACCCACTGCCCTTCCTGCCACATTCTCCCATTTGTATGGGCTCTTTCAGACCTACATTTATCCGAGATTAAATCCTTGCATGATGTGCTGATAATACATAGAGGTGCTGACATTAACCTGGTTTCAGTAAATCTCATGGAAAGTCTCACCTTCCTGCAAATCAACAAGACACTCCAGTTTCTGACGACCAAAACAGCAGTGTGTAGCAGAAAATAGTCCCAATATTGGTGTATACATGTTCAACTCCTGGATTAACAAACTGAGAAAAGTTGATGCATTTTTAATATCCCCTATGGGAATATTGGATTGATAGTGACAGAAAGAATGTAGGAACTGGAATTTTGCATAATTCATTTGGGGACATACTGGGGAAATGAATTTAACGTAAAAAATAGGCAAAATTTTGTGTTGATGGAAGCAGCTTTGGCCGTAACAGGTCACAAAGGTGCCTGCAGAAAAATGAGGTGAAATGGCATTTAACTTTGCAAATATGATGTATGGCAAAGGTTAAACGCCATGTTGCAGGAAAATGTTGAGTGTGTTCACGTTCAAAAACGTATAATTAGAGGTGAAATATTCTCTTCCAGGAAAACTTCCGCACTGCCATTTCAACATTAGCTTGTGTTACGATGTGATAGAGTCGTCAGTGTTGATGCAGATGGATGTACACGTGGCATGAAATCCGAGTTACCAAACTGTAAATGTAACACTGTGAGTATTGTTCCCTTTACAATTTACCGTTTGCAGCTTCTGTTGTGTTTGTTCATTTAACTGGACTCTGAGACTGAAGGCACAGACTCAGATGAAGTTATGAAGCTTTCATTATAAAGGTTATCAATACAAACCAGCAGTCTGGGGTTCAGAGCATAGTCTGGAACCGAGGTAAGCAGGTTCAGTTGATTTGTTGGAGAGTGGGTCAGACAGACACTTACCCAGATTGTTTCTCCAAACAAGGCGAGCAGACAAAGACCTGGCTGCATGTGGCAGGATATTGTCTGAGGCAAACAGGTTCCCCTGAAACTCCCCAGGTAATAAATCAAGGTCAACAAACTGACTGGAAGGAACATTTAAAGAAATGTACCATTGCCAGAGTAGTGATTGAATGTCCTGGGCAGAGATGGGGGAGGGAGGCTTTTATTCTGTAGCTAGTGAGCGATGATTATGGGGATTGATGATGAGTCTAAAGTGTGTAGAAGATCTGGCAGCAGCAGGTAATCAGGAAGCCGTGTGCAGCTGCATGTGTGTGCGCACGAAGCAAGTGACGATTCAAACAAAAAAAAGTTTTTGTGTTTGTATGGAAATTGACTGGTACGAGACAAGAGGCAGTGAGGAAAGACTAATTGGTTGTCCCACAAGAGTCAATAATGCTTATGGAGATCAGAAGGAAATTGGGCCACAATATGTGAAATCGCAGAAGAAGAGATTTCTTAAAGATACATTTCAATTACTGTTTACTATGTGGCTCTGTACGTCATTCTGGACATTCTCCAAACAGATCACGTAAACATGACTGACTGAGAAAATTGGCTTACTGGAATCCATGTAAAACCTTTAATCACACCATACCACAAATCTAATTATTGTCTGTAATCAGAGCTGTGCAACAGCAGGATTTAATTTAAAAGTATTGATTCTCTTTACTAATTTAGGTTTTTACCTTTTCTGAAAGATGTGACATGCAGCCCTGCCTGATGTGTCTGACGAATGGGGCATGCTTTCTCTGCCAGTTGCCCCTCAACAAAAGGCAAGCTGCTATTTACACTCATCATATAGCTTGGCAAGCAGCCTTGTGTTTTTGGCACCGTTGTAGACAATGCTACAGAATCTACAGGGTTGAGCAGTAGGCGGATCGTTCCTCGCTTCCTTTTCTAAACCAGCTCGCCACACTGATATGCTGAAGGCAACCTTCCACGGAGGAGTGGCCATGTGCCCTGTTACCAGCTCACAGGAAACTTTGCACGAAAGTAAATTACACCGTTGAATAAATTCGTGTGACATTGTGTACAATGCAGAGCCCATGTTTCCCCTGTCATTTGTGTGATCATACGTGTTAGGATCATTCGTATTCAAATGAGGCACGTACGATGCATCGCCCTTGAAATCTCCACGTCGAATTGTGTATGCAGAGTAGCATCTCACGTTGGAAATTCAGTTAGGAGTGTACACTTAATCTACAAGCCTGGTATACAACAATCACAAGAGACTTGCTAATCAGCTTTTGTGTCTTAAAGAGATGACGTGTTCATCTGATTCTTTTCTGTGAATTAAATTATCGAGAGGTTAGTCACGTGGCGCTAAAGCAGGAGGTGACTCTATAACACTAATCTTGTGCGCTTAAAGCTTTGCCAGAAATTTGGATTATAATCTAACCTGAGGCCAAGAGTAGAAGATTTTTACTGACTTATTCTGAAAATCTGTTCTGTGGGGCTGGACGGAGGGAGCAGTTACATGCTCGGCTCATTTTCTTTGATCTGAACCACTGAATATGAAGTGAAGACTAAAATTGACTTCACTTTTAACTCCACTGTTTCAAACCCAGCAAACATATACACAAAAAAGCACACAGAGAGGGAAAGATAAATATTCAATTGCTTCATAAAAAATTCCCAAAATGTGCCCTTGGGTACTTTCCACTCGTGACAGTGCAGGTATCACCACATTCCGGTTGCTGGAATTTCCTATTGTTTCCACTGCTTAAAATCCAATTTCCAAGTATTTGCAGGTGCTCCAATGACACATAGAACAGCAGGCTCCTTGTAATAAGAGCGCGTTTGGAAATAAACAAAGGATATACAGTGCTGTGGCAAATGTATGCAGGTGAGGAGTAAACTGAAGTAAATCACAGTTTTCAGGCGTGCTCAGGACATTTAGCTGAGACTGTGGAGAAGTGCTGTATGTGAGAACTGAAGTGTCGCTGGATACATTTCATGGAATTGTTCCTCTCACCATCCCCCAAGTTGAGTTGTGTGAGAATACAGTGTGAAAAGACAATTTTCCAGACAGTATGCAGACTTTATGTAAATGTTTGGCAGAGGGAATGATGCTGTTGAGACAGTTTCAAATCGTTTGTTTGTTTTCATTATTATTATAAAGCAGTTGGCTCAGTTTCATTGTAATAGCCAATATGAGGCCATGAGGGAACAGGCATAATGAATTTCTCTTGTGATTGTCCTTCAAGGAAAACAAATACTATGAGGACCTAAAGTACAATCTATGCAGACATCTAAAGAGAAACTGAATATCCTTTCATCCCCCGGAGAAAAATGTTCAGAATCAGTGCCTTTCACTTCTCTATCAGCTTCAGATCTAATTAATATGCTAATAAGCTTTGATAAGATCATCCGTTCACTGAATAGGTTATAGTGGGAGTGGAAATGCTTAGGAAATCAGGACAAAATGTATGTCTTTTAAGGTTGAGTGATATCTGTGCCACAGGGGCTGGAAAAATGACAAGTCATCAGAAGAATAAACATTATTAAACCCAAACTCACCACATTTTACTTTATGCACTTTTTTGTGTTTGTGTCAATTATCTTAATATCATAACATAAATAAACCCATATGAACACGAGTTATCCTTAACTTAAATAAAACACATCAAGAACATCCCCTTAAACTGTGACCAGTGACACATCGTAATCAGTGTGAAACGATGATGGCGTCACACACATACAGTAGCTCATGCTATGAATTTAAAAGTCTGAACATTAATGTAGTTTGAACTTGCAACTTGCACTTTTATATGTGTGGTATATCTACTGTATATAAAAAAATACTGTGTATTACATTTTACATCCAGTATCTAAAGTTGATATCATATTGACAAAGCTGTACACATTTAGGACAGTATAGCTTTGACATCACAATTAGGAATGACTTTTTATTTTAATGAATTTAACAAGGATCAAGTTAGTGCATAAATCTAAATATTCCTATTACAGATTCTTTGACTGCATTTATTTGTCAACAGCATTTTTTTCTATGAATACATGTGTGCATCTATTCAAAAACAAAAACATATCAACTATATCCACACTTGCACACTTGAAACTCATTCTATTTTGTTTACGAGGAAGAAAGTTTAAAAATAAAATAAATAAATGAAAGAAGGATTGGTTGATAGTAGTAGCTACAGTCTGCAAATCTTTTGTATGACTTTTGTATTACTAATTGTACAGTAGTCAAGTTTCCACCAGTGAGTGACTCTTCTACAGAAAAGCAAATGTGAAATGAGTTCAACCACTCACAACATGACATTAATGCCATCTATTTTCATCCACCTACAAAAGAAGATAAATGTGTGATCATAAAAAATGTGTAACCGTATAGCACATCATCCATGAATCCACACTAGCACTTGTGATATTACATTTATTAATATCTCTCATTCTCCTCCGGTTATTTTTGCCCTTGATTACTATGTGGTTATAAAACCTGCTGTTTGTGTAGTTTCCTTGTCTTTAACTCAGTACTGTGATGTTCTGATTTGACTGAAGCCCTCAATGGCCTTCAATGTTCACCTCTGAAAGCCCATATTGTGATTGATTTGTCTTTTTTTTTTGAATTTACACTCTGGTGTCATGCACCTCTTAAAACACTGCTGTCTATTTGAAACTTGCAGTTGAACGAACAGCAGTGAATGAATAAATGGAAGACTGACTGGTGTCAAGCAATTACAAATCCATTGTTATCGCAGTCCTTCGAGAGAATGATGGTGTTTACGATGCATTTCATTATCTCCCTTTTCAAATCACTGGAAGGCAGCCACCTCTGACCATGTATAATCAGCTTGCATGTCTCACATTGAGTAATCAACAATTTTTGACAAATGACCAATCATCAGAAGACTGCATTCCTTCTACTATACCCATGAGGGACCATGGATTACAAATGTGGCTGAGGCTCTGACAACAGCGCTGTTCATCTGTCACATAATGCTGCTCTGTTAACCATAGAGCAGAGGTGAAGAGAGTGGAACAGATTATGAAAATGCACCCGCTTGACGCTGTAGGTTTAAGCTGTACCATTTCTGTATCTTAAACTCTGCATTGTGTTAATTGTTCAACTCTCTTGTAGACTCCTTCATCGCTTATGTTTCTTTGCACCACAGACAGTTCTTGTTGGGGATCCTGCAACAAAGACGACCTGTATCCACAGTAGGTGGAGTGGAGCGCCCAGTACAGTTCTCCCTGTGATTCTCACTGAACTGCACCAGGATCTGCTTCGTCGAACCACCCATTGATGAATAATGCCGACTGTACCTTGAAGTTCTTATAATGTCAGACTGACTTTCTAAATAGTTTCACTGTACCACATTCAAACATTCTGATTTGAGGTTACAGTGCAGAAAGTGTGTTTATTTGTCAGCTGTCTAGTTTAAAAGAGCTGGCTTTGTTAACTTTTTTTCTTGGATATCTTTTTTGATTGTGAGTAAAGCACCAACATGGCATTTCAGGTGCCGTATGTAACATTATTCATGTATTAATCATTTGTAATGCTGTTGAATGAACAGATCCTAACCTGACCTTCTACAGTGCTGAAGTGTTGTACAAAAGGGGGCACAGGTTACATTCAAAGATATAATATAAAAAATATAAATACATAGATGAGAATAAAAACAGTACAATGACAATAAATGTGGTCGCACTTTTCTGACCGGAGAGAAGTCGAGCGGCAGCATTTTGAATGAGCTGAAGGCAGTTGAGAGAGGATTGGTCCAGGCTAATGTACAGGGGGTTACAATAATCTAATCTGGATGTAACGAAGGCATGGGTGACCTTTTCAAGGTCAAACAAGACCTGTAGTCTGACTTATATGAACTGCAAATGCAAAGGATGTGATGTCATGCATGCTAGTGTAGGCCTCAGATAAATATCGGCTGACTTCTGCCCACTGTTACTGAGGTAGTGTCAGGGAGTACAGTCACAATACCTAGAGATAATGTATGTTGTAATTTGGTGCTATACAAATAAAATTGGGGCCACACGGTGGTGTAGTGGTTAGCACTCTCGCCTTGCAGTGAGAAGACCCGGGTTCGAGCCCCGGTTGGAACAAGGGCCTTTCTGCATGGAGTTTGCATGTTCTCCCCGTGTGTGCGTGGGTTCTCTCCGGGTTCTCCGGCTTCCTCCCACAGTCCAAAAACATGCAATGTGGGGATTAGGTAAATTGGACACTCTAAACTGACCGTAGGAGTGAGTGTGAGAGTGAATGGTTGTTTGTCTCCATCTGTGTGTGGCCCTGCGATGGACTGGCGAACTGTCCAGGGTGTACCCCGCCTATCGCCCGATGTAGCTGAGATTGGCACAGCACCCCCCGCGACCCTCTGGTGGAGGATAAAGCGGTTAGATGATGACTGACGGACTGACTGACAAATAAAATTGAAAGGAAGCTATAGAAGAAATACAGTAAACTCCACAACCACATGGACACATATTCCATGTCTTGGATTTCTTGTTGTTGTCCTAGATAGATGGATTATTGAGTGCAATAATCCATCTCTCCTCCATGTTGGCGTTAAATGTCAAACAGGACTAGAACAGTATATAGACCCATTTTTGGACAAATGTGTTTTGACTGGCTTGTGCCAGTGCAAGAATGAGTGTAATGAGCAGTGTTTCTGTTGAAACATCAAGTGTGTATGTAGGAGTGATTCCCCTGACTCATTCACTCACCTGTTCATCATTCAGCAGTATATCATCGTCTTATAGTCCAAGTGTTGCTTCACATACTGTGGTCGTAAATGCTTCAGGCCTCTCCAGTGTCCTCGAGTTATAGTCCAAGTTAATTGTTATCTCTCTTCCCTGTGCTTAAGGATCAATAGTCATCAGCAAGCCAGACGGCCTGCTTGCTTACCAGCTCTCCCTTTTATGACCACCTACTTCCAGCCTGCCACAGCACCCGCACGCCCTGCCTCGTCTAACCCGCGCAGTCGATGGAGCCATTCTTCACAATCCCGCAGTCTCAGCCTCCCTGCTCTTTCCACCTCCATTTCCCAGTCACTCGTTCAGTAAATCCTCCATCCATGTTTGTCCACATTGCAAATGAAAACAAAAATAAAAGACAACCACAACAATTGCAATTCACTGTGTTGCTTGAGGCCGGCTGTTCAATGAATAATTTCTTGCATCTTGCCGCAGTGCATATGTTGCTGTGAATTAAACGGCTTCTTTTTCACTCACTTGATGGAAATACATTTCAGTGACGATTGGATCTTCAAGTCCTGTATGAATTTAACCAGATTATGCAATCTGCAGATGGCGGAAAGTTGAAAAAAAGAATGGCAAAATGTATTTTAGCTAAACTGTATGCTGGTGATTTGAATATCTTTATGCAACGTAAAAGTACGTCTAGATGGCATACTGTACATCTCTCTCCAAGGGCCTTGAGTGATTGGAGAGGAAATCACAGAATTTAGATGGATGATGATGATAATAATGATGACCGAGCACCAAGTGTAGCACAGTCCGTGAGAAAGTAAGCTCATCAACTGTGCTTTGTGTGCACATGTTTTCCATTTAAGAAACACTGAGAATACAAAACGCATTTTTAAAGAGCAAAAACCAAGGAGAAAGTAAAGAGACACCCAGCCTATCAGGATGAAGCTAAGCCTAGCTAGTCTTCAATGGCTTGCCAAGCTCGAGGCGACTTTAAACACTGAACTCAGTGCATCACTGGAGACCAGGCGTAGTCAACAGCAACACTCTGAAGCGTGCCCCCACTCAGGATTACCACCAAAAATAAGAAAGGCAAAATAACAAAGTGGAAAGGTTGTAACACCTGCCCGGTGGCTAACTTGTCACTAACCGTGAAGTCACTAACCGTACACTTAATTCACCTCATGGATGTTCAGATCTGGACCAATCCCGGACAAGCCCCCAATTGTTAGGACCAAACCTGATCACAACACGAGTAATGAGACTGCCTCTTCCCAACTCCCAAGAAACCGCTAGCAACAATTACAACAAACCATTTTAAATGAAGTACAAAATGTCTGCTGGCAGTCTGGCTTTGAGTGGTTTGAGGAAATCCACTGCAGCTGGGATGTTCAGGCCTCATATTCAGATTCCTCCTGTGCAGGACCAATCAGCTCCCAGGATCCACCTAGACTCACTCACACATTTGATTCACTCAAACATGCACACCTGCAACCCATCTCACACTCACATGCAGACACATACACACAGGGAAAATGCAGTCACGAGCCTAGCACATACCATCCAAAGGAATACAATGCTGAAATATGCCCTGCCTGGCAAAAAATTAAGGAAAATGATAAAAAAAAAAAATGATGGCCCAAGCTCGTGTGTCCGAACAGAAAGGGTGATGGATCGATTCAGGTGAAATTTTCAGGAGTGAAAAAGGCAAATGTGAAATATCCTGTTTTAATAAACCCACACTGTGACACAAAGATTCCCTTCCCTTCCTTTTTTTTTTTCTTTCTTGGCACTCATGGTGAAAACTACATCAAACAACTTCTTCTTACTTCTTCAGCTGCCATTTTCACAGGTTCAGAAATACATTAGTGCACGCTCCCCCTCACTGTTAATGAGGGTGAAAACTTCCCATGTGTTTCACACTCCTCCCCATACTGTTATATTTTCACAATGCAGGTAATTATTGTGCACTGCATGCTGCTAAAACTGTCAAGGCGAAGACAGCAATGCTCTCCAAAAAGCAAGTATGGAAATATGCAAAGATGACACAAAATGTATAGTCTTTTTAAGCAATTAAAGCTTTTAGAGCCTGTTTCCTGCTACGCCACAGCGGCTCGACCTGTCAGAGAATGATTAGAAACAATACTGATATCTGTCTTTACGCTCTGGTTTGCTGGTTTAGTATCACCACTTTAAAAATAATATTACGGTTTTAATGCAGATCTGTTGTATTCAACTGCTTTAGGCTTCTCTTGGTGCAAACTGTCTTGTTTGTAACAATGATGATGATAATAATAGTAATAAATAACACATCATACACTTACAGTTCATGATTACACGTTCAGAAAAGTGGTTGCATTTGGTATGAAAGACTTCTTCTGAATGCTGACGCTGTAGCTCTGTATTCTTTGTGCTTTGCGTTTCACCTGCTTTTCATGGATTCATCCCAATTGCTTCAGACCTTACTCTACAATTTTACTGGCCATGGTTGGAATTGGCCACAGTCTATTTTTGTTCTTCAGTCCCAGATGATGCCAGGAGCACATATTAAACGTTAAAACAAAGTGTCCATTCTTACGCCATGTGAATTATCTCACACTGACCCTGTCTGTGTCATTATTATTATAAAGTGAAGTCATTCAATATTAAAGATGATCAGATTGCTCCATCTAGGCCTCTGGGTGTGGAGCTGCTGAGGGGGACCAAAAAAATCCAATATTCACAGAACTGCCAATGCAGCTACATTTTGAAAAGTAAGTTTAACCCTTTAACACCTAACCCAATGTCCAAACTGTCCGTCTGGACTCTTTATTTTTAGCTTATTTTCACCATAAAAGGGTCAGAAAATGTCCTGTGACTAAGTGCCTTTGCCTATTTTTCACTGCAGTTGTACCTGAACACAGATTGTGCACGTTAACTTTGAAATTTGAACAATATAACACATATTTACACTAACATTTGTCTCTCAGTTTTGCAGTTACTCTCAGTTACTGCCTTTTCTGGAGACAAAGACTCTGATTCTCCGGCTTCCTGAAACAGCATGATTGAAGCTACCGTAATAACCACATGTTTTCGATAGCACAAACCGTTGCGTAACTGCAAAGTGCTCTTGTGCCAACGCGTCGTCAGCGGTACGTTCCGTTTAAATGGGTTAATAATGCTATCTTATCCTTTTCTTCATTAGGAATCAACGTGCCTGTCTGCTACCAAGTCAGTCGGCGTGACGCATGATAATATGCTCAGCATCCACACTTCGGTAACATGCTGGACTGGAGTAATGTGCTGCTACCAGAGTTGCTGTGCTGGCCGCTCTTCACTGGCTCCCTGTCCAGACCAGGGCTGATTTGAAAGTGCTACTCTGAAGTTATAAAATTTTACCAGTCTCGTACGCTCATGTTTGTCGGACATAATATGTGTTTATGTGCCCACACAGTTATCAATCTCAGGACAGTGGCTGACCGGCAGTCCCACTAGTCAGAGAGAAGGCGGTTGGTGAGCGTGCCTTTTCTTTCCAGTCTCTTCCTCTTGATATCAGGCAGGCCAGCTCTATTGAGGTTTTTAATTCAACGCTGAAGATGCACTTGTTCACTGTGGTTTATTAGTCTTAAGTGGTTTGTTTTTACTTACTGTAAAGCACTTTACAAATAAAAATGTATGTATGTACGTGTCTCAAACAGTGTTCCATACAATCATGCATGCACCTCTTTTCCTCGTGTTGCTTCATGAATTACTTCCATAAAAAAAAACCCACAACCATGTGATATCATCCCTCCAGTCTGAACAGCTGCTCACAAAGACAAATCTACTCGGCCAGTTTTCGCCCACAAGCATCATCATTGTGCACACGGTGCACGAAGTATGAACCAGCCCCGAGAACCCTGCACCGACATAAACCTCTACCTCTGGCTCTTCCTTCCTTTGTAGTTTGTAGTGTCAGTCTCACTTTACATTTGTCCTTCTTGTCTCTAGGATCAGCGGCCTGTCTGACCGTCAGCCAGTTCACTGTTCGGAAATAAAAGACTTGTTTATTTAACTTGTTAGACCTTTGTGTTCAGCATTGGCTCGTGGCACAGTCAGACGTATTCTTTGGCTCATTATTGTGTGTTCCCTCTATTATGTGTGTACCAGTGTGTATATACTATCATATAGTATCTGATCTTTGTGGGTGACAATATACTTCCAGGCTGGTCTGCTTTTCCCTGACCAAACAACATAGCATGCACTTATCAGCGTTTGACCTACATTCCATTCCAGCTTTATTTATAAAGTACTTTAAAAGCATCAGAGATGAATCAAACAAATCAAATATAAAAACTTAAGACTTAATAGACCTAAGAACAAACAGTAAAACATACAATACAACAATAAAATACTGTAGAAAGTCATGCAATAAAACTGTTAAAACAAAAACAAAATAAAACAATGTCTCATTCTGGGTCGAAAGCCAAAGAGTAAAAATGAGTTTTAAGATGCGTTTTAAAAGTGGACAGTGAAGGTCCACAATCTCAGCTCAACCTCTGTCCCCTCTGAGCTTCAGTTTAGATTTTGGTATCTGTAGGAGTAGCTGATCAGCCCGACCTCAGGGCAGGAGGGGCAAGGATTTAAAAACAAATAAAAGAATTTTAAAATGAACTCTAAAGCATCCAGTGAAGCTAAAATGTGTGTCATGTGTTCCATCTTACGTGCTCCAGTTAAATGACTCGGGTCAGGGTTAGCAGGGTTAGCAGGGTTAGGGTTAGGTCATGGAGACATGAGAGGGACATCTGACTGACAAACAATGAAATCAACAATTTGAGTTTACATTCTGAAATAACAACTTACATATGCAAGAATCACTTTCCTCCCTCGCTCAACCGGCGCGCTGATATTTGACTGAGCGATTAACTGACTGAGTCATTTTAGCCACTCTGATGCCATTTTCCCAAATGTTGTGAGTGAAGAACTTTTCATGCATCTATTTGGTGCCACTGAATCACCGTTTACTGACTGATGGAAGTGCCTTTATGGAGATTTATAGTGCACAATGACGCATATGAAGGCAACAAGCGCTGGATCCCAGTAGTGTAATGCCACATAAAACAAGTGGCATAGTTTTGCATATTGCATGATGTAATAATACCTCTCACCCAATGACTGAGATAATGGATGGATGGAAATTTGAATTGTCCAAAAATGGGCAAATGATTACCCTAACATTTCCTAAAAATGTATTGTGAATCACTTGTTTTTCTCTCTATGGTGAACACATTTTTTTGTGAAAACATTCACAGTCCTCAGATCATTGAATGTACTGACTTGTCATCTACCAACACAATATCTGTAACATATGGGGTGGAGTGTAGCCTGATAAAATATGCTTCACAGTCAGTGTAAAGTTAATTTCCACATTTACAATTTTGGTGCATTTTTAAATCAGAAGAGACTGGATTTGAAAGGATTTATAGTCCTTATAAATGGAATATAGTCAGCGCTTAAAGTACCTACATAGAAATTTTGCAATACTTTTGCTGGCACTAGAAATTATGTTTTTAATCCATTTTATTGTTTTGCATATACTGTAAAGACACCAAGAACCTATTATACGTGTGGGACAGACAGTGAAGAACACATACACATCTGCCTCACAAAGGTGTTTTGTCAAATCTGGCACTGTTTCATGATCATGTGAAATTGTTGGTTGGTGAATTGAAAAATAAAAGTGCTGATTCACTGCTGTTTTGTCAAAAGATTTGATGTTTGTGTGTTTGTCCTTCTCCAGACACTGTGAAAAAAAAAAAAAAAAGGTATTGTGGCTATTGTAAGTGACTGTGATTGTGTGAGCCTTTGTTACCACTTTAGAACCTGTTCTGGCATAAATGTTGACCTTGTCAGGACCAGTAGTCTTCATGGAGACCAGAACCTGGTCTTAATGAGGCAGAACCTCATTAAGGAACTGGTTAAGGGCTAAGATTTGAATTGTGGTTAAGATTAAGATAAGGGATAATGCTTTGTTTAGCACTGTCAGTGCAGTCTCCTAAGACGAATAGCTGCACAAACATGGAGAAGGAGAAATAGATGAAAATCCATCTGTTCGACGTGCAGTACTATTCTTTAGTTATGGCTGCGTGTTGGATTAGCATGATACGCAGATCATCCAATCACCATCAGACAGCTTGGTTTCCAATCTGTTAGTGCACAAAGAAGAGGCTTAGTCTCTTTATTTAAATAGAGTAAGGGATCAGATCTGTGAGAGTCTAAAACACCAAAATACTGCTTATCCACCTGATGCCCGTTAATATTTAATTAATTAATTTGTTTTAATCTTTTTTCATTATTAAGATCAAATACAACACAAATGCCACTTTGTCACTTTAAATGATGTAATGAAAATTTAAATGACATCATATATCACGTGCACATCTAAACAATGTACCCATTGGGATGGATGGATAGTTGGAAGGCACAGTGATCATAGCTTATTAGTTCTTTATTTTAACAATAAAGACACTAATAATATTAATATAGCTGATGTGAAATATCTCTTTCTGCATTCGCCCAGAGTCTTACGATAACACCTGAGAAACCTACTGAATAAAACTGTTGTACCGGTGCATGGTAATCTATGCAGGGAAGCCAATCCATTTGCTAAAAAATCTAGTTTTGGGAGTTCTACATCCCTTGGGGTGGGGGGGGGGGAACACTATTAATCTAACCTTTATTTAAAACAGGCAAGTCGACTAAAAACTCATTTATAGTCATGCTTAAGGTCAAGGAAGAATAGTGATGGAAAGTGAATGTTTGTGTGTGTGCGTGTGTGTGATTTGTCTGCAAACGAGGCATACACACAGAGATGTACAGATAACATGATCACTTTAAGCTTTTTTAACATGGAGAAGAAAATATCATATAAAACATGTTTAAAACAAGCAGTATGAGTGACATTTTTGAATGGCGTGAGAAATATATACACAAACAAATGTCAATCCATTATTGCCCTCTGGTGGACAGTGGCCTTAATGCCAGTGAGAAGCATGAAAAGAGAGATTACAGTGAAACAATAATAATGACAACATTTACTGGTGTCTGCAATGAACAGTGTTTTGAACAGTGCACACATGTGTCTTAAAAAACCTTTCCGTAATTACAACACCAGCAGGATGGTATAGATTTGTTTGTCTCAACCACTGATTGTGTTGCCGTTGCTTCCTTGATTTCTGGCTTTCAACACTCGTGTCTCATTACAAGTGTCGGCGACTTAAGAGCCCAGTCACTTGGACTCTATGCAGACAGCCTTAAGTCGAGTGAAATCAATTTCACCGTGAGCCCACACAAAACACTCCCGCTGGAATGATTCAGCTAAACTTGCAGCGGTTAAATAAAGTCAGAGAGAGACGTGCAGAGATGCACAGGGAGATAAACAACTTTTCTCTGTCACAATGGCTAATTTTATTATGTCGGAATAATGTAATAACAGTGTCAGCAGCGGGAGAAGATGAGAGAGAAACGTTTCAACAGAAGATATTCATTATTAATATTTTACAAGCTGTTTACTTTCCCAATTATGTATGGGAACACTATTGATAGAAAAATGAAATGAAGTGAAACAGTTCTATTAACATTATAGTCAGAGCTTGTTTGAACTCCATGTAACACTGGTTATGTTACTTTGTGTAGTACTTAGTAGTGTTTGAAGGTTCACTTTTGAAGCAAACTCATGTTCACTTTCCATTTCTTATATTTGTTCTTTTTTAATCTGGAAAATGTGCCTTTTCAGACGAACCCTGTCAACATTGTGGCCAGGTTTATAATTGGTTTGGTACCTGTTTATTTGACTATTTGTTGCTGCAAATTAACAGGGCTTTTGATTCCAGTAAAACTAAAACATGCACCTTGATTAAACTGATTAAATCTCAGTAGATGGCGATGGTGAAGTTAGGAAATTAGTTTCAGAGTAATTACCCCAGAAGTTTAAGTGAAGTGTTGCAGGAACACGGAGTACACATTTTCTTTTTCTTTTGGTATTCTGACGTGCAGTCCTACTGGAATGAAAGACACTTGGATGAAAATCAGGGAGTTGTGAGATTCCTGGTTTATCCTAATCTAAAAAAAAAAAAAAGTTTTCAAGGAAACTTCAAAACATGGCCAAAGACCATGTTTTGAAGTCAGATGCATTCAAACAGTATAATCCAGAGGAAGTCCAAGCACTCGGCTCTATTTAAAGTTTTTGTTTGCACCACAGTAAACAATAGACCTATTCAGGGGGAAATTGTTTGGGGCATTACGTTGATTTCAGAGCTGATGGTCAATCTGACCTGTGTCATGTGGAGTTAGCACTGTACGGCATGGTGGATCCAAGCAAACTCCTCCCCACCACCACCACCACCACCCTGTTGCTATAAATGTCACCATGGACTTCAATGGTTACACCATCTGGTGGAGGGGTGCGGAAAATCACTTATTCCCCAGTTGGTCATTTGGGAAGGTCAAGGGGGGGTCCCTTGGATTGGAAGAAAAGCAGGTATGTTATACATAATTTATCTTTTCCCCATTGAGGATGTGTGGAGGTCCTGGCAAATACCACACACAACTCCCACGGGAATACAATCGAGCACAGTCTCAGGCCAATTCTTGAGTCATCAGTAAGTCAGCGTAAGCAATTTATACCGCCAGACATTATCTAGAAACAAGAGAGTTCTGTCAGGCTGGTCTGACCACCCGAGAGATATATTCAGAGATAGAGAGAGGGGTTTTTGACCCCGGGGAGGCATCTTTGAAAGCATAAATAAAAAACAGACTCATTTCATTAGTGATGGACCCACACTCCCACGAGACCAAGGCAGCCCATGTTTGATAGAAGAACATCCAACAATGTGTGGAATTAAGGAGGTCCACAGAGTTTTAGCTACATAGTAAATACAGAAGTGCTGTCATTTGTCACAATGAATCATGTCAGGATACCTCCTGCAAGCATGCAGTGAAAGTTTCTCCTGTCTAATCCTTTTTTTTTTTTTTTCTTCCTTGAAATTCAACTGTCGAGGATCTGCTGCAGTATAATTTTTATCAGTTCTCGGGGTGAGGAAAGATGTTGGCTTCTCCATCTTCCTTCGTCAGCTATCATAAACATGATCTTTTCCATTACTGCGGACATGTTAACAGCAAAGAAAAAAGAAGAAAAAAAGAACTAACTGTCTCGGTCTCTGCTCGAATGCAACATCGAAGCTTATCATGGACCAGAAATAACAGAAGGGCGATGACTGAGCTTTTCCATTTCACTTTACACTGATAAATAATAAACATTCTTGCTATGCAACTTCTTTACACTGATGGGGGGATGGGGGCTCTGTGTGTGGCATACGTGAATGCAAGGTATGTCCTGATAGCAGCAGAGATAAAGAGATTTCTATACAGACCCCCCTGACCTGTGAGGCCATAGTCTCCTCTGAATGTGGATGTATGTAAAAGCGTACAGGTTTACCAAGCTTAGATTTACGCGACGCTGTCAGCGATCAGAAAAGTGCCTTTCCCCCCCATCACACCATCACATTTATCAAAGATTACAAAGCCCAGCTTCTCTCTTGTGATCTGTGGGGGGCAATTGGGTATCACTATGTATTTAAATCATGACTTGTAATTCGAAACAGTGCCTTCCCCATCCCATCCCACCTCACAATGGCAGGATACCGAGTTGAAATAACACGCAGCCCATACCTTCCTTATTTTGAGTTCAGCAGAGTGTTATGCTAATATTTGCACAAATACTTTGTCAATAGAGGCGTTTCCTGTCCTCCCGTTTCGCTTCACCATGAGAGACCTGCCGTGCCAAATGTGGACGCTGCACTTTCACTTCACGCAGGAACCATGAGTGGTCACTTAAGTTGGTTAAGAAATGATGGTTAATCCTTTCTTTTGTTTCACGTGTTTCTCTTTGGACGGCTAGGGAAAAAACAGCAGAAGGAGACCGCGAAGGAGAGAAGGAGGGTTTTGGCATTTTACAGTGGCAGTCTAGACCACTTCACTTCACACAAGTTTAAAAACAAACACGTCACTCCTCGTATCTGGTTAGGCATCTGGTTGGATAAAAGTCAAGCCTAGACATCACACCAGAAATCATTCACAATCAAATCAATCACTATTTCACAAAGTATAGATGATGGAGATATCATTTCCACACATACTGCTGCCACTACACTTAAATTCTATTTACCTCTCGGCCCAGTGGCATCTGTTCATCCGTGATAATTCAAGTGACCTTCTTATGTCACAACTGGTCACCTACATCTGTCCTTGTTCCAGGACAGATTTAGGAAATAATGCTTTCACTATCAATACAGCACTGTCTTGGAATCTCTATTACAGACATTCTCTGCTTTTATTTAATCACCCACGATCAGCCTGCAACTGTTTTAAATTACACTGCTGTGGTTTTTCATGATTAAGTTTTGTGTTTGCCCTGATGTTGCTTGAAAATGATGGTCTCCCCTGAGTTAATGAATATAATGTTATATGAGAATAATAGTATCATCGTATTAGTCTATAATTGCATATCCCGCTTCTGTGGCCACAATAGTTCAATCACAATTACCCATACTGTGATTGCTCAAGGCTCTGTGTTTTTTCTGAAGAACAATAAGTCCAGTCGTCACACACTGATTTCTTGCTACAAGTGGAATACGAATGTGTGTGTAAAGCAAACTCACTGTAGGTCAGGGGCCACAAACGGAGCAGACTGATCTCAAGTGGGCCGGACGTGTAAAATAATCACATAATAACCTACAAACAACAAGAACTCCAATGTTTTCCCTTTGATTTGCATTTAAAGAATCTTTTCACAAAACATATTGTGAGTTAAGTTAAGTTACACATGTGCATGGCAACTTACAGATCACAGTGGATCTACAAAGGCACATACCATTTAGTCAATTTCTAGTATTTCACATACGATCTAGAAATTATTTGTACTGCACCTCTATGTATAGTATTCCTGAAACTAAAGTGGGAGCTAATAAAATTGCAATAATAAAATTGAGGAATTACTGCATGTAGAACTACATAATTGTAGTTGATTATCTTCAATGTAGTGTTAACGTTGCTGCTCTGCTTCTGGACAGTGGCTGGAGAAGCACAGGGGAGATATTACGGCACAGTCGTGTAAACTTGCTAAACAGACTAGCACAAATGACAAAGAACAATCTGGCAGTGATCTCTGCATGGTGGAGAGGAGTATATATACTGGATTGATTAGTGATCAGGTGCAGCTGTGGTGAACAGGTGAGATGAGTTGAGCTGATGAGGAGGGAGTGGCCAGTAGGTGAAGAGAAGGAGGGAGAGAAGAAGTGAGAGGGGGAACCATGACGCTACAGATGAAAGGGGATGAAAAGGCGGACACTCAGGTGATCTGGAAGAGTCTGAGCGTTTGTTTCTCTCAACAGTCTCGGAACACAACGTATATTTACCCCACTATGTTTGACACCCCTGGTAAGTGCCTATGCATCAGTGAGGCTGGGATTCAAGTTCATGTTCCTTCAGGCAGTTTGTGTTTCTTCATTCTTTCCACACTGACCTGCAGACGACTGTTTCCCTGCTCTAAATGAATATAACTCAAACTGTGACAGTCGCTTCGGCTTCTCTGTGGTAGAATTTTACACTCGCATTTATATTTCAATCACTTTGTTGTTGGATGTCACATTGCATGATAACACAACTCCAAGGCAAGGAACATTTATTTGTATAGCACTATTCATACACAGGGCAACTCAAAGAAGTGCTTTGCAAGGATATAGAATTACATAAAAGCAAGATACTGATATGACATTAAAATTAAAATAGTCATTAAAATCATGAGAAATAAAAGTATGATTTGCCAATAAAAAAGGGCATTTAAAAGACAAAAATGAATTGATAACTAAGACGACATGTGAGTTGTGCATTGACATCATACACAGTGAACTTGTGCTGATTGTACATTTAAACATGTTGGAAAGTTGGAGTCAATCAATCAATCCTTTCCTTTCGAATAAATTCAGCAGCTTCCTGTAGCCTGGCCCCTAACCTGCAGTTTCAAGATGCCTCTGGCTCTAGAACCGCTCTTGAGTGTCATCTGCCTCAGACTGCATTGAACCAAGGTGATTCATACATGAAAGGGTCCTTCCCTGCCAGGCTGCACCAATGAGGCAGGGAGGCTGAATAGGTGGCCTGCCACCTTTTGCTCCATCATTGTGAGAGAACCACTCTCATCTTCCAGCAAATGGCTCAACGGATACTGTGCCTCTCCCTGTTGGTGGCCTCCTGAACTTATACAATGATAATTCATCTACATTTTCATTATATAACTCTGCATTTCGGCTGCTTTATTTGACATTACTATATGTTAAACCGTATACAGAGGCTATAGGAATGTGCAATATAGATTGTCTTATATCCCTTTTTTCAGCGCAACCTATTGGCAATCACTTCACCAACTACTGTGTATAAATACAGCTGAGCAAAAAGTCCTCAAAATGTTTAAAGTCTGACTGAATTTGGCAAAACTGGAAATAAGTCTCAGTTCAAAGTTCACTTGGCTCATTTTTATGAACAAAAACAAAAGAAAAATGGTATATTTTGTGACTTCTGCACAATTATTGCTACGTTATTTCACTACTAAAAATGTCATATAAACATGAAAAAAAAAAAATTAAAGCCTGAATATGTGACCTATAAACACTCCCCCAAAAAGTCCATATAAGGAGTTGTGTTTTATTCCGAAGGCAAATTACCATGGGTGCACCTCTGTGCTGTGATCACTAAGAGTTAAAAACAACCACTCCTAAAGGCCCATATCATCAACACAGCTCTCTATTGCAAAACAAACAAATCTCTCAGTATCATCAGCATATACAGTAGATGGCAATTCCCTCATAAGAAAAAGGCTAATTTTAAAGTTTGAAATTAGACCAACATGTTGAATATAACGCAGGAAATGAATTTGGTGTCAATATTGTGATTCATTGCCTTTTTCAGTTGTTTTATTCATTCAAACATTCATGGTCGACCGCTGTATCCTCCACGAGGGCCGTGGGGCAGCTGGTGTCAATCCCAGCTGACACATGGGTGACAGGCAGGGTACACCCAGGACAGGTCGCCAGTCCATCACAGAGACAAACAACAGTGACATTCACTCTCACACTCACACCTACAGTCAATTTAGAGTGTCCAAAATAACCACTGCATGTTTTTGGACTGTGGGAGGAAGCCGTAGAACCTGGAGAAAATCAAGTTGTGATGAAAATGTGTTGACGTTTGAGCAGAGACTGGTTCTTCTGTGTGAAACCTGCCACATTATGTGATGTGAGTGGATTGTGGTTTGTTTGGGTCTGTTATGTTATGGTTGGCATGCTCCTATATTGTTACATAAGAAAACACGACAATGTTTTATCTGTTGCCTGGACACAAAAGAACAAAATCAGTTTGTGAATGTGCTCAGGATTGAAACCCTCCCTAAGTTTTTGATAGATTTAGTGATATCATTCAGCCATCTTGGAAGGAGTTGAATGTTTTTGGTTTTTTTTTTGTTAGGCTGGAATAACTTAAACTATTTGGGTTTTCTCCACACACTAAAACATCTGCAAACTAGAAAAATGACTCCAGGGGGGACAAACCCTGTTTCCCACAGTGAGTTGTTTTGTTTTTAATCTGCATCTGTAGCCAACTTTGCACCAAAATCTAGTCATTTCTTTACTGGACCATCAACATCTTCAGAAAATGCCACCAGAAACTGTCTTTTACCTTTTTTTGAGTTATGCTTTTCACAGACAAATAGACTTGGTGGAAGTAAATACAGAAGTGACAACATGCATGATGGTGGACGGAGCGAGAAAACAAGCCAATCAGTCCAGTCTTGGAGGCGTGTTTTGAACTTGGCAAAAGTCTGTCACAATGATTGGCCTCATGCCTGATAGGCTGTGATTTGTAGACGACAGCTGCTTAACCCACAGCACAAAATGTTCCAAGGAGCGAGAGCGCGCACGTCCACATCTACACTACAGGCATAATGTGTATAATTTTATCATTAGAGATCGAGATTCGGGTTTTGCCATTGATTGACCGTGAGAGCTTTGTCGTTCCTTTCAGACCTTTTGTGTAACTTCAAGTGAACCCTTTCAATGAGACTTTTTTAATCAAAGCTGTCATTTCTACAAAGATTACATGGAAAGCCCCTCTTTGCATTTTTTTTTTTTAGTAAGAGTCACCACTTGCTTTCTTAATGGCATGGTTTGATTTTGACATACTGTCATTAATGAAATGTGATTAAGAAAAGCTTTTTCACTTGAGAGAAAGGTGCTTGATTTCAAAAGCCCTTTGTGTGGCTGAAAAACTCTCATGCACTAATTATGTGAAATTGCAAAAAGTGGTCGTTTCTGGGAGGTGAATGACAAATGATTATGGATTAAGGTTTCAGTCTGCATATTCAAACTCTGAGCTTCTTGGCAGCGCTCTCTCTCTTTCATTAGCATAGAGGTCTGGAGCAGCCTACTCACACATTTGATCCCTTTTTATTCAAGGGGGCCTTACACCCAAGTTGCCTCAATAGCTTTTATTCCTCACAATAGGGGGTTTGCTTGGAAATCGCACAATTGCAGGTTCTTTCAGTGCTGTGACTCGAGAAAGACCCAGCATCCCTTCAGTGGTTTCAATGTGAAATCAAGAATTGACCTTTTCAAATATCAGGGATTTTGTAATAACACATTGTGATATTTATATTCTGACCTGCGCTCATTCACAGAGGTAAAGGTGGACCAAAGCAATCAGAGTATTTTATCTCCATGCCAACTGCATTTTTCTAACCTTGTGCTCTGCAACTTGAAATTAGTAAAGCTCATTTGGCAAATGAGTGCCGCTGTGATGACATGAGAGGCTGTACATCTGATCTGCATCAAGTGGTGTGCCCTTCAAACTAATTGCTTGACAACTGCACCCCTGTAACCCCATTAAGCCTTTGGGCAAGGATTGCATTTGGACTATCTGGAGAGAGAGTGGACGTGTGAGGCTCTCTGTTGTTTCTTGTATTTATTTATTTAAGTTTCCATTGCACTTTATATGCAGTTTAAAGTAGATTACAAACTACAACAACGCAGGCCTCTGAGGCAAATGAAGTGCAGAGAGGGGGCAGTGCCAAGAAAAAGAAATAACACACAGCAGTGTGCAACTAGGGTCAACACACATAAACTAGTAGATCAACAAAACCACTAACTACACTCTCACCACTCTAAGCTCTGAAAAAAATCCTACCTCAATACAGTTTTACTCTTTGGTTTGGGGTAAAGTGTTCATTGATCTTCGATGAACAGGGCAGGGAAGTCGTCACAAGGAGGCAACCCCTCTGTCTGCGACTTTTTGTTGGAAAATGTCTGGGAAAATTGTGTCTGGAACCTTTTCATGAGCTTGTGATTCACATGTGATGAATGCAGCAGGAGATTGTCTGGGTTGTGGTTTGTACAGCAGCAGTAACATTTCTATAGCATCCAGGCGAGGAGCAGCATCTGGCTCAAGGATGCAGTCGGACACTCATCCACTCAATCACTGTGAAATATCCTGCTGTTTTCTCACATGGATTAATTCAGAGGTTATCTGGAAAGTGAATCAGGAGCTGGCAGGAGAGAAATCCCAGCAAATGTCCAGCGCAATTTTTTGACATTTCAAACATTCTCACCTACAGTCCTTACGTAGGTCACCTACATTTTTTCTTTAAAAAGGATTTGAGAACATGCATGAAATAGGGTAACAAAGGTTTGGCTTGTTCATGTTATGTTGGATGACCACAATGTGACTTTGGTAATGGCTGCTAAGACTATGTTTTACCAAACAAATGCTCAATTTAAACTATGGCCTGCATAAATGAGTATTGGGAGGTCTTGGCGAGATGATAAAAGTATCAACAAAAGAGTGGCTTTAAAATAGCATCACTACAGTTTGAGAAATCTAAGGGCATCATGAAGTTATTTAGTCCTCTGATAAATTCCCACAAAGAGTCCTCTGGCTGATTGGCTGAATTTGGAGTAAGTGTCAAGCTTTCAAGTCACTGAATGCCTTTTAGCCAAGCTGCTTTGTAACTGGATGTCATTAACAGGAGGACATTAACAAGGTCCTCAACATTCAACCTTTTAACAGCTCCCCCTTAGGTCTTTGTAAAGCGTGGTTCTCCAAGTAAGTTAAACTATTGAATCATCCAACTGTTCTCATGCTTGAATAATATATCTATGGACCAGGAGGTGTAGTAGTGTGGCAATATGATATCTTGTGATATTCGTTCTGGTAAAAACCTGCCAGGGTTTTGTTAATATGGAAGCCCACTGTGCAGTTATCCATCCAATAAATGAAAAAAGAACATCCTCTGTTCCTCTACCAAGTTGGCATAGACTTTATTTGGCACTAATGTTTGCCAGAGAAAATGAAAGGACAGTCCTCTTGCTATGCAGTGACACAACTCAGCTGTTAAATGGATTTCAGTTGGCAGGACAATCACTTATCGTTAGGGGATTTAAAAGAAGAAAAAAAAAATCACCCCGGGAACAAGAGTGGCAACAACCTGTGGCATAATCTCACAGGTTCCTCCTTCCTGTTTGTTTCCTATGAGCTGATATTCCTCAAAAGCACAAATAAACTGTCTTTGTGACGTCCACTAAGCATCTCACTCCTGCTGACTAATACAGCCTCCTCTCACTAGAGGGAACAATAACACAATGTGGGGAAGCAGCTCCCAGATTACTTCCTTCCCTTGATAAGCAGCAGCTACTACACATTTGGAGTCCTTTTTGCACCCTCGGGAGCAGCACTGTGTGAGAAGATCCTGTGGATCTGGAGCCAACACCTGCCCTGTTGCCACCCTTGCACTCCCACTCCAGTTCCCTGTTGACCCTCACTGATTATCAGTGCTCGATGATTTCCACCACGGTGCAGACAATGCTTTGTATGGAAGATTTAATGCTGACATTCAGGCAATAAGGAAATGCTTTCAATATGGTATAATTATCTGTCTGTGGATTGAGGAGTTGTTGTTTTTTCTGAATGGTCGTCTGGTAATCACCGAGGTTGAGTTAAGTGAACTAATTTGAATTACATTATAGAGCAATTCAGTTTTTGTTTAGATTTTTTTGCCATTGTCTATTTACAAAAAAAATGTATCTGTAATTTTGAATTATGTAGTTGATTCATTGAAAAGGTTTTCTATTACTCTTTTAGCATTCCTTCCATTGGTTCTGAATAGCAAAAAGAAAGAAATATAAAAAGTAAAACTAACATTTCTACTATTTCAACTTTAAGCATGTGGCAACACTCCATGTGTGAATATATGCACAAGAGGTACAGTGGATTAAATTAAAATAAATCAAAAAAAGCTTCATGTCAGGGTGTTTTATTAACTTGTGTAGGGACAGCCTCCACCTGTCCTTGTGGTAACCCTTGTTTAAAGTCACTTGATCAATTCAGACACTGGTCAACACAGATGCTTCTGCTTCTTTGTGGTTCAAGGATAGTTCTTCTGACTACAAGGCCACTCAGAGGAAGCTAAATCCCAAATCTCTTCCTCACCCAGCGGCTTCTGCTCAGGATATACGGCGCTGCCATTGCTCATTATCAAGAAACTGGTAGACAGCATGGAGACCAAACATTTCCCTCCGTGCTGTTCTCGCTGCTGATTTAACAACATCAAAGACGTCAACATCTGTCACCAATGATCCTGACAGAGACAGGATTTGAAGGAGCTCCTGGTGTGCATGGGAAGGGAAAGAGCACTGCTTTCTCATTTTCCAGCTGGCAAAATTGTCAGCGTAGGTAGGAAGAAGTGAACGGCGTCACGCAGACAATGGCTGATGTTATCGCATGCAGCGTAGAAACAAGTGGAGATGAACACCTCATTTAAAAGTGCACAAAATGCAATGTTCACCAAAGGGAGTCACACAAAGTGAGCTTTAGCCAAGTTAAATCTGTGCCCTGGCTGACATTTCTGAGTATCTCCATCCACATTTGTCCTGTAGACAGAGAACATTCTTTTGTCTGTTCAGTATGTTGATTTTGGATGAGCCGCCTTCAAAAGGAATGTGATTTTGGTGCATTTTATCCACTGTGCCTTCAAACTGCAGCATGAATAAAACAAAATACTATTCTCTTTAAACTGCAATTTGGACAAAGTACTGAAATTTGTGCAACACCTGATGAGATTTTTGATTATCCAACAGCTAAGTGGAACCTCCTCTCTGGTCTGATTTGTATTTCGCGTGCACTGGCAGCAATCCTAAATTCCCTTCATTGAAAAAGAAAGAAAAATCATGGGATAAACACTGACGCATTTCTCTATTGTGCAGTCTGATCTCTCTGCATCACAAAGACCTCTTTTCAGATTGCGTATATCTGCATTCCAATTCCTTGCATTGTCTTTTAATCAGGGAGAGTGGGAGAGTCCCTTCAACAATGGTTAAAACAGACTAAAAGCTGCTGTGGTAACATATACCAACCTCCTCTTCAAGTCTGAAGCACAGAGGTGATTATTTACATGTTTATTTTTACGGACACAAAGGTTTACATTTGCAAACTTTACATTTTTAAAGAAACCACACTAAGTTTTCTTGGCCAACCAAAGGGAGTCGATGGCCCTCAGTGTTGCCTGATCCTTTGTGCTTCTTCAAAAGCGCTTGAACATGACATCTAAAAACCACAGTCATCTTTAAAAACTTTGCCTGGGACAGACCTTGCTGATGTAGCATAATTGTTGCTGTACTCTGACTTGCTATGGTACAGTACATGACCTGTGACATGAGACTGTCTTCCACAGTCTCACCTTGGTAACAGAGTCTGTGTCTGATCCTCACCCAGTTTTAAGCCTGGGTCTTAACTGAAACAGCTGTTTCTGTTTCACTTAATGACTGTGTTTCCCTAAGCAACATGTGCAAATGATGATCATCACCACACATTTGTTTTCACTGGTTAATCATACACCTGACTATAATCCCGCTAAATCCCTGGCTTTGTACAAGTGTACCTGCAGTAATTGGTGATTTTTTTATTTAGCCAGGAAGGTCCTATTGAGATATATGATATGAGTTCTTCATTTAGATTTTTTTCTGTTAACAATTGGAACTTAGGTGTTTGAAATCCCTTTTACTTTCCACTCGAAAAAACTCATAAAAGAAGATTATCTCCTCTGCAATGGTTTGCTTGGTTTTAAAAGAAACAACAATGGTGAAAGAATATGAAGACCAAACAATTAAGTGAAACCATTGTCTCCATGTCTGTCCATCCAGACTAAAATGCCACCAAAACGGAGGCAGCAGTGCTTTCACGCTTCTGTGTTTGCAGCACAATGATTCATCCAGGTAGTCTGACAAGCAGTCATAGATAGAGTAGAATTTATTAATGAAAAAAGCATAATGTTGATGTAGCCTGAGGATGCACTCTTTCATCAATATGATGTGATATCATATCTTGATGCATTTGCTAGTGATGCGGAACTTCAAAAATGCATATAAAACAACTGCTTTTGTGACACAATACGGTTGATTGATGCAGTGATACAATGGAATGTGACACAATTTGATTCAACACAATGTGTTTCAAAGTAACACTATTTGAAGCAAAGCAAACAACACCAACCAAAAGGCTTATTTCACATACTAACTCAGTACGCTTCTAATTTATGTTGCTTCTTTTTGACTGGTAAAAGGACTTGGCCCTTTCAAAAACATGCCTTTTCACACAAGACCTTTGTAGTGTCGCCTATAAAAACGGTCTCAGGCAACAACAAAAAAAAGAAGAAGAAAAAAAACAGCCAGGTTTGGACGTCGCCTTAAAGCAGACCCTTGTTCCTGCTCTCTGCTCTATTGACATTGTTATCATATCAAAACAGGTCGACACAGCAGATATGTGTCCTCTATCTTATAGCGTCATGGCATGTTTTGCAAATGGCATGCATCCAATTGTCAAGTCTTCCCAAACAAGTCTGGGGTTTCGCCAAACATGTGATTCACCTTAAAGTATGTATTGTAGCTGACAAGGCATATAACCGACACATATGTGTTTGTTACAAATTCACTGTGCGGCAAAAATGCACCATAATTTATGATATGCTGCTTTAATTAAGTCACTTTTGCAATGGTTTACTTAAAGGTCAAAGAATAAATCAAACTATCATCCCATAGAGATGGCTTCCAGAGAGCAGAATTCAATTATGCGATGTGCTGAGGCGCATCAATAGTGATAATGTACTAAAGATACAGTGTTCATTTACTGCGGTATTATCTTTTATGTAACACCTATATGGCTGGTATTGATCTATGCTCATTCTTGAACGCCCTATTTCCTGTAGATGCCCTGTAACAACACATTATGTAATAACACCGCATTATGTAATACTGTTATAAATTTGCATTCCATTATGTAATAACTGCCACGTTTTGTAATAATCTGCCACATTATGTAGCAAACTGCTTAAAGGCAATATGTAATAAATGTTGCCGCTATATGTAATAAGTTATTACATATTTCGGTGGCTATTACATAATGCGGGTGTTGCAATTTTTGGTGCATTACGTAATAACCAACCGAAATTTACATTTTCATTAATAAAACAGCATAGTAATGTGTATTTTATTCAAAAGTAATACTTAAGAGGACAATATGTCAAACTATTACTATTATTTTCAATGAATAACGACATTTGCACAGTCAGATTAGTTGCGAGATCAAGTTTGGAGGTAAGTGCTTCTGATAGTTAACCAAATTATAGAATTGTCAACTAAATCTCGGTCTTTGCTCAACCAGCAGTGAAGAAAATATGTACAGCACCAAATAATTAAACATGGGTTGTGCACAGCAGCACCATGTAGTCTAGCCTATTCAATAAATGTCATGTCCCATGTAACCTTAACATTCCTTCATAATGCATATTTCCATTATGTAGTAACAACCGCAATACGTAATAACTTATTACATAATGCGGCAAAATTAATTACATATTGCGTTCAAGAAGTGTATTACATAATGTGGCAGATTATTACAAAATGCAGCAGTTATTACATAATGGCGTGCACATTTATTACATTATTACATAATGCGGTGTTATTATACAATGTGTTGTTACATGCCCTGGTCATGTTGTCCTGCTCTTCCATGCTTCTACTGCTGCTCTTTTCAAACTCCCATGTGTCCTTTAGCATTAGATATAATCTGCCTTTGCTCACACTGTAACTGGTTTTTGCTTGACCTTGTATTCATTGCCTCTTCCTTCTTTTGTTTGAATTTTCAAGGTGTTGCATTAGCCGTTGATTCTCTTTTTCTGTTGTTGTCAAAACATATAAATGTGTGTGTGTGTGTACTAGATTTAGATCATATATCGCCATAGACCTTGGATTTGTAGAAATGAGTTCACAGAGTTTTGCCAACTTTGCACGCACCTTGGGGTTAAAAACTGAAAGACAGGAGCAGCATGCATGAATCTTGGCAACATAATTTAACTACATCAAAGAGAAGTTGTGGAAACAGATATGGTGACGGATCAGTTTTACTTTTAACCAAAAATAAAGGTGAAATTGTGCACAGAAGGTAAAGCGAACAATCACACTCAAGTACATCTAATTTCCCATCAACCTGATTACCTGCTCCATACAATGTGATACCCAAATGTCCTTCCCGATTATATGTTTTTCAGCTCATTCATACATCATGAAGCTTTGTCTGCCTTTGTCTGCCTGTCTACTTACCAAACCTGTATCTGCGTTAAAGCCTGCTACTTGGAATTGTGCCTTTGGATCTGGCTATTGTGTCTCGGCTTGTTACACACTGACACTAGTCAAAGACGAGACTCTGTGCCGTAAACGTCTGACCTATTTCCTAGAGGACGACACAGGAGAGATTGGTGCTCATAATCCCTGAATTAGATGTGGAAAGGGATTGTGAAAGATTTCATCTGCACTTGAAACCAACAAAAATTACACAACAAATATCATTAAAGGTATCATTTTTTTCATGGTTTGGCCACCACTTTCAATTAGACATTAACATTGTCTAATGAAAATGTAAATTCACTTTCAATACTACAAAAATGAAATACAAAAAAATATCCATAATTCCACATACTTGCAAAATGACAAACAAAGGACAAGGCATTTAGGTGAAATACGCACTGCAAGATTTGCCATAATCTGTAAATCAATGTTAGAGACGAGTTGAAGACAGCATGCATTTGGAGACAGCAGGAAAGCAGTGAGAGTGAAAAGTGCAGAGCTGAACTTGTCTGCGTACAGCTCAGCTCAACAGTTCCTCGGGGACCCCTGATCTGCAAGTTTTAAGTGTGTCCCTGCTCCAACACACCTGATTCAAATGGTCATTTGCCTGATAACAACCCATTCATTTGAATCAGGTGTGTTGGAGCAGGGACACACCTAAAACATGCAGATCAGGGGTCCCTGATGACCAGGGTTGAGATACACTGGATTAGAGAGATTTAATCAAGACAAGTGAATGGTGACCTGCAGCCTTAGCAAAATCTACAAATCACTGATTGACCAACAGACAGACTTGTGTAATGGGATAGCTGATTCAGAGACTGCAACTCCTTATAGTTAGAAACAATTAAATAGAGTTATTGTTAATCTCATGGAGTATCCGCAGTTAAACAGTCCAAGGGAGACAGATGTAGGAATAAGGGCGTATTTAAGGGTCAGTTGGCAATAAACATAGGAGATAAAAGACTAGACTTTGTGATCATGATAATCACTGATTGAATTGTGATAACAGTAATGATAAGAGAAGATAAAAGAAGATCATCACTGATCCATTTTCAGGTATTTAAAGTTGTTAATGACAAGATTATTGGGACCTATTGTTTGGAGATAATTGATTGGAATGCAGCAGGTGTGTTACCTGGGTGGGCTCTCAGGTAGGCTTATACTGCACTTGGATATTATGTGGAGGTTTGACAAGGAAGCTGGCAGAAGTTCCACAGAATGTCCAGAGTCATTTTTTGCAGACTTTTTCATTCTCACATAATGCGCCCTCTAGACCATTTCACAGTTGTTTACGCACCACATGTCTTCAAGGTAAAACAACATTTGCATGTCATTAGCAACAGGTCATTATGTCACGCATAAGAATCTGGACTCTCATTTTGAAGCCATCAAAATAGCAATTTAGCTGGTACCATGCATACATATTGCAAAAAGAAGTTCAGAGTCATCCCCTGCCACCAGGTTCCGACTGGATGATATCAGCTGACAATTGCACTGTTGTCCACTCATATGTGTTGTAATGTATTGTTTATTTGTGTTTACATGGGAACATAGTTTGATGCCATGTTCTTTTGGAGGAGACAGAAGAAGTTATTGAGACAATTATCTCCTCGGGAAAAGGTTCACTATAAATCAAATGGGAAGTAGAATCATTTTCCCATAGAATTCCATTCAAAGGGAGTTGTTTTGGCAACCAGTGGAGTCTCCCCCTGGTGCCTACTCAGTATATTGTTATTTCCTGGTTGGCTTCAGGAGGAACTCAGAAGACTTGACATGCATGTTTATATCATGTTTATATTGGGTCTACGCTCAAGTCCTACTCTTTTGTTGGACATACAGACTGTTCACCAGCACTGCTTAACGTAAATCTCTGCCTGAAAAAAAAAAATGTCATCAATCATTAACATCAAAACAGTATGTGAAATCTCCCGCTGGATTTAGAGGGAGTTTCATCAGACAGCCGCAAAGTGTCACATGGGAGGATTTTGTTTTCATTTTGGGAACCACAAGAACACACAATTTATGGATGCACTGTGTCGGGTGGGACTGACAGACTGAATTATTATTATGAAATCAGAAAGATATTTGAGGACACATTATGAACTGCATGCTGACCAAACTTCTACCAATTGTTTTTTTTATTAAATCTTAATCTGATGTAAAGTATGTGTACATAGTGTAAAATAGCAGGTCTGTGTACATGTATATATCCTTTATTAGGAGTATAAAAAGTGGGGGTCTATTATAGTATCTCTTTTCCTATTTTTTCACTAGCTCCTAGTTGAATGTGTTTGAGGCAGTGTCGCTTCATTGTTTCCCTCCCAGTATAAAAACAGATGACCTTACACACCCATACATGCTCTCACACCCACTCTCCTGTGTATCCCCACACTCTAAACAGACTTGCTCCACGTGTACCGGAGTTGAACTTAATGACCGTGGTCAGAAAACTGCTTGAATTTGTTTCTTCTCAAAGTAAAAGCTCATCGGTCTGGATCATACAAATACACTTTGCTTACACCTGTTCTACTGCTTGTGAGCGCAAATATCTAATCAGCCAATCACGTAGGTGATTTTAGTGATTTTTAAACATGGCGTGGTCGTCTAGTATGAATATTTCAAAAATTGCCCATGTGGTTGGATTTTTATGCACAACCATCTCTATTGTTTACAGCAGGGTTTCTAAATCCTGGTCCTGGGGACCCACTGCCCTGCATGTTTTAGATGTTTCCTTGTGCCAACACACCTGATTTAAATGGTCAGCTCATCAGCAAGCACTGCAGAAGACTGATAATGACCACATTTATTTGAACCAGGTGTGGTGGAGCAAGGAAACTTCTGAAACATGCAGGGCAGTGAGTCCCCAGGACAGGGATAGAGAAGCCCCGGTTTATTGAGTGAGCAGCAGTTCTCTGCGCAAAAAATGTCTTGTTAATGCCAGAGGTCAAGGCAGAATGGCCAGACTGCCAGTAGAAAGGCAACAGTAACTCAAACAAACACTGGTTACAACCAAGGTATGCAGAAGAACATCTCTGAATGCCAAACAATGGAACCTTGAAGCAGATGGGCTACAGCAGCACCAAATGCCCCCATTAGAGACAGAGACACCTAATAAAGTAGTCATTGAGTTACATTTTAAGTTTGTTTATATACACGACTACTGGTCTGAAAATTGGGATTAAATGTGCAAAGTCTCTAATGTGTGTGTAATCATATTTCATTTAGCCAGAGGAGCTTCTGAAACACAGATGACTGACTCACAAATTTTTTTAAAGATATTTCCAAAAAGGCAATTCTGTTGACTGGCGGAGACTCCCAGAACAGTAGGAGTTTCAGTAACAGGGGCATTTACATCACAAAGCCCAGTGTGTAAACCTCCCATGACAAGAAATGTCCACCCTAATGCAGAGAAACCACTATTTATCAAGCATTCAAATTTAAAGATCTGGTTGACTTTAAAAACACTATGAGCTATGAAATCATTTCAAAAATGAAAAGATCTGTTTTTAATACTATTATTTGTATTTGTTCCCTGATTTGTTTGTATAATGTGATCAAATCAGCCAGGAAGTTTGAAAATTATGGGATAAAGTCAAGTTTAGACACAATGTAAAGAATTGGTATAGGGCTCAACAAGTTCATATTTCTTTACTAGTCGTTGCTAAAACAGGACAAAATGGTGTTATTTCTCTGTAATAATATACTTTTTCACCCATGGTGTAACAAATGTTCATTTAGTTGCATTGACATTTTATTAGGAGGCACCCAGCCTGAACAAATGACCACAGATTGTTTTTCACCTGAGTGAGTATGCCTGTAACATTAGGACTAGATATGTAAAGGATGATTATTTGATTACTTCTGCATGGAGTGAGATAAATCAGCAGATATACTGGTGCCATCTGTTTCTCCACAGTCTTATCTCAAACACTTAAAGTGTCCATTTGAAATAATGCATGGTAAATAATATATGTGTTACATCACTGCTGTGATTTACTGCGGCATAGTGTATGAAGAATAATATTCTGCGGGGAAAGACCTTTCCACAATTTACAATGTAAGTAGTCAGGAATTTTACAATGAGATTACATTCAAACTGTGAAATATGTCTTATATAGACTGCATTAAATGGCAAATTCCTCTTTATGGGTTGTACGTATGCATGTCTGCACAGTGAAAGTGGTCCGGCCTGGGGATGTGTGGTCCATATTTGCACAAAAAGGAGATGTGTAAGATTTTCTACCCATGTAATTTTGTTTTTTTGGAGTTGGTTGAGACCAAAACAAAGCAAAAAAAAAGGCACTTCAACACACAGTAAGGCCTAGTTTGATGTCAGGAAGCAGAATGGGATCATGGAAACTTTTACCTTGTTGGCTTGTTTGGTTCATCTGTGCTTAGAGCTTCAGCCGAAGAACGTGCAGCAAACAGCAGTGAGTCTTCGTGATCCATTAATGGCACACACACATAATGAAATGAAAAAACAAAAGACAACACAATGGTTAACTAGTAGAACAGAATATTTCCTTCCTCACTCTGAATATTTGGAGGGGCTTGAGGATGTCCTTACAAAACGGCCAAAATGAAACACAGTCTGTTATCTTGAATAGAAATGTGGATTTCTATGGATTTAAAGTGTGGGGAGACATGTTTGGCTCATGTAAGTACATTGCTCAACAACATAAATAGCATTAGTGTTACATCTTCTATTTGGATATTTTAATGCCTATATGTTATCTATATTATATCTTTATTAAGAAAACAGCATTTCGATTAGGGGCCTTGTGGTTAACATCACTTTGAGTTACAATGCATGCATGCTCATAAAGTTGACACATACAATAACAAGCCACATTTGTATACAGTGCTCCGTCTCTGCAATACATCTCAGGAAAGTGTCTCATAAACTGGCAGCATTTACCTGCTACATCGAAGAGAGGGTGCTCTTGAGCCAATACAGAATGAAAAATATATATATATGTATAATATACTTTGTCACAATAATAGTTTCTTTTTATGTTCTAAATTCACGATATATTGACATATTTGGGCTTTATTGGTCAAATGAAGAATAAACTTCAAATCATTGCGATGCTGCTGTG
Organism: Solea senegalensis; assembly: GCF_019176455.1. Taxonomy (NCBI): domain Eukaryota; kingdom Metazoa; phylum Chordata; class Actinopteri; order Pleuronectiformes; family Soleidae; genus Solea; species Solea senegalensis. Next base: position 15,644,845 of record NC_058021.1, read on the forward strand.
TTTGTTTAGTTCACGTTCTATGTGAGTCTGATGATTAGATTTGATTTGACTCATAAAACTTGACAGGAACACAGTGAAGAGCAGTGTAGGGCTTTTATTTTCTTTGAAGGAAGTGACTTTGACGTCGACTTTTGGTCAGTGTTATACATTTTTTAACAATCCCAACTTCCTCTGTTGTTGTGCGAACGAGACACTGTCTGATGATCGAATAGCACATTTATCTCTGGAAATTAGTAAAAAACTGTATATTTTTGGGTGAAGTGGCCCTTTAATCAGGAGACATGAAATGGAGTTCTCACTTACTCACTCATTGACTCTCACATTCACACCTACAGTTGATTTTGAGTGTCCAGTTAACCTCTGTGGAAGGACACCGGAGTACCCGGAGAAAAGGGCCCTCAGTCCAACCGTGATTTGAACCAGCTACCTTCTTGCTGTGAGACCTACCTGAGTTTAAGTTAAGGGTAATGGTATATCATTATCCATCCTGGAAAAATCCAAAGATGAGCCGCTGACAGTGTGAAGTCCATCCTTATCAGATGGCATTTTATTATTTTATAAACGTGTTATCATGCAGGACAGTTAACAGAGTGGCAGCTCACCATAAAGACCTTATAAAGTTTTGCGTTAAACACCTCGAATATAGCAATCCATAGATTGTTTTCATACAGTGCAGCGACCAACAATTGCTCTTTAAAACATATCACCTTTCATGATTTGTGCTTTCACAAATGCAGCGATCATTTTCACCTCACAGTTGTCCTGATGGTAGCTACCAGCAAAGAGCCACTGAACTGCTAATGCGCTTAGTCAGCAAGGTCACCTTGGTGATCTCGCCACAGAGATGCATAAAAAAAAAAGATGATATGGTCTCTGAAGCGCGAGGAAGTCTATAATGTCGGGGCTGTTGTCATGACACCGCAGACCCCCGACTAAGCCTTTCACAAAATGTTTCTGTATAGGTTTTGTAGAGTTGGGGGGCACGCAAGCAAAGGGCTTTACAATGGTCATTAAATAGGCAAAGAACCATGCGTCACATGCAACAATTGAGGGGAACTGAAACTTCTAATAAAAGACCCCCCACCCACCACATGTGTTTGCAAGCCCCCCCTTTCTCAAGAGAACACACAGAGTTGAAATATCAGTGAATCTCAGGGTTTCTCAATCCTGGTCCTGGAAACCCACGGCCCTGCATGTTTCAGATGTTTCCCTGCTCCAACACACCTGATTCAAACGGTCGGCTCATCAACAAGCACTGCAGAAGCTGGATAACGACCCATTTATTTGAATCAAGTGTGTTGGAGCAGGGACATGTCTAAAACATGCAGGGCAGTGAGTCCCCAGGACCGGGACTTGGAAACCCTGGTTTACAGAGAATAGCCTGAAAAGGTGAAAACATCGAGTGAGCAGCAATTCTCTGTGCACAAAAAAATGTCTAGTTAATGCCAGAGGTCAAGGCAGAATGGCCAGACTGCTTTCAAAAAAATAGAAAGGCAACAGTAACTCGAACAACCACTGGTTACAGCCATGGTATGGGTTTTAACCAGGTTACAACCAGAACCAGGATTGAGAAACCCTGGTCTAGCTTACTCAAGATGGACTAATATCAGCATCAACCTGGGATCAAATTGTTGAGTCTCGTTCACTGCAACGTATAAATCAAACGTTGTCTTTTGACTGATCACCTGAAGAGTCTGTGTCATAAAACCATCTTAGAGACTCATCAGTTAATGTTTAAATGTTTATGAACCCACCACCGATAAGACACTTTGAAGCTGTTACAAGCAACTATTGTAGAGGCGCAGGTGTTAGAACGATCATTTGTTCCACACAGAGTACATGAAAACAAGTCAGGAGTCATCAGGAGTTATAATGCATTAACTTATACAAGTAGCTGTTACACCAACATTCATTTTACGAACAGACGGTCAACGCGGTTGGCTTTAGAACAGAATCACATAAAGAAAACATGCCAAAATCACTGATTAATGGCGTGGAGGGGGTCATACAAATGTACTACTCTTCCTCAGCTGTGAGACACATGCAGAATAAGAGGATATCCCATAATGGCTCTTGCAAAAATAAACAGTTTCACGTTATAACTCACTAATTACGCCCCCACTGTGGAAGTCAGATAAGCCAAAAGACCATTAAAGCAGCATTAGACCATGCTAATGTTTCCTATCCTGAAAGAGCCACCCCAGGCGTTACACCTTGGATATTTTATAAACAAATAAAGGAGGTCACAGAAGCAGTAGGACATTTGTGGGTTGTCATGCTTCACCTGTCCCTGTTCACAATATCTGGACTCAAGGATATTTCATCACGTTGGTCAAACTGATCAATCATGAGACAAACAAATATGGTCAAAATCTTTAACCCTTTAAGCCTCAAAATGTCCGTCTGGATTTTTTTTGTGCTTCTTTTAAGCCTAAAAAGAAAATGTCCCGTGAGTAAGTGCTTTTGCCCATTTTTCTGGCAGTTATTTACAATTTACTGCATGTTAAAATAATGTATTAACTATTTAAAATGACTAAAAACATTAAAAGTTGTATTTAGAAAACCAAAAATGTACAGACGTTTTTCCAACTCTCTTCTCTCGGGCGACAAACCTGCCGGTTCTCCGGCTTCGTGCAACAGCGCAAGGGAAATTACCATAATAACCACGTGTGGCTTTGACGTTCAACATCTCAGCTTTCAGAAACCATTGGAATTTTTCCAATAGCACAATCCGCCGCGTAATTACAATAATGCAAAGTGCGCTGGTGCAAACGTGTCATCTGCAATTAAAGGGTTAAAATAGCCATGAATGCTACACGACTGAGAAACCTGCTCATAAAATGTGTTGATGTTTGTTTCCTTTGATCGTTTTATGATTTTGTTGTGTAGAACAATGAGAGTAATGATAGGCTAATTTGGGCCAGACCTCTATTTTGAGATGCTCCACAGCATAAATGGATAGATCCAGTCTGGAGCAGCTCAATAGCACTAACCTGAACTCTGTATGCAGCATTAGTCTTGTGACTGTGATTTGCCAGCTGATGCTTCTGTGTCCCGAGGTTAAATGGAAGCCTTTGATGGAAGCTGCTCACCAGTAGTCATATCAGTATAAGTGCGTGTGTGTGTGTATTTGGCATAAACATTGACCTTGTCAGGACCAGTAGTCCTCATGGAGACCAAAACCTTGTCCTAATTAATGAGAAACTGGTTGTGGGCTCAGATTTGAATTGTGGTTAGGTTAAGATTATGGTTTGGTATTAAGTGGTTATGGTTAATGGTAGTTAGTTAGGCTGTCCAAATGAATGAAAGTCAATTAGAGTCCTTAAAAAGATAGCTGCACAAACCTGTGTGTGTGCATAATGACAATCTAACACATGGTTAAGGAATCTGAGCCCTGGCAAACCATATGATTGGTCATTTTGGCTCCTTTGTCTCTGTCTATTTTCACACGCTCGTGGCTGAATTCCTCTTCTTGTCAATGTGAGGTCAGTGTGAAGAATGACCTCCCTCTATCCCAGCAATCAAAACATCAGGAACGGATTCATCAGACTTTCCTCTTAAGTGATTTCTGCTTTGAGTTTTCCATCGTGGTCATGACACATGGAATAATGTTTCCTCACAGAGTTGCTGTGGAGAATGTCTTCTCTTTCAAAATACCTCGTGACCAATCTGTAATTAGATAAGTTTGAGCAATTAGTAAAAATGAGTTCCTAACTGTCACAGGCTGTTTCACGGGTCACTGAATTTCTGTGTTGTCCATGCTGCTCAACCTTTAACCTATGGGTTTGTTTATTCCACCACCAGCCCACAGTATTCTCGGCAAACACTCAGTCTAATTTTTCAGTGCATTTTACCACTTTGAATTAATTAGCCAGAAAGTATAATGACTTTTCCATTTTAGAACTCATCATGGCCAATTATAATCATTAAGTCAGCCATTTCTCTTGATTGTGTTTAGAGCCTGGAAAAGCACAAACCTGCTCACAGTCTCCCAGTATTTAAACCCCCTTCATTCTGTGGACTCTCATTCTCGCTACCTGTTACCTGCCCGCTTGTGCGTTTGTTTTTATAATGTAGATTTGCCATTTGTGTCCGTTAACAACTTAGAGTTCTATCAATTTTCTCCCAGTGTTTTCAGAGTATCTCGGCATATTTAGAATATGTCGGTTAACACTTATTCACATAGCATTCCTATGTTTTTGTCTTAGTACAAGAATACTTGTGTAATAAGCAGTGTTGTACAGTACCAAAGTAGAAATACTTAGTTACTGTACAACATTCACATATCTGTACTTTACTTTATGTATATGTCTAGCTTACTTTTACTCCACAACATTTCCAAAATAAAATTTTACTATAAAGATCGCGATCAAATATTTGATCGTCTGCTTGAATGTATGTATGTAGTCATAAACTGGTTTGTTCGGGCCTGGCAACCCTGAGTCTGTGGACAGAGAGTTTAGTGGCATAACGTACATAAAGTATTGTTTCTGGGTCAAAGTTGAAGAATCAATTAATTTGTTTATTAGTATTATGGACAGTTGCACTTTTTCTTGTTCTTTCTGTGGAAGAACACGTGAAACACATGAGGGGCGGGGCAGACAATCAAAAGGGAACACAGGACAGGAAGCAAAACTCAACAAGGTACACACAAAGAAAATTTTCAAAATAAAACCGAGCATAGGGGACAGTAATCCAGACACACAGCACTAAAGTGTCTGAATTTAGTGGTGGTGACAGAAAACAACACTTCAAGAAAGTTTGCAGTGCATAGATATAGATACTTTGAACAAGTCAACACTATATTTGAATAAGCCTCAGTTCTCTAAAGAAAAAGAACAGTTTGCCCCATGGTTAGAGAGGGTCTCAGTGTGCAGGCATGGATGATTCACACGCATGATTGGATTTGGTACAGATCCCACCTTTGAACTCAAATACTAAACAAACCTCTCATGTGATAATCAAGCCCACCATGACCTTCACCTCCCCTTGGCATTTGCTTTCCGTCGCTAATGTAGCAGTCAGTTCCATTAGCTGGAAATTTTAGTGGTTTTCAGAGCATTTATTTAATCTCTCACATAAATCACTCACACAAGTGTTTATACGTTGTGTGTTTTTTAAGCATTCTCCGCATTCCTTTAAATAGTAGCCCGAGCAGCTCACAATGCAGTCTGAGATGGCGTCACCACAGGCATGTGTGTGTGTGTGTGTGTGTGTGTGTGTGTTTTCTTTTTTGAAAATGTAATCACGGGCAAAGCTGAGAGTGGTTTGAAAGTCTGATAAGATAGGGATGGCACTGTCAACTGTGAAAGAGTAAGTGAGACACTTACCGTAACTGAGGTCAAAATAGGCCACACCTGATGTTTGATGATGCAACAAATAATTCATGTGATATTTCTACGTTTTTGATTCATCCTGGAGTTCAGATTAAATTCAAGAAGTCTATAACACTCGCTTTTACTGTTGTGATCACACTACATACTGCTTAATATACTTGAACTTTTGACTTTTTCCATCGGAAACTTCCATCCTTGGTCTGTCACACTGTCATCAATGCTCAGTGTTTACAACGTGGCTGGTTTTTCATTTACAAATCAGCTGCAAATTCAATCTATTGTGCTGTCATATTTCAAGATGATACTATACAGAATTTACCACATGATTGGTTCTTCTGTCAGCGATCAAATCATTTCATTTAAATGACTCTTGAAAGTCATAGCCTCCCCGCTGCCCTGTTGTCATTTCACTCTGTGACAGGGACTGTGTTGCACCAAGAGGAGCGGCAAGTGATGCCATTGAATTCTGTGGTTCCAAAAACCAATCTCATTCCACGAGCATGCCAAACCTTCACCGCACACGTTACTCAACGTTTCCATACTTCCATACCTATCGTCCCCATGCATGGCACACCATTCCTGGAACCCTGGGGGGAAATGTGCACATGCCAAGTAAAGTCTGCTCTGAAAAATGTCCCTCTATGTCTCACATTCATGACATGTGGTTCTCAATCTAAGAGGAAGCAGAGGTGTTTTTGAAGGGAATTTGGGAGGCCGGGCAAAAGGGACCAGGAGGATCCTAGCATTACACACTCACACAGTGTCTCTGTCCATAGACCCTCACATCGAGTGCTGTACAGACTGTAAAGCCCTTTGTGCCAAATTGTGTTTGTGATGTTGGGCTATATAAATTAAATTGAATTGAATATAGTAATCACATATTTAATTAACCTATGTATGTATACATTTATATATACATACATATATATATGTACATATATAGCATAAAAAGGTTGATAGAAATGTATGGAATCTTGTCAGTTTTTTGCAATTTTTATTTAACTAAATATAAATGTATGAAACCTATTGAGGCTTATATGAAAACCACACCCAGAAGAATATACACAAGACAAAAAAAAAAGAAAAAAGAAAAAGTTTCATACCTTTTTCATGAATGTGCAATTGCAGGAAAGGTCTTCACAACACTCGTCGTCAGGCCCTTGCTATAGAATGATGAAAGGTACAGGGATAAAAGGCAAAGCAAAAATGAGAATGCAACATTGTGGAGGACAATGATCATAAAATACCACCAATAAAAAAAGAAGAAAGAAGAAAAGATTCATGTTATGTTTTAAAGGGATTCTGTATGTAAGAAGCTATCTCCCCAGGTATGTCATCACTGCTGACCTTTACAATAGAGCCACAATATTATTTATACAGTATAGTGCACTGGTCTTGTTCCCCAATAATGTGTATTTGATTTTACATTACATCAGCACTGCAGTTATCTACACAAGATAGTGACAACACTTATAGCATCAAGTAGCACTGATACTGTTTTACAGAGCGACCTGATAACAGCAGTAGACCTGAAGTTCAACACACTGAAGCTGCACTACTATATTTTTGACCGCCACAGTCTTTAGTTACTTTGTGGATTAAGATTTTATGATTAAAAAAAACATCCGACACATGAGTTTTCAGATTTAAGATACAATAAATTGTTAGAAATTAGAAGTGTTACATTTTAAATTACTTTTTTCCTGATAAAACTTCAGACCTTTTACTTTTTGATGGTAGTAATATTAAGCAAATTACTGGATGTCTTGTGTAAATGACAAATGACGATAATAATGTTTAAAACACGTCAATTTGAAAAAAAAGAGATCCTGTTTTGAAGAAATTCCACAAGCAGAGAAGTCATGCCACACGACCAACGGTACAGTGAGCGTCACTGCAGTGTTAGTCATTGTATTTTAAGAGCATGGTTTCGCAACTAATTCTTAAGCAATATTTTCATCCGTGGGCATCATGTGTCCACATTCCGGTCACCATCAGGAATGTGCCAAACATGAGCACCACGGAGCTTGTAATTGTACAAGATGTCACAGTCAATCATTAAAAGGTTATAAATTTGATGGTAGGACAGGACACTCAGCCTCATCTGCTTTCGATGCTGCTGCTGCTGCTGCTCTGTTTATCACACGTCGCAGCGACAACACAACTGTTTCCATTCACAAGTTTGCAGACGCACACGTCTCCACGTTTGTTTACAACTGAGTCAGTGCATTTTTGTCATCAACAGCAGAGGAGGAATTATTGCCTTTGAATAACACACATGTGCTTCGTTTAATTTGAATCAAACGAGACACTTGAATGTCAAAGATGAACTTACTCATGTACGGAGAGAACACACTCGTACGTGCCAACACTTTACCGTAAACTCTCTGACAGATTTCACAGTGGCCTGCGTGCTGTTTGTTTGTTGTCACGCCCCGCTGAGTTGGGGACCAGGTGTAACAGGCAGCTCAGTTCTCAGAGTTGATGTTTTACCCTGCGTCCAACTCTTTGCCCCACAGTACACCTAATACTTATTCATCTTACATCCCTTGAGTTAAGGAGTTATTCTGGCAAAAGAAATGTGTTCTCTTTTGGACTACACGTTTTATTTCGTAGATGAAAAACCAGAATGCAAACTGTTTAAAAAACACTTTTTATTAGCTTGTCACCTTGGCAGGATTATCCTGTTCAGACATGGAATAACGTCATTTGGGTGGACTTGTAAAATACTGAATACCTTTTCTGTGTCAGAAAGGGTTAGACCTGAAATGATTGCTTGGGAGTCATCTGGCTTCTCTCTGACTCTCCCTTATGTGCTCCTAGTGAAACGTAGTACATAAACACAGGAGTAAAAGAAATAGTTATGACATGTTGTTTGTTTGTTTGTTTTGTTGCTTTTTTTTGTTTCACAGCTAATGCTCAATTAGGACAAATTAGATTCAAAAGGAATTTAATGTATGTGGTTTACAACATATACATTGAAAGTGAAAACATTTAGAAGCTATGCAGGTCAGTAATACACAATGCACTTTTGGTTACAGCTCTTTTAGGACTCATTCCTATAACTCACAAAAGTCCAAAGACCAGAAAGTGGTGATCAGGGAGGCACTGGGAGTGGGGGCTGGAGGACAGAGAGGGGAGGAGGGAGGGTGAGGGAACAGAGGGAGGGAGGGAAGCAAGAGGCCAGTCTTTTGGATTTCTCATTAATTCAGTGTGGCCCTCTCTTTCAGGTTCCAAAATGCCCGCCTACTCGCCATTATCAGTGCGGGCCATATATATGCATCTTGCTGCTGTGGTTCAGCTCAGAAACTTCAGAGACAGCCCACAGCCACAGCTGAACAGCCACTCTGCCACCAGGATGAGAGAGTTCAAGAGCAAAGACTTCTGGAGGGCTGTTCTGGCCGAATTCGTTGGCATGACCTTTTTTATTTTCCTCAGCATCGCAGCAGCCATTGGGAACACAAATAACACTGCCCCGGACCAGGAGGTGAAGGTGTCACTGGCCTTTGGACTGGCCATCGCCACGCTGGCCCAGAGTTTAGGCCACATCAGTGGAGCCCACCTGAATCCTGCAGTTACCATAGGGATGCTTGTCAGCTGCCAGATCAGCATATTCAAGGCCGTCATGTACATAATTGCTCAGATGCTGGGTTCAGCGCTGGCCAGTGGCATTATGTATGGAGCACGTCCAAGTCAGTCTTCAGCACTGGGGCTCAACACTGTGAGTAAAACCTTTCATAATATTGCTGTTGACAGAAGAAGTGATAATCAGCGGTTTGAGATTGAGAGCTCTAAAATATTCCTCACTTCCAAGAAACATGAAGCAACTGTATGTAAAGTTCCGACTTAGTGTGGAGTCAACCTCACACTGAAAACTTTATGACTGAATTAGCACAAAATTGTGCGTGTTCTTCTTTGGACATTCTGTCATTGCTTGTAATTGAACAGTGATGACACATGATTTTAACACACCGCACTGCACCTTGAAGAATTTGCAGGTAAAACATCAAGTGTCAACAGGCTGACATTTCTCCTCAGCAGTTGCTTGGTAAATTGGATGTTTTGCATATTATTTTTTTGATGCTCCACTTTTCCTTAAGCAGGGTTGTAAAAGATAATATCAGCTGTTTTTTTTGCTGTTGGCCTCACTATCTTCTCACTGTGGTTAAACAGGCGCCCACACGGCACACTTCAGCTAAATACTCAATAATCTTTTCTTTTGTGCAAAGTAGCCCGCTTTGCCAAAAAAAGAAAAGTCACACTTTCCCTTATGACAGGAGGCGATCCATGTGAGTGACACGCTGACAAACTTGTTGTTTTTGTTGTTTCTCTTTAACTCTCACAGCTCAATGGTGTTACTCCAGCCCAAGGTGTGGGCATTGAGCTTCTGGCAACATTCCAGCTGGTGCTGTGTGTCATTGCAGTCACTGATAAAAGGCGGCGTGATGTCACCGGCTCAGCACCCTTGGCCATTGGCCTCTCGGTCTGCTTAGGACACCTGGCAGCTGTAAGTTTCAGCTCACAGTCACTCTCAAATGCAGTGTGCAAAGTACATTTTTTGGGCAGCAAACATGATAAGCGCTCTTTGAGTAGAAGGATTTCATTCATTATTATTGTTGTAGCTAATCCCGCTCTGCAAGTCTGCTTAGACCATGTAGCTGAAGATCCTCTTATGTTGTCTCTTTATTGTTGATTACAGATCAGCTACACAGGCTGTGGAATCAATCCCGCTCGCTCCTTTGGTCCAGCTTTGATCCTTAACAATTTCGATAACCACTGGGTAAGTCCGACAAGTGCTTTACGCATGCTTCGCATTCTTCTGTATGCAAATTCTATCAAGTCATGCTTAAATAATTCCATAACAGACCTCTGAAAGTTAATCAGTTATAATATTCCTATTGTTTTTACAATTAGCCCGACTGAAATATTGGTAAAGGAAAACCTTTTGAACCAGACTGGAATGTGTCTCATCGATGATAATGGTTTGTGCTTGACTCATGTCAACAAAGATCCATCCAAAGATTGATCTGTGTTTCTCAATCCAGGTGTACTGGGTGGGGCCACTCTGTGGCGGCATCGCAGCAGCACTCATTTACGATTTCCTGCTCTCTCCCAAATTTGATGACTTCCCCGAACGCATGAAAGTGCTGGTCAGCGGTCCAGTGGACGACTATGATGTTAACGGGGACAATGGTGCTACAACTGTGGAGATGTCGTCAAAGTAGCAGCACTGTGCAGTCACAACCACTTAGTGTCATTGTAAATGTGTGCACTCCTGTAAAAAAAATTGCTCTGGACTTTAGTGTCAAGAACAGTCAGTGTGTCTGTGCTTTTTTTATACCAATGAGAACGTGAAAAGTGTCATGTTCTCATTCACATCTCTGTTTGACCCAAGCACACAATTTTTTTTATTCTAACTGATTCTAAAACACAAAAGATAGGGAATACTGTTGCCCAAATTGCCTTCGGTGACAAAACAAAAAGCAATTTACAAAAATAGAACCTTACAATGACAGGATGAACATTTTAAAGACCTATACATTTTTATATAGTAAGAAGGTTGTGGAGTCTTGACAGGGCAATGTGCAGAATTTATTTCCCTTATCAGTATTCTATGTTGAGCCATTGTTGTTATTTTTTGTATACATATTTCTATTTGCTTGTATCACTTTTTATTTCTGTTGAATAATGTATTTGAACACGATGGAAATGTCTCACTTTTTTAAATAAAACACTTATTATTGATAGTTGTTTCATCTATTATTTGTCTTTTCATCTATTATCTTTTTTTTATTGGTAGAATAACAGGCATGGGGATTATCTGGCATTAGAGAAAGATGTTTATTCCCTGTGCAATCATCTTATAAAATCCCTTATTTTGTTATAAATGGAAATGATATTACAACAAAATTACAGTGGAGCACTATACACTCAATTTGAGAAACTTGTGTTTTATATTTCAAATTCATATTTCAAAGTGCAAACAGAAAACTACTAACTAATTACTAATTAGCCCTTGAATTACTGTGTGTTATTTCTCTAAATATATCTCGAATTATGAAAATACAATGGGTCAGTAAATGTGGATGAGTTTACGCAATAATTTACTGCCCAAATGGGTGCAAACTCTGTAGCAAATTAGCAGGTAATCAAATAACCAAATCCCCTCTGACATGTTGGCTGGGGTGTTTAAAACTTGAGCATGAATCATTTGGTAATCCAGCCTTGACATTGTCCCATAAAAAACGGAGGTGTTCTGTATAATATGAGCCAAATCATCAATGTTTCTCAGCCTTCACATTTTATTTTATCTCTGGTCTGCATGCCGGGACAAAAAGCTGCAAAGCTGTGATCATTAAACTGCCGCTCATGGTGGATAAAGGTTTGACCTGCCCTGAACAAAATGATGATGCATTAACAAATAAAGAAAATCAGAAGGAAACAAAGAGAAACTTTCAATATATAATCCATTATTCCAAGTGTAAATAAAACAAAATTGCCTGCTTACTTCCCCTACTTGATTGGCTGGTAAACATCAGATTACATTTTAAATTTTAAATGTTCTAAAACATTAGAAATGATGAAATCAGGGGTGTGGCCTATGATACACATGACAAGATATAAAGTATCAGAAATACAGACATTTACAAAAACAGTTGTAAGCGTAATCATCTCTGCAATATAAACGGGAAGATATCATGTCAACTTTATACCTCAGCAGTATAAATCCTCTTATGTAGCCCTGCATTTTAATTTAATTGCTCACTTTTTGTTTTTCTAAAACTGCCCACCTGTCACTGCCGACTGATGAATACCGTCTCCCACTTGTGCTTTCAACAGGGGAAGCGTCCAGTGGCAGGTTGCCAGGTTGGCGAGTGTTCTTTCAGCAGCCAGGAAACTGTAAATACACAAGATATCTCTTACTCACCATTTCTCTCCTTCTTACTCACTCCCTTGTGGGTCAGCTGGTCCGATTATGGCCATGGGCCAGTGAGAGAAGAAGAAAGTGTTTTTGGTGTTGACCCTGCAGTGTTTTTGTTATATGAAAAGTGAAACCTTGAAGGTAGGGCTTGTTGCCCAGGTTGCTGGTTTGCGAAATTACCTTTTTAAATGGAAGTCTATGGGGAAATGAGCTTACTTCTCACTTGATTTATAACAGCAATGAACATTTTTCTGAGGAGTTAATGATCTCAACCACTGGTTTCTTGTCTTCTTTAATAGAACATGATGTCAGTTTCATAAATTACGTTCCCCATTTAGGAGTAGACACAGTGATCGACAGCTCGTACCATCTGGTTGGAGGTGACATCTGTAAAAGTGTTTAAAAAAATCTAAAATAGAGACAACATAATATGCAATTCATTTTTGTGGGAGAAAACTACAGTAAAGTGTTTTTGGCTAATTTAGTGGGTCTTTTAGTGGGTGAACAATTGTTGTTGAACCACTGATATACCAGAGCTCATACAAGCATTTAGGGGCCCCAAGCAGACATTTGATTAGATCCTTGATTAGATCACCAGTACTATTGTAAATGCTTTGATCACACATTCAGTACATGACATAACATTAGAAAAACAATTCATTGTTGTGTTGGTCAACAAAACGGATGTTTAAAATACATGTAAACTTGTTAGTCAAACTGAAATTGTACCAAATTGTACTAAAGTCAGACTAATACACCCAACAAACAAAATAACTGCTGCATGTATTCTTTGAGTCGGACTCAAGTCGGCCTGGTTTGATTGACAAGGAGACAGAGATTATGCTCTGCTGGATAAAAGAGATCTAACTCTTTTAAAGTGTGTGGATATTAGATTATGGCACTTGACGTGCTAACAACTAGCCCCATGCTAGGCTAGAAACTACCTAACTGCCTTGTTGTAGTGGACTCATAAGCAGAACTCTCAGACACAGGTTAAAGAAAAAAATATTTGTTGTTGACATAGGGAAAAAAAAGGTTCAGTACACAGACAAACCATTAGAAAAGGCACCAAATCACACACAATCAACACTAGAAGGAGAATGAATAGACAAACCTTGACTATATACTGCAGGTGTGGCTAATTGAACACAGGTGAAAGTAATGAGGATGGGATAGTCAAGCTGGTGGGTGGGGAATCATGACAGGAAATACATTGATCTGTAAATAGAAAAGAATGTTGGATTTCAAAATAAAACAGGAAATGGCACAGAATGAACACACATTATTGTTCCTGCTATTCCTGCTCGGGTTTGTGCACTAGGACGAGGACAGCAGTTTCATTAAACAACCTTAGCACAACATAACTGTGCATGGAAACATACTGACTGTATGATGGCAGCTGCCAGCAGGAATTGATTGTTGATTTATTTTGTTATTTTTACTTTTTTTTAGTAACCTCTGACAACAAGTAATATTTTTTAATAATATTTTGCTACGCTTTGGGCCAGCCCTGGATACCACTAATTCTTTTGAAGGTAACAGAGAAGCAGCTGGAGCCAGTCCCAGCTGACACTGGATAAGAGGCAAAGTTCACTGTATAGCTTTCATAAGGATGAAGTTCGTTCAGCCTGTATCTACTTTTAACTCTGTTTGTCCGTTGTCTGCCTTTTAAAATGAAGGAAGGATATAGGGATGTTTGCCCTATAACATCTTTTAAGGTTTGCACTGGCACTCAGCCTATTTTCAAGGTAGCAGCAGTTCTCAAAGAATCCCTATTGCAAGAAATGTCTCCTCTCTTCTACACAATCCCACTGTTAAACTAATGCCAAATGATTGAAGAAAAATATATAACTAATGTGATCTTGCAAATAAACACTGTACAGTTTATGCACATGTTGTGTTGATTTAGCTTTGCTTATGGTCTACTGTATAATCCACCAACAGATGATGCCACTGTGTGTTGAAACAGTTCAAAAAATCATTTGAAGTTGTAAGTACCAGTTCACTGCTTAACAGGCCAGTACAAATATTGATTATATACATGACTTGCTTCAACTTCTGCATGATTAAATGCTCAGTGTTCGGCCTATAATTTCTTGAGTTTTAGTTAAAACCTGACTCTCCTAACAGGCACCCGCATTCTGATGTCATCTGATGGCTCGGGAATAGTAGATTCCATGAGTGAATCACGTTTGTATGGTATTTCCATATGAAAGCTGCGGGGGCATCATGGGTGAGTGGAGAGCATTCACGTGATGAGGTGTTCGTACTGGCACGAGAACAAGGGAGATTCTGGTGGAATCTCAGATTGTCCTCAACCGGAGGCGACCGTTTTCCCTCTGAAAGCCACTGGTGAGAAGGAAGACATATTTGCTGGATATATGTATATATATATATATATATATACACATATATCAGGATATAGGACTTTTGGATTGTATCAGATTTTACATTTTTATCTATCCGATCCATTGATTTTGTATCGTATTGGCATCGCTAAATCATTCAAACAACAATACATACAGTACATTCAGATTATTGTACATTCAACAAATAAAGAAGTCGATACATACATAGAATAAAATAAATCAGTTCAATTATTGTGCATGTAAATCTCACACACTGGCCATTTAAGTAACTTAACAATGATTTCCTCACACTTTAATATGTTACAGCCAAAATAAAACATAGACTTATGACTATTGTCACACAACACAAAAGACCAAATGGTCCTGCAACAAGAGCCTGAAAACATTTAGCTTATTAAGTTCAATGTCATTGAATTCATGTCTTTTGGAATTTCATTGGAAATGTGTATGTATTTGAGTATTTCTGCGTAGATTATAATCTGACAAAATTCTAATGTCTTGCTCAGTCTGCTAGTATCATTGTTGCTGACTGTAGGTGCAGAGTTATGAAATGCTTTACAGTCAGCAGAGTAGGACAGTGACTGTTGGCATATGCCAGTGGGAGGGGAAAAAAAAGGGATTTTCCTTTTAACAAATCAAGTGTTAGTTGGCAGTTCGCTGTGGTGCAATTGTGGACTTATCCACAAAGCTGCTGCTGCTGCTGCTCACAGAAACCACAACCTTTGTCCTTGCTGGCAGTTTTCCACATCATTACTCCTCTAACATAATGAATCCTGCTTCCTTCACTGTCCTGCAAAGGCTCATGTATGCAAGGGTTACAGGGTACATATTCAATATTGTAATGTGGTTTTAAATGCATGGAAATTATCTATTTCAAAGAGATTAAACAAACACCAATTAGACATGAATTTTAAACTGAACTGAAGAAGAAAAAGGCGACTTGACACTCACAACTTGGATAAAATTACTCAAAATGACTTGACTTATGCAGTAGTTACATTATTAATGTTACAATTTGTTTTTGTAACACGGAAAACATTGTCTGCTTTTGTGGCCTTGAGTACAAAACCTTTTCTTTTTTAATCTAACGCTAGTTAGCGTCTTGGTGGGTCAAAAACTGGTTAAGCATGTGAAATGTTTTTTTTTGCCTGATATTTGAAATGCATTTGCCTAATGTCAGTATTTTTATCAATATTAATTATATCTTTTTTTATAAAAAATGTTTCTGTTACTGATAAAACTCAAAATGTTTTATCAGTACTTCTTTAGCAGATTTAAATGTGGAATATCTGGGAAATCATCAACTTGTAACTTCATTTAAAGCAGGGACGCAACTAGACTTCTCCCATTATCTGGTGTGATTTGATGAGACCAAAGTGTGGCCAAAGTCAAAGGTTATCCTTTGACAAGTTTCTTTCTTTTTTCCTGACCAAGACGACAAGAAGCACGGTGACCCTTTAACCTGTCAATTCTCTCACACAGAAAAGCAGAATGAGAGGCCCGTTTCCTTGTCACGAATTCAAAAGGTTCCATTTCCTTCCTACAATTTGGCATGACAGATGTTAACTTCAATGCGGCCGGCCCTGCATGACACAAGCTCAGAATAGGATCAGTAAACGGAAGGATAGGAAAACCATTTCTATCCTTCTCTACTAAAAAGCTCCGGCGTCATTAAATGTCCTTCACACAGCTACCATCTTATGAGCCTTTGTAAACTTGAATTTTTAATTTTACCTTAGAGCAATAATAAAAGAACCATGAAATAAATTACAAAAAAAGCACTCGCACCATTTAACACAGTCTGCACTTGACTGCATCAGTCACTTTAACGCTTTAGTGTCCGGGATGTGAATATGAGTAAAAGCAGTAGTGCCCTCTGTTAGACCACAGGAAAAACAATGTGGAGGTCATTGTGACTGCTGAAACACAAATCTCTCAGCTGCTTCTAATCAGGCCTGATTCTCCAAAGCCACACACCATATGAATGCTGCTGAGTGTTTGCCTATTATGTTTTCAGTCGGGCTGCTGCTCCTGCTCGTGCCGCAGTATTGTCGTGTCACTCAACTACTGCCCAAAGTTTGTTTTCTGAGCATGAGGTTATAGGCACGAAGCCATGTCTGAAATTAAAACGTGGGCTTTCTGGAGGGCATTCCTCGCCGAGTCTCTCGGAATGATGATCTTTGTCTTCATCGGCCTCTCAGCTGCAATTGGGGACAGGAATAATACTTACCCTGACCAGGAGATAAAAGTGGCATTTGCCTTTGGCTTGGCCATCGCTACATTAGCCCAGAGTATAGGTCACATCAGCGGTGCCCACCTGAATCCTGCCATCACCCTCGGCCTCCTTGCCAGCTGCCAGATGAGTATCCTCCGAGCCCTTTTCTACGTAATCGCTCAGATTTTGGGAGCAGTGGCTGGCAGTGCCTTTGTGAACGCTATCAGGCCAGAAATCATTGATTCACTCGGTGTTAACAAGGTAATGTTGCACTTCCAATGTTTCTCAACGATGACAACAATCATGAATCACTGACATTTGGCACTCTGGTTAAGCAGTATTTGGGGAATTGCCCGCAGCCTAATCTAGCTTTCTGCGAGGGCCAGACACTCGGCGTCTGACATTTTGTGTCCTCATCTTTTTTGAATGTCCTCATTTGCTAACTGCAGCTCTATTGGTTCAGTTGTGGTGTCAGATTTCAATTATCAGTGATTTGTTGTTGTTGTTGTTGTGCAACAAAGACATGTCTCAGCTGTGTTTATGGGAAAGCTTGTGGTGTCGTCGGTAATTAGAGCACTGAATAATTTAAGACACTAAATACATAGTTCTGCTTTTTAGCTGATCGTGTAAGAGTTTCATAAATGGAAGATGATTTTAAAAAAAAAACGCATCATAACTGTGTTAACTAACAAAGAGAAGTGTTTTCCTCTCTGCAGCTAAATGGAGTCAGCCCAAGTCAAGGTTTCGCTATAGAATTCCTGCTCACCTTCCAGCTGGTGCTGTGTGTGCTCGCAGTCACTGACAAACGACGTGATGTAGCTGGATTTGCACCTCTGGCTATCGGACTCTCTGTAGGGTTGGGACACCTCGCCGGGGTAAGTGCATCAAGACATTCCTTGACATCCCGCCCCTCATT
Source organism: Solea senegalensis (assembly GCF_019176455.1). NCBI lineage: Eukaryota > Metazoa > Chordata > Actinopteri > Pleuronectiformes > Soleidae > Solea > Solea senegalensis. The sequence continues at coordinate 15,662,603 of NC_058021.1, forward strand.
AATTTCCATCCTCGGATGGATTGTTTCTCCATCTTACTGTGGCCTGATACAATGGATTTGCGTAAGTTGAACTGGCAGTAAATCAGACTTGCATGTAATTTGCTGATGTACAGCCAGAGAGGCGAGCGGTGTTTTCCTCTGATATGGTTTACAGATCCGCTACACAGGATGTGGCATCAACCCAGCTCGATCCTTTGGGCCTGCAATTATACTGCAGTCATTTGATGACCATTGGGTATGTATATCATGAGTTGTAAATCTGATTATGTTGTATTTGTGAGTCATTTCTTATAAAACTGTGCTGTTTCTGTTTGTCAGGTATACTGGGCAGGACCGATGAGTGCCAGTGTGGTGGCCGCTCTTCTGTATAATTATGTACTGACGTCCAGTCACGAGTCCTTCAGAGAAAAAACAAGAGCCTTGTTCTGCGGAGGCTCCTCGCCAGAAAGTGAGAATCGGGAACCTCTGCTGGAGCATGTTGAAGATGTGAAATGGTCCAAAGAGCCAGGAGTCTAAGTGGAAAATAGGACATTTTGTTTAATTGTATCCTATAAAATAAATGTTTTCCTGACCTAAGGAGCTTCATATCCTGTGTGACCTGCAGCCTTGTGCACTTAATCTCCCCCCCCCCTTTTCTGCACTTAAACCTGTTCATCATAAACACTGAAGCACAATTTTACACAAGTTACAACTTTAAAAAGAGCATTTCATGTTTCTGTAAGCCACTTCACATTTACTCTAATTACAAAACATTTTTGCCAGTAGTTCCAATTGTTGAGTCAATTTCCAGCTCATTTGGCTGTAGGACAAAACTTTGTCGTTCCTTGTCACCCTTCACCTGGTTCTGTGATGAGTGACAGTGATGTTAAAGGCTAAACTCTGCTGGCTATGGAGCTTTTAATGGGAGTTCTGGACTTCCAAGTCAGTCACGGTGTTATAATTCTGTCATGTTTTGAGTTTTACAGTAAAGGAAATCACAGTTATTTAGGCTCAGAATAAATTATGCTATTTAGTTTTTCATGAAACCTTACAGACTGAGGTAATATCCTGACATTATAAAATATAGGTATACAGGTGACATTTCCTGATCTGTTTCTCTTTGCTATGTTTGGAATGCTCATCATTCATATTCTTTACCTTCTGGGTTCATTACATAATTTATTTGCAGTTCATGAAGCAGCTGCACAGGTGTGAAATGGATATGGCATCTTTCATGGACGTTTATGGCTGTGTGACTGTCAGCAGTTTGTCCAGTAAATGTCACATGAGACAACATATCTAAAAGCCTTTGTTTTTAGATTTTATGTTAATTTTTTCCACCACTGCTGGCTCATTTTTTTTAACAAGTCATTGTGGCGAGGAGCCAAAATATAGAAAGCAAAGCAGGAATAAACGCAAGGGAATGCTGTGATGCTAGAACATGCATCACACCATAGCAGGAACACGGGGGAAGGTGAGATAATGATGCACACGAGTGAGAGCAATTACATGCAGGTGTGAAATAATGAGGAAAACATAGGGGCAGGATGTGAAGGTAAACGGACGCACAGGGAGGAAACACTACAAAATAAAACAAGAAGTGAAATGGATAAGAATTTCAACGTAAAATCCAGTATTCATGACATGTTTACAGTCCCAAACAAATAACAAAATATGGACTTACTATGGCTTTTGTCTGTACCTGTTTCTTCAGTTGCCGAAATGACAGAAGAAAACAACTGATCTGGAGTGGCTCAGTGGTTAAGACCGGTATCCTGTGTACAAAAGACTTCACGGTCGCAAGTTCAACTCCACCCCTCGTAGGTTGTACGCAATTCCCTTGTAAGTCGCTTTGGATAAGAGCGTGTGCTAAATGACATGACATGTAATGTAATAGCCAAGTCAGTGAAGAGGGGTTTAAGCATTTCTGGACATTGATCATTTTAAATGTTGCATTGAGTGCTTTAAAGATTGTCTTTATGTGTCTGCTGTCTGTTATTATTTCAAACTATTTTCCAAATGGTTCAAAGTCCAAGTAAACATAGAGTATATCCTTGTTTGTATTGTACAATAACCAGACCCAGACACAATGACCATGCCATTATCTTCTCCATAATGTGCAGCCTACTGTGCACCGTAGTATTCTATTCAAGATGTTAGGCAATGCTCCCAATAACGTCTACAGTGAAACAACAAGGATGTGGATCACATAATTACGCATGTAAGAACATTGAATTCTTCATATAAGAAAAAAAAATGCATGAATAGACATGATGTGGCTGTCGTGGAGGTTTCCTGTTTGGCTCTGTCACAAGAATGTCCTTTTCCCATCTACGCACATGGCCCCTCTCACATCCTGTTTTATGGCATATGAGTATTTGATGGTCCCCACACCCCGGGCTAATCATTGAATAACCATCAAATGACTTTAAACTCAACAACCAAACATTTCAAACAGAGATTCTGCAGGCTGAGAGCAATCCAGCCAAGGTTGTGTGAGTAGATTTAAGTTAACGTTACCCAATCAGAGGCTGAGTAGCTGCTGAGGTTGGATGCACATCCCCTCATTCTCCATTGCCATTATTCTGCTCTGTGTGGGATGATCATTAACAAAATGTCAGTTACCCAAAAAATTTACAATGTCCCATGAGAGAGTAAAGGTGTTTTCTTTTATTGTCAGGTCCAACTTCCACGTATTGCCACACTGCAGTGGCGGTGAAATCGGTGATGGAAAATCACTCCGATTTACCGTAACTTAAAAGCAACATCGAGCATAAATTCAACAGATGGAAGCTGTGATGGTGTCAGTGAGGAATGGGTGCTCTAAAAACATGGAAAAATCTGCATAGAATGTCATAACATATTGCAATCGTTGAAACAATCAGATAAAAAAACATTTATCTACGTTCTGTTTATTCCTCTTTCTCCATCTCTCCTCCCATTAGGGAGCAATGTTTCATCGCTCTGGTGTAAGTTACCCCCACTGTTAAGGATCCTGCTTACGTGCACTGTGCATAAATACATCCATGACGGATGGCTTTGCTGATGGGATTATCTCACTTATAGGACATGGAACTTCTTCGTTTTTCTTTTTTTTTTATGGTGGAATCTCAGAGGTCGGTCATGTGACAGCAGCCAATCAAAAATCCCACCCCCCACCATTTGTGTGCTTAACCTCAGAGGGCAAAGCATTGTGTTTAGCCTCTTGTTTTGAAGTCTGTCCTCAACAACATAGACAATGCTCTTTTTGTTGCTGCTCACTGGTTTTGTCTGAGAGTGTCCTTATTATTTGGCTCTCATGTTGAACTTGATTATTCCATGATTTGTCATGGGAGAGTGTCCAGTAGTCCCCTCATTATATTTGTTCAGACAAAATAGACAATTGAATAAGGCGGACAAGGATGAGGATTTTATTGACATATTAACAATAACATTTTAACTCAACTAGGTCCATTTGATGCAAATTCTGATGAGCCTTCACTATAAGCATTTTAGTATATTTATAATGTCAACACATCTTATGAAAAGACCATAAAAAGAAAGCGTGATATGCAGTCCATTCCCCCAGGTCCTAGACATTATTCATTCATCCATTCATTCATTCACTGTCTACATCCTGGACAGGTGGCCAGTCCATCGCAGGGCAAGCACACAGAGACGAACAACCATTCCCACTCACATTCACACCTATGGTCAGTTAACCTTTGCATGTTTTGGGACTGTGGGAGGAAACTGGAGAACCCAGAGAAAACACACATGCGCACACAGGAAGAACATGCACACTCTGCAACTGTGCTAGCCACTATTCCACCGTGTGGTCCCCCCAATGTTGTCCAACAACACCCAAGTAACTCCCACTAAATTATACGTTCAGTAAAGGTATTGTAGTTTTGTTCTGGGAGGATTTTGCCTTTATTTGCGGGAGATGGAGATGAGGAGTGGACATGCAGTAGAGATCCACCCCTCTAGGAATTGCTCCTCTGCGTTTATCGATTGGCCATGAGGTGAACACACCCTAACCATAGGCTGTAAAGTAGTCTTCTGAATTGCCAGGTGAAGCTTAATCAGGAAGTAAGAGTATTGAATGGCCACCAGGGGGCGGATTTGCTGCTTGCAAAAGAAACTCCATTTGAATGACAGTTAGGTTCAACTTCTCACTTGATTTACAACATCAGTAAACATTTCCTGAGGAACTAATGGTCTTCATCACTAGTTTCAGGTCTTCTGGTACACGTACCACAGTTTGAGAACCATGGACATACACAATCAAGCACTGTACATTATGATTAAACACCAGTGGGATTAACAGCTGGTGTCTATGAATGTGCGCCCGCAAAATGATTGACATGGTGCCAGGCTGCCAAATCCAGAATCTCGAGGAATCAGAGCAGGAGTGTGTTGTCACCACTGGTTTCCACTTGACCCTAACGACTCAATTTTCAGGTTGCACTGTTGTCCCACATATGCTAACATGGTGCATTCAATAGCAACACCATATTTGCACAAATCTGTGGGTAAAACGGTCCCTCACAAATACAGTATTTACTCCACTTTTAATATAATTTGCCATAAGAAGAACTGAAGAACATAAAGTAACTATTTGAAGAAAAACAGGCTCTTCTTAAAGGAAAATATTATTAATAGACGCCAGGGTTTTTGTTGTCAGTCGATTTATATTCCACGTTCTGTAACAGTATAGTATATACACCCTGCAACCTGCAGCAAAACAGGTAGAAGGACTTGAAGACTAATTGCATTTAGCCATAATCTTAACGCCACCACGAGCCCTCTTCACCCCCTCTTCACATACTGACTGATACTGGGCCCTTATCTGCAACCCGAGAGTTACTGCAACGCTCACTCCCTTTTTGCTTCTCATCTGTTTTTGGCAAAGGTTCAGTAAATGCAGTGCTAAAGGAGGGAGTTGTGGGGGGTTGGGGTTACCGTTAGATATCAGTTGAACTGTGTTGCAGACTCTGCGTATTGGTACTAATGTGTCAATCAAAATAACGTTTTTCACTTCCCCTTTTTACAACCACAGTGATCTCATGGACGTCGTGACAATGACTTCTCTGCTCTGCTTACGTGATTGTACCGGCCTACATTTTTGCAGCCGTCGTGTTTTTCTCATGACGGCATCAGCACAACACCTTCACATTCAGTTACCAGCATTTGCAACTGCATGGCTATAAACACTTGTCAGTGGGTGCAGAGGGTGAATGATCCAACTGCTACAAACTACTCCAGAGGTCCTGACCCGTGAAACTGCTGGTATACACAGATCAAAACAGGCCGAAGTGTTCACATTGGTTCTGTCAAAGCTAAAGCCACAGCCCATGATTTATATGTAAACCAAGGGCTCATCCCTCCACCTGAATCCAAAACAAGGATTTAGAAAACTGCAGTCACTCTCAACAGATTAATAGGTTGTTTTTAATACACAGACTAAGATTGGGCAACAACTGCACATGGCTGCACCCAGTTCAGCTGTGGCTACACTGGCTCCCATTAGCCACGGACAATTGTATGCATTGTACAGTATGTGTTTGTATGTATTGCCTATAGTTACATATAATAGTCATTATATTTTATCTCTACATGGTGAACCAGTTAGATGCACACTCGACTGGGGTATAATTCTCAATAAAAGTCTATCTGTCGGCCCAACCAACCTACAGATTGGCCTACCAACCATCCATCATCCACCCACCCACCAATACTGACTTGTTTAACTACCTAACAATATGAATGTTATAAATACGCTTCATGATTTATGGCAATGATGAATGTTTGTTTAATTAATCCCGAAATCTATATCACAAAAACTAGCATGGTGACATTTAACCAATTTAGTACGAGCATAGACCTTGAACTTCAGTGGTCAAAAAAGAAATCACAGATTGGACCTTTAATGGCTGAAGTCAGAGTGTGATGCCTCATTGGTTTTTATGGGAGGTATGACAAATCTTAGACTTAAACCAGGTCCTCAGATATGAGGTTCTGCCTCATTGGGGCCATGTTTTGGTCTCCATGGAGACTAACAATGTTTGTTTATGCCAGAGAAGGTCCTACAGAGTAATAGTACACACAGCACACATCCTTAAACCATTAGCAACACAAATTGTGTAACACTGCCCCCCTCTGGTGATGGACGAATTTGGATTTCGGCCTGCTCATCCTAGATATGACAGACACGTTTTGAGTTTAAAAGGTTCAATGTTTTTGAATCTGTAACTGTTTCTGGAATGTTTTTTTTTTTAGTTTTACAGTTACAATTATTATTATTATTATTATTATTTATTTTTATTTTTTAAATAATATGATGAGCTCTTTGACTGATCAAATAATTGTATTGCATATTCATGGTATCACCCCTCCATTCTGCTATTCAACAGAAATGATGAACATGAATCATGCATGTCGTTTCCAGAAGCAAGACACTTGTAGAAGGAAGCCCGACAAAAAACGACAACATCATCACTTACTTTTGTTTATTTATGTTCAATTTACATAATTATAAGCTCATCTCCATGTCCTGAGAAGGCTCTACAAATCTATTCAGCATTTTGTGTTGTATTATTTCTTGGTTAGGGTTAGAAATCTACAATAATGGTTTATTACAATACATGTCCTCTGCTTCTTTTAAATTTCATATTCTGCTCTATGTTTGGGGTTCTGCTAAATGCCTTTGATGCTCTTTCATGAACAATGTATTTGCAAGTGATGACAAAGGGTCACCGTTTTTCAAGGTTTTGTGAACATTCATATCCTGAATGGCTTTTGGGTTAATCGCTTCTTAGTGTTTTTAAAATGAACTGTTGGATTAACTGTTTCTTCCAGGCGTTTACATTTATGAATATGACACTTTCCATAGACAATGAATTATAAAACTAAGTCTCGTCTAAAATCACGCCCTTCAGAATCACCTTCTTTCCTGAGTGCTCCTGAACGCACCACTCGTAACGGTGGAAGAAACCGGAAACAGTTTGGTGGCAGATCCGGTTGCATGTGTGCAAATATGTCGCCGTCCTTATTTAATTTTGTAGAGGCTAAAGACAAATTCACGGTATGAAATCGCTTTATTGGGTTTATTTATTAAATAAAACTCGTTGTTGTATACAATGCCAATTAATTTAAAGCATAGCTGGAGGAAGAGTGTGTTGCTGTGACTTGATGTTTGTTATCTTTTTGTTACAACAAGAGGTAGCAGAAGCTAACTAAGCTACAGCAACGCTTTTTTTAAACGCTGTTTTCTCTTAAATGTTTTATTCTCTCTCGCTCATGTATCTCCAGGCTTCTGCCAGATCTGCCCTGACTGGAAAGAGTGGCAAACATTTGTTAAATGTTTTTAACCAGATCACCGGCAAGTAAGTCATGTTCATTTATCCTCTGTATTTACCAGTGTTGTAATTTAAAAGTACAAATAAGTTACTCTACTTGAGTACAAAATCCAAGTATCTGTAGTTTACTTTGTTATGGTAAATGGTGTGTGTTAAAATTTTTTCAAATGTTGATGACCATTCAAAGCTGCTTTACACTACAGTTTGGCTATTCACCCATTCACTCACTCATTCGTGCAGCGCATTTTCATCACACAGGAGGAACGTGTGGTTATGTGTCTCAAGGAAATCAAACCTTCAAGTTCAGAGACAACTCGCTTTTCCACTGAGCTACTGTCACTCAATTCTAATCCATTTTTTAATACCTTTACTTCTAAAACTTGATTATACTTTAAGATTACTCTTGATACTTAAGCACAGTACATTTCATATACTTGAAATCTTTAACTTCAGTAATATTGAAGAAAGTAACCAACTTCTACCAAAATAATTTTGTGTTAAGATAATTGTACTGTTTCTCAATTATCCCTTTTAGTTACTTTATACAAGACCGCTATACACAGGTAATGTTATAAGTCCTGCATGTTCAGTCATCTTGGTTTTTGTTACAGTGAGTCAGAAAAGAAAACCACACTTGACCAGGCCCTGCGGGGTGTTCTCGGTGATCAGGTATGTTATGTTCATCTTATTAAATCAATCTGATTTCACATGAATCATGAAAACCCTGAAGTGATTTTTTTTGTTTGCTTGCTTGTTTGTGTGTGTGCAGATTGAGCAGAAGACGTGCTGTGATGATTACCTGTCTCTCATCTACCTGAGTATTGATGCTGTTAAAGAGGGTAAGTTATCCATAGATCACCAGTCTTGTACTTATTGTACTTAAGTATCAAAATTAATTTTTCTGACATTAAATGTCCTTAAGTTTTAGAAGTAAAAGTAAAAAGTGAGCGATGGTAGCTCAGTGGTAGAGCAAGTCGTTGTGGGTTTGATTCCTGGCTCCCGCTAGTCTGTGTCCTTGGGCAAGACACTTGACGCCAAATTGACCGCTCCTGGCGGCTGTGCCAGTAGTGTGTGTATGGGCATAAAGATGTGTGTATTGGTGTAAAAGTAAGTGCACTGTGTTTTATATCAGATCATGGCGACCCCCTGTGTAGATTATGAGAGTTGCAAATGTGTCATGTTGTAATCCTCACTCCACTGTAACTCTGTGCATTCTCTTACATTATAATGGCAAACAAAATTGATGGTCTCAGGCAAAGTGACTGAACTAATTTGAGTTCTCTACAAAGTTTCCTTCCGACTGTGTTACGTTATATTATGATGTCTAAGCTTTTGTCGCACCCTTTCCCTCCCTCCACACAGGCATCTGCTCTGCTACAACACCTTTCATTTTGCTGGGGGACGTACTGGACTGCCTTCCTCTCGACCAGTGTGACAAAATATTCTCTTTCGTAGAGGATAATGTCTCCACCTGGAAGTCGGTAAATAAGCTACATTCTCTCGGTAAAAGCAGTTGAAGTATTTGTCAAATGCAATTTCAATCATTTGATTCCTGTGTTCTCTCCTTTTCTTAGAATTCCTTCTACACTGCTGGAAAGAACTACCTGTTGAGGATGTGTAATGGTAAATATATATCACCATATCACCCTTGTTCATGAAGATTTTTATGAATAAAGATTTAACGCATGTCTCCGCCTGTGTAGATCTTTTGAGAAGACTTTCCAAATCCCAAAATACAGTATTTTGTGGGAGAATCCAGCTTTTTTTGGCACGTCTCTTCCCTCTGTCCGAGAAATCTGGTAAGAACAACAGCATCTTCAAGCCATCTTTAAATCAATACAATACATTTTAAAATAAACAGTTCATGGTGTGAACATGTTCTCCATTTTGTCCAGGTCTCAATCTCCAGAGCCAGTTTAATCTTGACAATATAACAGTGTTCAATAAGAATGAACAAGAGACTACTTTCAGCCAGAAGGTAAAGTTTCAATACAATACTGACAATACTTGAGAAGAATTTTTTTTAAATGAATCTCAACAAATTTCAAGTTAAGTGAAAATTTTAAGTGAAATCATATTATATGGTTCCTTGTTTATAGCCTGCAGAAGAAAAGGAGGATGGTATGGAGGTGGAGGAAGGAGAAATGGGCGAGGATGACGCTCCTGCACCATGGTGAGTTCAACTATCTCTAAAATACACTTTTTACTTTGGCTTGTCCCTGATGTTTGGTTAATTAAAATGGATTCACACTTTATTTTCCAGCTCCATTCCGATTGATTACAACTTGTACAGGAAGTTCTGGACCCTGCAGGACTACTTCAGAAACCCTGTGCAGTGTTATGATAAATTCTCCTGGATGACGTTTCTTAAGGTAAATGCCTGATTTATTTATTTATTTTTAAACTCCCTCACTCTTCAGTTGACGACTCACTCCCCATGTTGACTCCTTTTGTCCCACTCAGTTCTCAGATGAGACCTTGGCAGTGTTCAAGAGCTATAAACTGGATGACACGCAGGCCTCTAAGAGGAAACTAGAGGAGCTGAGAGCATCTGGAGGAGAACATGTCTACTTTGCCAAGTTCCTCACAAGCGAGAAGGTATAATTAGGTTTCTTGAGAAAAACCTTGAGAAAAGTTTGTAGTTTTTGCTGCACTATTCAGATTTGACACCTGAGCAACTAGTTTACTTTTAAATTGTAATTTCATTCTTCTAAACAGCCCCATGCTTTAATTTTGTTATGCCTTCGCACCAGCAAGGGCAGCCAGAGGCAGTTTATTTTTGAATTTACATATCAAGTTCTCATGAACATTTTATGTGAGCAAACAATTCAAATTTACTAGTTTACTTAACAAGGGTTTTGACCATAACTCAATAATTCATGCACCACCAATGACAAACTTTCACTCAAACATTCAGTAGGATAATAGCATGGTATTATATTGTATATCTTTACGTGTCACAGATCAAATTTCCTATAATAGTAACTTCAAAAACACTTTTTTTAGCCACTGTTTCTACGATATTACTTGCAACTTGATTGCAATTCAAGTTCATTGTTAAGATGTTTGCAAGTTGATGGTGAACGTGTGAGTCAAATGTCATTGAACTGACAGTTGTACATTCAACAAAAACATAAATCTTTATGCCAGAGATGAGACTTTGACAATATTCATTCTTGCACAGTGTCTATATCGTTGTTTACTATTTATTATTGTATCCGTATTGAATCTATTCATTTGTATTTACTGTCAAAAAAGGATAGCGTCTCACATACGTGTGTTTAACGTTCCCTCGTCCATTCTTCTCTCCGCAGCTGATGGATTTGCAGCTCAGTGACAGTAATTTCAGACGACACATTCTTCTTCAGTACCTCATTCTCTTCCAGTACTTGAGTGGTCAGGTCAAGTTCAAAAGGTCAGTTATGTCAATGAAGGAAATCTAAACAAAACAAAAAAAGAAGACATTTATCAGTTAGTTCTTATTTTGTTTCTCTTTGTTCTTATGCAGCTCCAATTGTGTCCTGAATGATGATCAGACTACATGGATAGAAGAAACGACTAAACTGGTCTATCAGGTCGGTCCTTATTGTCCTACATCACGCATATTGGTATCTACTGTAATCAATGAACAAACCTCAATGTCTTCTTTTCCCAAATCGTTATAGACTTATTGTAAATAAAGGGTCAGTGCACTGAAATTAAGAAAATGTTCTTAGTTTGTTGTGGAGGAAACTGTTTTTCCTGATAACTGATATCTTTGATAGAGGGTTGTGTCTGTTTTCCTTTCCTTTCTAAAACTGACCTTGTGTTGATCTGATTGTTGTAGCTGCTGAGGGAGATCCCCCCTGATGGAGACAAGTTTGCCACCATGGTTGAGGTAAGCCAGGTTCTGGCAGTGCTCGTATTACCTGAGGCTTGACTTACTGCACATGCGATCTATTATGTGACGTTGTAGTGATGTTGGGGACATTTTGTTTTGACAGCACATCCTCAACACGGAGGACAACTGGAACGCCTGGAAGAACGAGGGATGCCCAAGTTTTGTGAAAGAGAGGTAGAGCAAGCCTAGTAAAAGATCACATTACATTGCTAAGTAAAATGTGGGGTGTCCACTTCAAGTCAGTCAGGGACAATCAAGTCAAAATGACATTTTGCACTTCCTCGTTCACTGTTTGACAGGGCGGTAGACGACAAACCAAAAAGACCCACCAGGAAAAGACAAGCGCCAGAGGATTTCCTCGGAAAAGGGCCAGACCGCAAGATCTTCATGGGAAAGTATGTGAAGTAACCCTGACTGAGTGCGGCAGAGGAGAGAGATGTCTTTGTTTTACTAAAATCTCAGCGATACTTCATTAATTTTAAGCACCTGTGTTTTGTTAGTGATGAGTTGACTCGACTCTGGAACCTGAACCACGACAACATGGAAGCCTGCAAGTCAGACAGCAGGTCAGTGGTTTGTGAATCTTGGTGATTTTTAATTCATTTGTCTGTTGGTTTGTTTTTTATTAATCCAATAATTTTTTTTTTCAGAGAGTTCATGCCATCGCTGGATGAATTCTTTGCAGAAGCCATTGAACAGGCTGACCCCGTAAACATGGTGGAGGACGAGTACAAGTGAGTTTGGAGTCGTGTCTCCTGTCCGCACTTTTGAAAGCAAGAGCAACATTCAAATAAATTGAGAATGACTTTATGTTTAGTCGTTTTCAGTTGTCTGATTTCTCCCTGTAAATCCACGCAGAGTCGTACGAAACCCAAACTACGGCTGGCGCGCTCTCAGGCTGCTTTCCAGAAGAAGTCCACACTTCTTTCAACCAACTAACCAGAAGTTTAAGAGCCTGGCAGACTACCTTGATAGCATGGTCAGCAAATTGGCCAAAGAACTGCCGGTGAGGACTTACTTTCACAAAGACAACAAAAGGAAAAAAACTGTATTAGCACTATTGGGTATTATTCTGACTTCTTTGTTCCCTCTGTGCAGAAGGACATCCCCTCTGAAGAGATCAAGACGGGAGAAGATGATGACGATGACAATGGAGACAATCTCCTCAAAGACAGCAATGACAGTGAGTTCAGATTTTTACTTATCTCACAAAGATGCTTCAGTAATAATCAGGCTCACAGCTCCATTTTAACCTCTGGACCGAAAACAAATGTCTGTATTTTTGACGTCATCTTCTCTCCAGGTCCGAGCATACAGAGCAAGATGGTGACTAACCAGCAGATGGACGATGTGGCAGCTAAACTCGGAGCTCAGTGGAAGACGCTGGCCTCCCATTGGGAGATGAAGGCAGCAGAGCTGCGGGAGATCGAAACGGACAGTGAGGATGTTGACATGCAGGCCAAACTGCTGCTCGTGGCCTGGCAGGACAGAGAGGGAACACAAGCTACTGTGGAGAGCCTGGTGACAGCTCTAAATGCTGTTGGCTTCTCCCAGATTGCAGACAGCCTCAGTGAGGCTTAATGTAGACCATGTACTTGCATTACCTCCCTTATATTGTTGCATCGTTTTTGTACCAAAAGCAAATGGAGACTAAAGGTTTTTTTGTATGTTGTTGAAGTTTAAATCTGTTTTCACTGTAGGAAAGCTAATAAATGCTTTTTTTCTAATAATTAGACCATGCAGTGTCACCTTCTCACATGTGAATTTCACACAACAAAACATCCATCCATTTTCTGGATGCTATATCCTCCACAGCAGGGTCGCAGGGGGTGCTATGGCAATCTCAGCTGACGTAGGGCGATAAGCAAGGTTACACCCCTGACAGTTCACCAGTCCATTACAGGGACACAGAGACAAACAACCATTCACTCTCACACCTACGGCCAATTTACCTAATCCCCATATTGCATGTTTTTTTGGACGGGGAGGAAGCTGGAGAAAACCCACACACGGAGAACATGCAAAGTCCATGCTGAGGTTCTTGTTCTGACCACGTCTCAAACCTGGGGTCTTGCTGCAAAGGCAAGAGTGCTAACTACTACACCAACAACACCACAAGGAACACAACTGGGGCAAAGCATTAAAGAGGCCATATCATGGTCCTGTCTCACTTATATGCGAGATATGGAGGTGTACTTACAAACATGAAGTCGTTTTTATGGTCAAAAACGTCCTTGTCGCTACAAACGAGCCGATATGTCTCATCACTGACACTCATCAGCCGCGCTGTTTCAGACCAAAACCACACCTGCAGAACACGGGCTGTCTGGTGATTGGCCAGCCAAGGAGAGCTTTCCCACCGTCTTGTGATTGGCCAGTTACCTGGAAGTGACGTAATTGGTACGTCAGCTCTCAGACCCGCAGCTCCCCCTCTGGAAAGGCGGATGCACTGCTAGCAATGAGTAATGACGTCCTCAGGACCCTTTGCTGTAATCCATTTGGTCCGGAGTCTGACCCAGAGTCAGAAGACACTGTGACAAGTGAACCACCTCCATCGCAAAGACTGCTGCAGGATGCCTGTAGCTTGGACAATGTTGTGGTTACCGAGATGATAAACACACATGCAAATGAAACACGAGTGTAGCGTGTAGCTTAGCCTGTAGCCGGCGATCGCTAATGCTAAACGACAAAACAAGCACACAAACAGTTTATGGTTTGTAAAAAAATGTAATATACGTATTGTTGGCTCGGCTCCTTTTAGGTGAAATTTGGTGCCGTGTCCTGCTTTGTATTGCTACTTTCAACCATAGAAGAACTACTCTGGTTGTAGCGGCTGAACGTATTGGTTGTACGGAGCTCAGCCGCTACAACCAGAGTAGTTCTTCTATGGTTGAAAGCACGTCACTGGATGTGCCCGGACTAGGAGGCGCTGCTGTTTACAGGAGTGGTGAAATTCGCCAGTGACGTTATTAGTCAGCGGAAGTACCGTTCCGCTTCATAGAGCTCAGGAAAACAATCAAACCCTGCACTCAGCAGTGGCTGAACTGATTGTTATGAACTTTTAAAGGTGACATAGAATGCTTGTATCACACATATATGTTAGTTATGGAGGTCTACTTACATATATGAACTTGTTTTCATGATTAAAAACCTCCTAATCACTGCAAACGAGCTGATCAAACTATCTCCTCACTGACGCTCTGTTTCAGACCAAAACCACACCCCTAGAATGTGGACTGTGTTGTGATTGGCCAGCCAACGAGAGCTTTCCCACTGTCCTGTGATTGGCCAGGTACCTGGAAGTGACGTAATAGATAGGCCAGCTCTCAGATACACAGCTCCCCCTTCTGGCACGGTGGATGCTCTGCATCTCAGCAGCTACAACGAGAGTAGTTCTTCTTCTTCTTCTGCGGTTGAATGTACGCAACCGGATGTGCCCGGACTAGTGCCCACACCAGGAGGCGCTATGGTGGTGAGGATTTCTGATGACGACATCAAATTAAGGAAGTGCCAATCCGCTTCGCAGAGCCCAGGAAAACAATACAACACTATTTTCTCAGCAGTGGCTGAACTGTTTATTCTGAAACTTTAGGGTTTCATAAACAAGGTACTGACGCAGATACACACAAAAACGCAGCGTTAATTGGCCCTTCCGGGCTATGGCCTCTTCAATAGCGTTACAAGTGACTCAAACGTGCAACAAGAAGAGGGAGTCCACACACGTTTAACCTGTTTCAAGTCATTTATTTTAACAGAAAAGGAAGTGAAGAATCAGTGTCAGTAGTGTGGTGAGTGAATGGATGGATGAGTGAGGTGTGTGTACATGCAGCCTTGCAAGGGCCTCGAGGAAAGAACACGAGCGAAACTGGCTAAGTCTGCTACTCCTATGGTCAGAGGCCATAAGCAGAGCAGAACCACCAGGCTGTGGCGCTTTAACTCCGCTCACTGACAACCTGCAATGACACCTGGGTCGTCACAGTCTACACTCAAGGCTTGTTGAGTAAGCAATCGTCTCAACTTCTAAACTGCACAGTCAAATTCTTAACACCACCCAAAAATAAGAGCATTAACATTTGGCAGAAATATCTGTCAATACATTTGAAAACAAGTCCCATGACGAAAGAAGCTAAGCGCTGAGAAGTTCCTAGAATGTACCCACATGTTTATCAGAGGGCCAACAGGTGAAGAGGGGCAGGCGTTTACAAAGAGAGAAAATCTCAACATTGCATCTGAGAAGATAAAGACAGAATATCAACAACTGCATGGCAAGGCTTTTTTTTTCTTTCTTTTTTTGAACAAGTTGATTAAATGACCACCTTATCAAAGGCTTCAAAAAAATATACAATGTGTATAAAACATTGAACGAAACTGCAGAGCTCGACTTGGACTTCTTTCAAGCATCCAGCCCGGAGACCGCTTCTCGCCAATCTCCATTTTCGGAGCTCACTTTGGTTGAATACATTTAAGACCAGTTGATAGAATTTGTTTTAACAAGCGACAGGATTACAAAAACAATTTAACATCATCAAATCTTTAAAGACACCAGTTTTATTGCACATCTATGCAGACAGTGCTTGGAAATGGCAATTTTGAATGTGTGTTGGATGTTGGTTTGAAGTCTTCCACAGCTACTGATCCTCTTCAAGTATTTCCAGTCGTCGAGGCCCGTATAGTAGAACATATGCTATATGCCAGTCTCCACCACCAGAAAGTCGCAGGATGTCCTCTGGAGACACCAGACTCACCTTGTCATCGTCAAACTTCACCCACTCACCTATCAATGGGAACAATGGACACAGTTCCTGAGACATCTGGGCACAATAAAACTATTTTTTAAATGTGCCACAGAGTGAGACGTCTGCGTTTACCTTCTTTCCTTTTGACCCATCCCACATAGTGACCTGATGAGCTGGAGCGGCCCTGGTGTGTCAGCACACCCTGCAGGTCATAGTAGCCACTGTTGTTGGAGCCAATATCTGATGAAGAAGAAGAAGAAGACACCATCATTTTCCTTCAGCATTTACACATAAATGACTGAAATTGGGTGCCTTAAAGAAACATGTAAAACATTTATTGACTCACGTCATATAATGACTGATGTCAGAGACTAAGTAAGCATGTTAATCTGGAACAGTA